>NW_016821745.1:4005300-4102602 GCF_001698545.2 Rhinopithecus bieti | reverse complement strand
TCGGTTTTTTTTTTCTTTTTTTTTTCTTTTTTTTTTTTTTTTTTTTTTTGAGACGGAGTCTCACTCTGTCACCCAGGCTGGAGTGCAGTGGTATGAACTTGATTCGCTGCAACCTCCACCTCTGGGGTTCAAGTGATTCTCCTGCCTCATCCTCCTGAGTAGCTGGAATTATAGGTATATGTGCCACCAAGCCCAGCTAATTTTTGTATTTTCCGTAGAGATGGGGTTTCACCATATTGACCAGGCTGGTCTTGAACTCTTGACCTTAAGTGATCCACCCACCTCAGCCTCCCAAAGTGTTGAGATTACAGGCATGAGCCACCGTGCCCGGTCTGGTCCTTTGCTTAGGTAGAGAACTCAGGCCAGGGGAACACAGAGGGCTCCCAGAGTGTGAAGGCAGCATCTATCAGTGGGGCAAGTAGGGATCTGACATGGTTTTCTGTTAAGTGTTTCTGTACGTTAACTTGTCTTTTAAAATCACTTGACTCTCTCTGACAACATTGTTTGCTCATGTATTTAATCTGATGGGCAATTATTGAGCCACTTTCTACCTAAATACCTACTTAGTAATAGGATAAACTCAAAAGATTTGCAAGATCTATATTATGTCTTATTTCCCCAACTAAACCATGAGTTATTTTGCTCATAAGACTGGGCACCATAAGTGTGAAATACATTACAGATATACAATTAGATGCGATAACCTAAGGCAAATCATAACCCAGAGTGTATTTATAAGATTTGCCCCTCCTCTTATTTCTTCCCTTTTGATTGGCATCCTTTTCCTATCACGATTCCCACATAGGTCCATCCACCCAATCTGTTGAGGGCAGCATCTTCCACCTTATCCCCAAGATTTCCAGGTCTGTATTCCCCTTACTGAAACAAATTTGTTAATGAACTTTCACTAAGACATTAATGTCAGATAAAGCTTTAATTGCCTTTCTCAGATAACTCATTTATACTCAATAGGGTTCTCTAGTGCTGCAGACGTCTCACTAATTATGAAGTTTTAGGCAAACTGGGGCAGTTGTTTCCTGGGGTGAGAGCAGATGGGGGTATCTCTTTCTTTCTCAATACTCACTTGTTCAATGTTTGATTACACTTCTGCTTATTATCAGTAGTGATGATAGAGTAAAATGGTCAACGTGAATTTAGCATCAGTAGGTGTTGGGGCAAATGGGGACTTCGAGATAATTTAATTCACCATGTTGACCAGGCTGGTCTTGAACTCCTGACCTCAAGTGATCCACCCACCTTGGCCTTCCGAGTAGCTGGAATTACAGGTGTGCGCCACTATGCCCAACTAATTTTTATATTTTTAGTACAGACAGGATTATGAGGTTTTAGGCAAACTGGGGCAGTCTGCCTATTTTTGAAATAAATAAATGGGGAAGGAGAGATTGACCAGCTCCCACAAGCAGACAGCCCTCTGTGGACAACAGCCTCGAGCCCCTTTAACTCCCTGCTCTTGCCCATCCTGTGACCCTTCCACTCCTGCAGAAAAGGTACTGCAGTTACTCTTTTAATTTCTTCTTGCTGCATTGGAAAAAAAAAAAAAAAAAGAGAGAGCCTATAAATAAAAGGTGGGCCTTCAATACTCACAAAATCTGGACATGATCCACTGTTTCAGGCCCAATTTGTATCTCCCTTCCTCGAAGAACATCTTCTGATTTATCTGGGCTTCAATGAACTTTATCTCTCTGGAGCGTCTTTAAAATGTATATAGTCACTTCCACATAGGAAACGACTTAAGAATTATAATGTGGTGGACTAATTGTTGGTTTTGTCTTATTGATTGGATTGTAAACTTCTCAGAGGCAGTGAACCCTGTCGTCTGTATTCCTCTCAGGGCATGGCTGCCCTGAGCATAACAGGGCTGGGTGACCATGCTGTATTCCAGAGGGCACCTGCTAGGCGTCATACTCTGCTCTAACAGGAATAGACGTGTTTCTTGACTTCCTCATAAGTTCTCAAAATATAGCTGATTTGAATTTTTATTATTTTACTATCCGGAGTTACTTGGTAGAGAAATGAGGACCCTCTAGGAATTGCTGGAGTAAACAAACAAAGCAGAGGGACTATTTTCTGTAAGCGAGGCCCTAACGGCTTCTAAAGAGGGGAGAAGAAGAAGCCAAAAAATATTCCTCAAGCTCAATTTAGAGACCTTGGGAGGCACATGGAAGTATTGTAAGTTATTTCAATTACAGGAAGTAGGCTTAAAAAGCTAAATAAATAATTGACCATTTTATATTATTTAAACCCGTAGTTCTTAACCTCTTTTGAATTCTGGACCCCTTTGAGAACAAGGAAAGCTACAGATCCTGTCTTGAAATAAATGGATATACACACAGACGTTTGTAAATAAACTCAGGAGATTCATGGCCACCTAATGGCCATCCGAAAGCCCTAAGCTTTGATGGCAGCACACAGGGGGCTCATTTTCACTCTCAGCAGCATTCGTGGCAGCAGATTTAGAATGAAACCACGGAAACCAACAGCCAGAGCTGGCGCATGAAAAGATACTCTAGATTAAAGCCTCATAAGTAGCTTCTCCTGTGAAGAACGTTATTGTTCCTTAGTGGGGAGGAGCGCTGGGGGAAGTGGCCTGCATTTCCTAGGCATTAAAGCCTCATATGATGACCTGGGAAAGGCGCTAATTTGTCTAAAGGACTCTAGCAAGTTAAAGACAACAGATTTGGGCCAGGCGCAGTGGCTCACACCTGTAATCCCAGCACTTTGGGAGGCCAAGGTGGGTGGATTACTTGAGGTCAGCAGTTCAAGACCAGCCTGGTCAACATGGTGAAACCCCGTCTCCACTAAAAATACAAAAATTAGCCAGGCATGGTGGCATGCACCTGTAATCCCAGCTACTGGGGAGGCTGAGGCAGGAGAATAGCTTGAACCCGGGAGCTGGAGGTTGCAGTGAGCCAAGATCGTGCCATTGCACTCCAGTCTGGGTGACAGAGCAAGACTCCATCTCAAAATAAAATAAAATAAAACAAAACAGATTTGAGCCAACTCGGGATATATTTGGACCTTTCACGCATTGACAGGTTTATTTCCCTTGGAAAATCAGACTCCATAAGAACAGTGCAAGTTCAACCTCAAAATCCCATGTTGCCCTCTTCCCCACAGGTTTCTGGCCTCCAGTTAAGAAAGGAATAAAAGTTTCCTTCTCATGCTGGGGAAGGAGGAGGGCCTAGAAAATGAGGTCAAAGACATCATTGGGATGAGGATTGGAGAGAGACAGAGACACCCTTTGTGTCAAGTAAATGATTTGGACCGCAATGGAAGCCTTCAGGGGAAAGGAGGAAGATGCCACTCCAGAAACGAGGACATCCAATCCTAGAGCAAGAGTCTGCACCTCACAAGGAGCTGGAGAAACCCCTTCTCCCTTCAAAATGCTTTGCTTGAACATTTTCAGTTGCAAGTGGAACTTCAATACAAACAGTTCTTTATCAAATACGTGTGTCATCTTGGTAGGGGTGAAAGACCCCCATACGAAAATGTGTCTTTATCTGAAACCGTAATTTTTTTTCTTCTTTGTCTTATATTATTTTTAATCGACACGTGATCATTGTACACATCTGTAGAGTACATTGTGATGTTTTAATACATGAATACAAAATGCAATGATCAAATCAGGGTAATTAGCATATCTACCACCACCACCATTTATCACCTCTTTGTGTTGGGGACATTCAAAATCCTCTCTTCTAGCTATTTGAAAATACACAGTAAATCATTATTAATTATAGTCATGGTGCTATAGAACACTAGAACTGATTTCTCCTATCTAGCTGTAATTTTGTATCTGTTATTCAAACTTTCACCCTCCCTCTTTCCCCATTTCTCTTCCCAGCCTCTGGTAACCACTATTCTTCTTTTGTTTCTCCTTCCTTCCTCTCCTTTCTTCCTTCCTTCCTTCCTTCCTTCCCTTCCTTCCTTCCTTCCTTCCTTCCTTCCTTCTTCCTCCTTCCCTCTGTCCCTCCCTCCCTTCCCTCCCTCTCTATCATCCCTTCCCTTCCCTTTCCCTTCCCTTCCCTTTATTCCTTCTTCCTTCCTTTTTCTCCATTTCTTTCCTCCTCCTTTTTTTTTTTTTTTTTTTTTTTTTTTTTTTTTTTTTTTTTTTTTTTTTCAGAGTCTTGCTTTGTCGCCCACGCTGGAGTGCAGTGGCACGATCTCAGCTCACTGCAACCTCCGCTTTCCAGGTTCAAATGATTCTCCTGCCTCGGCTCCCCGAGTAGCTGGGATCACAGGCACAGGCCACCACACCCAGCTAATTTTTGTATTTTTAATAGAGACAGGATTTCACCACATTGCCCAGGCTGGTCTCCAACTCCTGACCTCAGGTGATCCGCCCGCCTTGGCTCCCAAAGTGCTGGGATTACAGGCATGAGCCACTGAGCTCAGTCAACTATTCTTTCTACTTCTATGAGATCAACTATGTTAGCTTCCACATATAAGTGAGATCATCTGGTATTCATCTTTCTGAGCCTGACTTATTTTACTTAATATAATGTCCTTTGAGTTCATCCCTGTTATTGCAAGTGACCGAATTTTATTCTTTTTTTATGGCTGAATAATATTCTATCATATACATATACCACATTTTATTTATCCATTCATCTGCTGCTGGACACTTAGGTTGATTTCCATTCTTGGCTATTGTGAATAGTGCTGCAATAAACATGGCAGTGCAGATGCCTTTTTGACATACTGATTTTCTTTTCTGTGTCTGTATACCCAGTAGTGGGATTGCTGGATGATCTAGTAGTTCCATGTTTAGTTCTTTGAGGAACCTTCATACTGTTTGCCATAGTAGTTGTACTAATTTCACATCCCACTAACAATACTATAAAAGTTCTCCTTTCTCCACATCCTTGCCAGAACTTGTTATTTTTGTCTTTTTTTTCTAATAACCATTCTAGTTTGGGTGAGATTATATCTTATATAGTTTTGATTTGCATTTCTCTGACGATCAGTGATGTTGAGCATCTTTTCATATACCTGTTTGCCTTTGTATTCTTCTTTTGAGAAATGTCTATTCAATCTTTTTTTTCCATTTTTTTAATTGGATCATTGGATTTTTTCCTATAGAGTTGCTTGAGCTCCTTATATAATTGGTTATTAATCCCTTGTTATCTCCTTAGTTAATTTATTTTGAGGTATTTTTTGGGTAGCTATTATAAATGAGATTGCTTTCGTGATTTCTTTTTCAGTCAGTTAGGTTTATAGAAATGTTACTGATTTTTGTCTGTTGAGTCTGTATCCCTCAACTTTACTGAATTTGTTTATCAGTTCTAAAGGCTTTCTGCTGGAGCTTTTAGGGTTTTCTACATATAAGATCATGCTGTTGGCAAAGAGGGACAATTTTTACTTTCTCCTTTTCAATTTGGATAGTTTTTTAATTTTTATTTTTATTTTAAGTTCTGGGGTATGTGTGCAGGATGTGCAGGTTTGTTACATAGGTAAATGTGTGCCATGGTGGTTTGCTGCGCCTATCAACCCATCACCTAGGTATTAAGCCCAGCATGCATCAGCTCTTTTCCCTAATGCTCTGCCTTCCCCACCTCCCTGCCCCTTATTTCTTTCTTTTGCCTAATTACTTTAGCTATAACTTCTAGTATTATGTTGAATAAGAGTATTAAGAGTCAGCATCCTTGCCTTGTTCCAGTTCAGTTTCATCACATTTCAGTATAATGTTAGCTGTGGGTTTGTCATATATGGCCTTTATTGTGTTGAGGTACATGCCGCCTATGCCTAATTTATTGGGAATTTTTATCATGAAGGCTGTTGAATTTTATCAAATGATCTTTCTGTATCTATTGAGATGATCATCTTGTTTCTCTCCTTTATTCTGTTGATGTGATGTAGCATGTTTATTGATTTGAGTATGTTGAACCATCCTTGCATCCCAGGATAAATCCCACCTGATCATAGTGAATGATCTTTTTTTAATATGCTGTTGGATTGTTTGCTAGTATTTTGTTGAGGATTTTTGTGTCTATATTCATCGGGAATATCGACATATAGTTTTTGTTTTTCTCTTGTGTCCTTGTTTGGTTTTGGAATTAGAGAAATGCTGGCCTCATAAAATGAGAATTCCCTTCTCTTCAGTTTTCTGGAAAAGTTTGAGAAGAATTGGTATAAATTCTTTATATGTTCAGTAGAATTCAGCAGTGATGTTATCTAGTCCTAGGCTTTCTGGATTTTTTGTTTGTTTGTTTTTTTAACTTTTACTTTAGGTTCATGGGGACATGTTCAGGTTTGTTATATAGGTAAATTGTGTGTCATGGGGTTTCGTGTTCAAATTATTTTCCCACCCAGCTAATACGGATTCAATCTTCTTACTGTAAATGGTCTGTTCAGGTGTTTTATTTCCTAGTTCAATCTTGGTGGGCTGTACGTGTCCAGGAATTTATCCATTTCTGCTAGATTTTCTAGTTTGTTGACATATAGTCATTCATAATGTAATCTCTAATTGCATCCTGGGGGCAGGGGTTGGGGGGAGAATGTCAATAATGTTTAAAGAATACCAAAATGTTCAGTATCTAACAAGTTAAAATTCACAAAGTACAGCATCCAATTAAAGATTACTAAATATACAAAGAAGCAGAAAATTACAGCTCATAATAAGGATACTAATCAATCTGTTTGAGATAGAAAGCCCCTAAGGGAAAAATTCTAAACATACATGCATGTGACCACCCCCCGGGCTTACACAAACAACTTACCTAGAAAACCCCTAGCCGTTTGAGGTTGCAACATACATGCATGTGACCACCCCGGGCTTACACAAACAACTTATCTGGAAAACCCCAGCCATTTGAGGTTGCGAAAAGGCAGGAACCAGCCAGAAACTGCCGAATGTTCAACTTTAAATGTTAACCAATAATAAGCTTGTAACTACTGTTTCTCTGTGACTTGTTTGTACCTCGCTATAAAAGAAACCCTAAAACAGCAGCCGGGGCCTCTCTCTTTACCTGCCATTGTATAAAGCGGAGAGGTCCGGGTTCGAACTCGTAATAAAGCGACCCTGGCTATTTGGCTTTGACTCTGGTCTCTGGTGGTCACTTACTGGGGTCTCGCGACTTTGGGCACAACATGTTGACACTAAACAGGAAAAAACATAATGTTAGAATTAGCAGAGAGACATTATAATCATTGTATAACTGCATTCCATGTATTCAAAAAGCTAAATAGAAGCATGGAAGCTACTTTAAAAAGACATACATCAGGCCGGGCATGGTGGCTCACACCTGTAATCCCAGTACTTTGGGAGGTCTAGGCAGGGAGATCACGGCCAGGAATTTGAGACCAGCCTGACCAACATGGTGAAACCCCGTCTCTACTAAAAATATAAACATTAACTGGGCATGGCGGCACACGCCTGTGATCCCAGCTACTCAGGAGGCTGAGGCAGGAGAATCACTTGCACCCGTGAGGCAGAAGGTTGCAGTGAGCCGAGATCACGCCACTGCACTCTAGCCTGGGCAACACAGCCAGATTCTGTCTCAAAAAACAAACAAACAAACAAAAAACAAAAAAAAGATACACATGACATTTCTAGAGACAAAAACTACAATATCTAAAATAAATATAGTGAATGGGATTAATGGCAGATTAAGCATTCTTAATTAACATGAGTGAAATTGAAAACACAACAACAGAAACCATCCAAAATGAAACTTAGACAAAGAAGAGATTCAACAGAAAAACGAATGAACAGATCATCAGCGAGCTTTGGGGCAATCGCACACAGCCTCCTATAGATGTGATCAGAGGGCCTCAAGGAAGGTAGGGGTAATAAAAGATAAATCTATGAAGAAGCAATGACTGATGGTTTTCGACAAGATAAAGGGATGAACTGACCTTAGACAAAGTAGAACTCAGCGGAGAGCCTGGCAGGCCCCGGCTTCCACGAGACCCTCACCGTGGGCTCCTGATGCTTCTGGGCCAAGCTTCCTCTCCTGTGATAGTAGTTGGTTTTTCTCATCTCTACATTGTCATTTTCTAGGAGCTCTGCCCAAGCCCTTGTGTCTTCAAGCTTATTAGGAAGGTGCCTGAGTGTCTCTCCTGCTGGTTTTCTCCCTGGGAACACTTTCTCAGTGTGGCGCCTCCACGGCACCTGCTCCATCAGTCTGGCTGCTCTTGGACTCCTTGGCAGATGGCCTCAGCTCCTCTGCATGCTCCCGATCAGGCTTGGACAGCACCATCTCTGTGGCCACTTGCTGCTCCTTTCTCTGTGCTGCCTCTGCAGGGTGCTCCGCTGGTTCAGGGCCATGTTAAATAAGCATCAGAAGTGACTCCTTCCCTCCATCCCTCTCTGCCTCCTCCAGGTTCACAACTTGCTGACAGTCAGTTGTTCCTGAGCACCATCCAGCTCTGCATTGATAATTGGCCCTAATGCTCTAGGGGACTGCCTCAGCCTGAGCCCCATCCCTGCTCACTTGCTACCACCCCTTACTGTCCTAGACTTGCTCCTGAAGAGCTCAGTTCTCAAGCCTCAGTTTCCCTGAGGTGATCACAGCACAAGACTCACAACCTTCCAGCTCCCACTCTGGCTATGGTCCCCACTGCTTGGGAATGCAGCAGCTCCTCCCGTGAATAATTGATTATGAGTAGGAATAGATTATTGATACGTTAGTATTAATAAGTAATCACTTAAGCACAATTATGTTGTGTTAGAAGCATCAGAGGATGTGGACAGAGTTTATAACTGAGAGATCTGACCTCGTCTGAGGAGTCACAACAAATTCCCTTGGAAATGATATGAGTGATAAAACATTTAAGATATTGGAATGAGAAAATGAAACGGAAGACTCAAAGAGGATAAATTATAGACAGAGGAAATTGAAGAGTGAGAAGCTTGGCTTTTCTGAGGACCTGAAGGAGGCTTGTGTTGCCGGAGCACAAAAGATAAAGGGGCAGTGATGAGAGGTCAGATCGTGCGGGTCTTGTCGAGGCCAGACTAGAGTGCTTGGCTCCTGTCCTAAGAGCAACGGGATAAATCTTTGAAAAGCTTTAAGCAAGGCAATAAAGTGATTAGGCCCAAATTGTAATAGGATGACTACGGAATGGATTAGAGGTACTTAAAACCATTTAGGAGACTTGCAGGACTCTAGATGCTTTGGACTGGATTAGGGGCAATGGAAAAGAAAAGAGGAAGACTAAACGCCGAAGCTAACTAGGGCACAACTGACAGGGGGTCCCACCACTCAGTTCACCAAGCCCTGTGTCACTTCCACATGAAATGATGGAGCTGCGACATGGGGTGAGGGTCGGGGGTGGGCACAGGGAGTCGGGGCGCAGAAATGAAATCATTTCCAGAGCCTTTCTATCTGCATGGAATTATTAAAGCACAAGAAAAATGGGAGAATCCAAAGGTCTGTACAATCAGGCGTCAAGTGGAAGGGTGTAGACCGTCAGTTCCAGGACAGATGGCCTTTCTTAGCAAGCAGGTGGAAACTCTGGCTGTGGGAAGGTTTCCTGGAAGCAGTTGACTGGATCCCAGCAAAGGCAGAAGAACTCAGCGTCCTTTCTGACTGCTGCCTTCATCCAGTCCCAGAAAAATCAGTGTTAGAAGAGACTCTCATTAAAATAAACAGAATTTCTCACCCGTGAAGGGCGATTACATTTTGGAGGCAGGGGAATAAAGAGCTAAGCGAAGCTGTGGGTGTTTCAACACTCAAAAAACAACCATTTTCGCTTCCCTCTTCACAGATGAGCTCTTCTGCTCACTTACCAGTTGCACGTGTGATGATCAGACCCCAGGCAGGGTCTGGAAACCACAGTTAACTTGGGTTTTCCCCTCCTACGCCCTCGGTTTTGGTGTGGGCATTGGAAAATGTCTTCCAGAGACATGATAACCCTTCTCACTTAATCATTAAGCAATAGGAATGTTTAGTTTTCTATTTATTCCCCTGTGTAAAGTCTATAGGTAAGGCTGGAAAATTTTAAATTAAACTCTCACCATAAGGGGTTCACTTATCTAACCTTATAACAGAATGTACAGTCAAGACCCATAACCCAAAAGCATCTGTAATGGTTAATTTTATGTGTCAACCTGACTAGGCCATGGGGGTCCAGATATTTGGTCAAACATTATTCTGAGTGCTTCTGTGAGACGGTGAACACGTGAATTGGTAGAGAAAGCAAAGCAGGTCATCCTCCCTCATGTGGGCAGGAAGGCCTGAAAAGAATAGAAAAGACCGAGTCTCCCTCCCTCTGAGTGAGAGAATTCTTCCTGCCAGTCTTCAAACGGGGATGTCAGCTTCATCCTGTCTCCAGACTCCAGGAGAAACATCTACTCTTTCTGGGCCTGGGGCCTGTGGCCTTTGCAACGGAACTACACCATCAGCTCTCCTGGGTCTCCAGCTTGTCAGCTCACCCTGATAGATCTTGGGACTTGTCAGCCATCATAATCATGAGAGCCAATCCCCTATAATATATCTCTGCCTCCCTCTTTCCCTCTGTGTGTGTGTGTATGTGTGTGTGTGTGTGTGAGAATATATTTCTATATACGCATATATATAAATAAATATGGCATATATATATATATGCCTCTGAAGTATCTAACAATGTGTTTTCCTCTCCATTACCTTTCATTACACGTTTTTAATTTTTTAAAAATAATATGCTTCTTTTGCCCCCAGATCACAAAGCAAGGCAGCTTTCTGTTAGTCCACAGTGAAACTAGCCTTGGCTTTAATGCAGCAGCCTGAGAGAGAGCTTGGCTAAGACCCCTTGCCATCCAGGGCTCAGGCACAGGAAACTGGTTCTGTGCACAGCGGTGTTCGATTTCTGTATCTCTCTTGCTTCTTTTCTTTTTAAATTATTACCCTTGAAAGAACTGTGGAACTAGTGTACTCTGCTGTCCAAAAAGCAAGGATTTTTTTTAAGGGAATATGCATGTGACAAAAAATGGGGCTCATCCTTGTGAATAGCTGCCACAAAGTTATTGAAAAATTGCATTTCTCAGGCCGGGTGCAGTGGCTCACACCTGTAATCCCAGTACTTTGGGAGGCCGAGGCGGGTGGATCACCTGAGATCAGAAGTTAGAGACCACGGTGGCAAACATGGTGAAACTCCATCTCTACTAAAAATACAAAAATTAGCCAACTGTGGTGGCGCGTGTATGTAATACCAGCTACTCGGGAGGCTGAGGCGGGAGAATTGCACGAACCCAGGAGGTGCAGGTTACAGTGAGCCAAGATCACGTCATTGCACTCCGGCCTGGAAAACAAGAGTGAAACTCCGTCTAAAAAAAAAAAAAAAAAAAAAAATTATATTTCTCAGTGATTATTTGTAAACTCATGACCCTGCTGAAATGGAAAGCATCCAGAGAAGTTCATGGACCAGCCTGCAGAGGATCTCACGCTTCACACCCAACCTGGATGCATGATACCCGAGAAGGGTCTCTCACGCTTCCTTTGAGACCCCAGCATGATTCTTGTGACTGTGCCTTCTGAGAGGCCTCTGAGGAGCCAGAACTTTTACCTGGAATTCCCTTGTTTCTCTGTCATTTCCATACTGATTACCTGGGCACCTTTGTTGAAAATCATTTGATCATGTACATGTGGCTTTATTTCTGGTCTCTCTGTACTGTTTCATCAATCTATGTGTCTATCTTAACACCAATTCTGTATGGTCTCAGTTACTAATCTTTCCAGCTATCTTTTGGATGAATTAAATAATTTTTAATATTCAATTTTTCTTTTATAATGCCTTTTCAGTTATTCTTCATTTTGTTATGAATGGTTCTTCTAGTATTTAAATATTTCTCCATGAAACTCATTTACCACGATCAATATACAAAAGTGTACATCTCTTTCCCCTTCTTGTCTTTTATTGCTTTGCTGACAGGCATGTAATTTCTACATATATTAGAAATCCCCTGATACATTGTTATTTTGCTTTTAAAAGTAAATTATCTTTTAAACAAATTTAGAAACAATAAAACATATATATTTTAAATTTAGCTACATATTGACAATACTTTTCTATTCTTCATTTTAACATTTTTGTTTTAACATTTCTTAGAACACATGTCTGCTAATGCTAAATTCGACCAATTATGTTTGCCTGAAAATATCTTTGCCTTCAGTTTTGAGGGATATTTTTGCTGGGCATAAAATTCTATAGGACAGTTTTTTTATTTTTCACCCTTTAGAGAGTTTGTTAAACTGTATTTTATCTTTCATTGTTTCTGACATGTCTTCATTCCATTTTATCTTTGTTTACCTATATATTATTTTATTTTTTTCTTTCCTTTTAAGATTTCTCTTTTATCACTGTTTCTCATCAGTTTTATTTTAATGTATCTGATTTGATTTTCTGAGTGTTTAATCCTCCTCGTGATTTGTTGAATGTCTTAAGCCTATAGGTTTATAGTTTTATAAATCAAATGTATAGTATTTTTAGCTGAAATTTATTCAATTATTTTTCAGCCTCACGTCTTTCTGATAATTCAATTATATTTATAGTTGAATTTTTCCAAAGGTCACTAAATTTCTCTTCACTTTAATTTTCATTTTATTGTCCCTGAAATTTCATTTCATTTCATTTATTTAATCTAGTAAATAGACTAAATTGCTCTGTCTCAGATTACTGATTTTTTTTCCTTCTGCTATTTCTAATTGGGTATCACTCTTCTGTAGTGAATTTTAAATATTATTTAAAATTTTTCAATGACAAAATAAACTTTGTTTCTTAAATATCTTCTATTTCTATCATCTTTATTATTTTAAAATTTTGGACATATTTTAATTGATTTCTAAAAATATAGTTTTACAAATTTTATAATTTCTGTTATTTATGGTCCTATCTCTGTTTACTGAGGTTTATTTCCTGGTCATAAGCCACATTTTCTTATTTGCCAAATTTTTAAATTTTGTGTTAGCCAGTATGAATATTACCTTGTGACATTCTAGATTTTGTTTTTTTACTTTAAAGAGTATTAAAGTTTATTCATTTTTATCATGAAAATAATTTACTTGTGACTCAAGCAGCTGGATCGTTTGGAGGATTTTTGTATATCTTTGTTCATGTGGGTCTAGAATAGTCTTTACTCTAGAATTAGTTTTGCCCTAACTCCATGCCTGAGGTTTTTGAGGTCTCTGCTATGTACCCCGAGGCTCACCACAGTGTCTCCCTTCTCAAGACCTTGCCCACCAAATTCCAGGGACTCCCAATCCCAGTCTCAGCCTTCTCAATTTAGCGAGCCTGCTGTGTTCTGCCTGGTTGCCCTGCATGCACTGCTGTTCAGAGTGATTCCAGATACAAAGGCAGGGGCACAATGAGGCTGATCTCATCTGTTTTTCTTCTCTCAGAAACTAGATTCCTGCACTGTCTCTTGTTCAACATATGAAAAGAGTTCTTTTATACATTTATCCTGCTTTCTGATTATTACAGCAAGAGGTCAATCTGGTATTAGTTGCTCCTGGCCAGAAGCAGACGCGATCGTACAATTTTGTCTACAAAGATAGCACTTTGAAACATTTCTTTCTATGTCTTACTGAAAGATGTTTCTATCTTGGTGATGGCTTTATTATATATATGTTTATTTTTGCTATTCAGCTACATAGAACACAAATACACACATCACAAATTTTGCTTCCGTCTCTCTTCTCAAAATGTTTTAAGCTACTGATAATAATAATGCCCTATATTTGCATGGTATGTCTGATTTTGAAAGTGCTTTCACATTCTTTAGCTCATCCAATTTTTAAAAATCTTTGTGTAAATAAAAGTCTCATTTGTCAAAGCTTAAACTTAGATATATTGAGTGAATTTCCCAAAGTTAAGCTACAAGTTGCTCAAGTCCCCGGCCAAGCCTTACCTAATGTCATATTTATTTTGGATGCTGCATGTACCAGTAACTAAGGGTAGCAATATGATGGCATTGTGATCTCATCGCAGGCATGTTAGGTTGTTTGAGATCTTCTCAGGGTCGCATTAGACTTTTACCACCACTCCTACCAGGAAAATAGAGCTTAATGACTGGTATAAAAAACCAACCTTCTTCATAAATCAGTTCTTATTTTTGCACCACCATTGCAGTGAGGATATTATGAACTCTTACAAAATGGGTAGGAGTCGCTGAGCAACATGACTGGTCAATAACAGCACTCAGCCTGATGTATAACTCTTTATGCTCATACAGGTAGAAATTCATTAGCCACATTGCACTCCTTCATATTGCCACCCATAAAAAAGACAAAAAAGGTACTGGGGAAAAAGCTTTAACACGCTTCTTATAACCTTTTTCCCTCTCTTGTAACTTAACGCAAATATACTACAGGCTTTCAGATCCCTGTTAGAAAAAGAAGTTGAACGGACACTGCAGCTTCAGGGAAAATAAGGCACTGAATTTCAGACATTAATGTCGCCACCTTTTTGGAGACAAAATCAGAAAACTATTGGTAGTAGAGCAAACCAAAAATATTTAGTTTCAATTGTGAATCAGAAATGAAATAATAGGTTAGTAAGAACTTAATCTCTGAGCAAAAATATATTTTATTTATGCAAAATGTTATGCAATTAGTATTGCATTGGCTGCAGGGAAGGAGGATAAGGCGCTCATTAGTGAAGAAGCAGAAAGCAAAGCCCCCTGAAGAAGCTCACATTCACTCTAAAGCTATAATTCTCTCATGTGAACGTCACAGAAACAATGCAAGATAATGTACACCTGTTAGTGTAGAATATACAGTATATTCAATACAATTCAGAGAATTGAGAGATGCATGAGAATCAATTGAACAAAACTCACTATACAGAATTGAGGTTTTTTTTTTTTTGAGACGGAGTCTCACTCTGTCACCCGGGCTGGAGTGCAGTGGCCGGATCTCAGCTCACTGCAAGCTCTGCCTCCCGGGTTCACGCCATTCTCCTGCCTCAGCCTCCCGAGTAGCTGGGACTACAGGCGCCCGCCACCTCGCCCGGCTAGGTTTTGTATTTTTTAGTAGAGACGGGGTTTCACCGTGTTAGCCAGGATGGTCTCGATCTCTTGACCTCATGATCCGCCTGTCTCGGCCTCCCAAAGTGCTGGGATTACAGGCTTGAGCCACCGCGCCCGGCCCAGAATTGAGTTTTGAACTGGACCTTATTTATAAGACAGGAGAATTTAGGATAAGAGAGCCTGACATCCATTTAGGAAAAGAAAGCCTGAGATTTAATAGATAGGTGAAGAAAAAAAGGCAGAAGCCAAACTGTCACTTACTAGCCACTAGGTAGTCATAAAAAATTAACATTTTAAGTCTCAGTTTCTTTATCTGTAAAATAAATGCAGGTCATACTACACTGCAGTGAAGTTAGTGTTTCAGTCAGGATAGGCTAAGAACACTGCAGAAAAAAATCAAAATTCTCATTGGGTCAAAATATAGTTTTATTCCTTATTCCTGCTACATGTCCACCGTGGGTGAGCACGGAATGTTGCTCATTGTCCTCCCTCTGGGGCCCAGGCTGACGCTGCAACCATCATCTTAATGCATTTAATCTTTGGGTCAGAGAGAAAAGAGAGACTTGGAGGAAGATTTCAAGTCAGCAGTTAAATGTTCAGTCTGGAAGTGACATACTCACAATTCATTGCCCAGAACTTGCCACACCTACCGCAATGGGGCCAGGAATAGAATCCTATCACATGTCTAGAATGTGGAAAAATAAAAAATATTTTGTTCACAATATTCGTGTTTACTGCAGATAGGTTCTTTGAGGATTGTGTGAACCAGTACATATCAAGGTCTTAGCACCATGAATGAACCATATTGACTTCTCAGTAAATAGTAGCTTTTATAGGTGTGAAGGCATGATCCTGTGACATTTTAGTAAATACAAAATCACATGCTCTCTAATAATTATTTTACCATATTGTTTGCAATATGTATGACCTTAAGATAAATTTTATTATAACTGTTTTATAAATAAGGAAACAGAGTAATTAAGCAATTTCCTTCATGTTACAGCTATTAGCCAGCTAAGTATGAACTGTTACCCACGTAAGTCTGACTCTAAATGCTATTTCCAGTATGCAGCATTGCCTTTTTAAAACTTTCTTTTCAATTCTACTATCTGTATGAAATAAGTGGAGTTGTGCAAGTGCAATTCACTTCATATAAAAAAAATATTTAGGCCCAGGGCCGGTGGCTCCAAGCCTGTTAATCCCAGCACTTGGGAGGCCGAGACGGGCGGATCACGAGGTCAGGAGATCGAGACCATCCTGGCTAACACGGTGAAACCCGTCTCTACTAAAAATACAAAAAAACTAGCCAGGCGAGGTGGCGGGTGCCGCTGTAGTACCCAGCTACTGGGAGGCTGAGGCAGGAGAAATAGCGGGGACCCGGGAGGTGGACGTGCAGTGAGCTGAGATCCGGCCACTGCACTCCCAGCCTGGGGACAGAGCGAGACTCTGTCTCCAAAAAAAAAAAAAAAAAAAAAAAAATTATTTAAAAATACATTTTACTAAATATATATTCTATGCTGCTAGACATTCTTATAGGTTCTATGGATTAAGGGATAAAAGATCCCTGCCTTCAAGTTGTCCAAATAACAGTGGGGAAGATAAACAAATAAACAGAAACTGGCAATACTGTGTAATAAGTACCGTATCAGAAGATGTTAGTAAATGCAATGGAAACACAGAGGAGAAACAATTAGCCCAGAATAAATGTGTCAGGGAAAGCTGTGTAAGACAGATACCAGGCTGAGTCTGCAAAGTCTAGTGGAAGATAGTTGAGAAAAAGAGAATGGGGTGGAGGTATATGTTCCAGGCTCAGAAAGCAATATGTACAATGGCATGAGAATTAGAAAGCAGGACACAAACCAGGAAACCCAGAAACTGATTATGGCTGTAATATAGAGTGGGGGTGTTGGTAGGGGAATCGCAAGAGCCAAACCTATGTAGTAGACATTGTAGATCTTGAAGGGCTTTCTGTGCTGTCCTGAGAGTTTTGGATTCTATTCTGAAGGCAATGAAGATCCATCGAATACTGTCAAGCAAAAAGCTGACATGATTAGACTAGCGTTTTAGAAAAGATCATTCTAGCAGATGAGATGAATTCGAATTAGAAGGGGCTGGACCTGAGATGAGGAAATGAGGAAGGTGGCTTCTTAATTAATTGTGGCAAATGCTGATTAAGAGTTGAACTAACACAGTAGAAGTAAAGATGGAATAAAGGAAATGTATACATGAAATACATTAAGCTTTTTTTTTTTTTTTTTTTTTTTTACCCCTGAGTCCCTCTGTTTCTTGTTCTCTTTGATGGGTCCACTCTTACCTGAGATATTTTCATGTATAACTCATGCTCATCATTCAAGTTCTACATCAAAATCCCCTTCTCAGAGTTCTTCCCTTACCATCCCTCTAATGTCAACTCTTTACTGTCCTTCCTCTAGCCACTATCCGTTCGTAATTCTCTGTCCACTATATTGACTAAAGGACAGCCTCTTGCAGCGTGTATCATCATCTGAAATAACATTAGGCATTTGTCGACTGGTGTCTTCTTTTGTTTAGTTTGCCGGCGTAGTATCGAGAATAGTTGCCAGCATAGAAAAAGTACTCAAAACTTCATTCTAGAAATTCAATAAAGTGGATTTATTAAATGGACAGTTAACAGGCATATCAAAGCAGAATTCTCCAATATTTTACATACAGACCAAGGCTTCAGGATAGAAGCTTGATCTGAAGATACTTATTTGTAAGTCATTATCCCACAGAGAGGACGAAAAGCTCATATATCAGTTTAGATGCCTTAAGCTTCAACTATGAGAATACCCAAATAAAATTAGCACAAATGATAGGGATTTTATACTATTTTGCATAAGAATAAGTTCAGGTAGAGGTAGATAGGCACAGGGTTGGTTAATTTATCTACAATAAAGTCAGGGGTCTAGATCAACTTCTCTGTGATTGACAGATAGTCTCCAAAGACAGCTGCCTTTAATACCTTCCCTTCCATCTATGTACATATTTATCACTCCTCACATCAACATGTATAGCCTATTTCTCTTTCCCTTCTATCATAAGTGTTTGTATTTTTGAAAACATGGAGAATGCATCATTAACATTTATACATGTTACTATATGTACACTTTGCCTCACTGGGAAAAATATGTGCTAAGACAACCTAACACCATGTTAATGGTAGAATCTAGGTGGTGGGGAAATGAATTTTCAATGTAGAATTCTCTCAACTTTACTGTAGGTTTTATTTTCTTATAATAAATGTTGGAGAAAATAACTGGCTTATGTACCCAAATACTCAATTTTATAAGACTTCTCTGGGTAAAAATGTGTTTCCAGTAAAGCTGCCAGCATCATCTTTCAACAGTCTGGATATAACAATACTGAGTGTACACTGAGTGTCTCTTGGGTGCTGCTGTATAGTCTGGTATGTGGCACATAAAATTCTGGAAAAAATGGGGCATAGATCCTGGCTTTGAGGGGCTTACAGTTTGGCATATCATCAATAACAACGAAATGCTAGAGTTTCTCTTATAGAAGCATCGACAGGGCACGATAGTAACAAAGAGGTGACACTGTAACCAAATCAATGAATTTACTTTGGGGATGAGGTTTGACAGATAAAGAAAAATTAAACCAGCTGGCGATGGTGGCTCACGCCTGTAACCCCAGCACTTTGGGAGGCCAAGGCGGGAGGATCACAAGGTCAGGAAATCGAGACCATCCTGGCTAACACGGTGAAACGCCGTCTCTACTAAAAATACAAAAAACTAGTCGGGCGTGGTGGTGGGCGCCTGTAGTCCCAGCTACTCGGGAGGCTGAGGCAGGAGAATGGTGTGAACCCGGGAGGTGGAGCTTGCAGTGAGCTGAGATTGCACCACTGCACTCCAGCCCGGGCGACAGAGTGAGACTGTGTCTCACCAAAAAAAAAAAAAAAAAAAAAGGATTTATCAACCGAGCATGGTGGCTCACACCTGTAATCTCAACCCTTTGGAAGGCTGAGGCGGGCAGATCACCTGAGGTCAGGAGTTCATGACCATCCTGGGCAACATGGTGAAACCCCGTTTCTACTAAAAATACAAAAATTAGCTGGGCCTGGTGGTGTACGCCTGTAGTCCCAGCTACTCGGGAGGCTGAGGCAGGAGAATGGCATGAACCTGGGAGGCGGAGCTTACAGTGAGCCAAGACTGCGCCACTGCACTCCAGCCTGGGCGACAGAGTGANAAAAAAAAAAAAAAAAAAAAGGATTTATCAACCGAGCATGGTGGCTCACACCTGTAATCTCAACCCTTTGGAAGGCTGAGGCGGGCAGATCACCTGAGGTCAGGAGTTCATGACCATCCTGGGCAACATGGTGAAACCCCGTTTCTACTAAAATACAAAATTAGCTGGGCCTGGTGGTGTACGCCTGTAGTCCCAGCTACTCGGGAGGCTGAGGCAGGAGAATGGCATGAACCTGGGAGGCGGAGCTTACAGTGAGCCAAGACTGCGCCACTGCACTCCAGCCTGGGCGACAGAGTGAGACTCCGTCTCAAGAAAAAAAAAAAAAAAAGAAGAAGAAAAATTAAACCAGACAGGGAAGCGAGGAGGAGGTGAGCAGGAAGGAAAAGTCACACCAGAGGGATAGCATATGAGGGAGGATGGTTTGGGTAACTGTAAAATATTGACTGTTGCTAGAACAATAGAAGATTAAGATGAGTGCTGAGGGATGGGATTTGAAGGGTAGAGAATGACCACCTTGTTTAGGACTGATGGAGAAACAATGGCATTTGCATTTCAGGACAGTGTAGATTGATAAATGTTGAGAAAGATCACGGGTAAATGATCATTAGCTTGCCAATTATGCAGAATGGCAAGGCAGATGAACTCTTTCTTTAGAGACAGATGAGGAAAAGCCTTAGATATATGGGAAGAGAAAATAGCTAAAAAGCAAATGAATTCTTCCCACACGTATAGTTTATTTCCATGAATGTTGGGACGTGGCATTGGTTGTGCCAGAGACTTAAGGTATCATTTGGATGTAGGGTGATCGATTCGTTCACCTTCAGGTAGAGAATCATTGCTTCAAAGAAGAGAAATATCAGAATAAACAGTATTAGCAAATTGAGGTTGTATTTCCGAAGTCCTACAGGTTCCAAACCTCCCATTTAAAGAAGAGCTATTTGTTGCAATCATCTGAAATTCTGTCAGATTTGCAGAGTTAAGCAACTGAATGTTTAAATTGAATGAACATTCTGGTAATGAATAGATGATCAATTTTAAATAAATCAGAGACCAAATATAAACACTTAACACTAAGATTGTAGGGAAATTTGTTCCTCCTCCAACCATTCTAGTTATGAACATCAAGGTTCATAATGAGGCAAACTGTGAAATCCATGCTTTATTTCTGTTTTGTTGTTTTTGGTGGTGCAGGTACCATAGAAACACTAAACTACCAGCAAATAGGCTTCAAATGCAAATAAACACTTGATAGAATGCCCCATAAACTAGGGTTTACTGTATTTGGAAAACATCAATGAAATCACCACATATAAGTTTTATGTTATGGAATTGAAATAACTTTTTAATGTTTCCGAGAAAGAATGAGGTAATTTTAGATGCATCTGCCCCTCCCTGCCAGAGGCTTTTACTTCTTTAATGCAAAATAGAGAACATTCTGGAAAATATATGAATGGCTATGTGTTTCTACATATTTAAAAGGAAATTGCTTAATCCATCAAGGTATTTTCCCTAGGAAAATCGCTTGGAAGGGATTGCCCATGTCTTTTGTTTTTGAGAGATGCCAGCGTGGTTTTGAAAATTGACGCATACTTTCCCAGTCATCTCTGGAAGGACGTTTTGACCACTGCTCTGAGACATGCAGTGACTTTCCATTCTACAGGGTTCTTACCCTTTCCTCTACCACACAGCGCTTTTTACTCTACTTGTTGGCTCATGTCCAAATATAATATCACCAGTGTGGAAGGGTCTGACTGGTGTTCCTTTCCAAATACTCTTCCTATTTTCCTCCCTGAGGCCTTATTACCCCTCCATCACTGCCATTTCAGTCATGAAATTCTATCACTAGAGTGAACTCAGGGTGATCTACTGCTAATTCCCCTTTCCCCTTCTCCACCTAGAGAATTACTTCCATTTTGAAATTAAACCTGCAATTGAAAATATCAAGGAGACCAAAGTGTGGGGCATTTTACACTCTTTATACCATTTTATTTGCTACCATCTGGAATGTAATATCCCTCTTAAAATGTGGAATTTAGAATGTGAACCTCAATATCCAATCAGATATCAACCTTAAAACATCTACTTAAAAATTAAAAGTTGGTCCTGAAATTTTTTGCAAAGTCAGAAAGTAAGAAAGTGAAATCAAAATAAAAGTGATAAGAGCTTGTCAAAAGGTGATAGTACCCTGCTTGAAAGAACTCCCAATGACCAAACCAGGAACAATCTGAAAAAGAAAATAAATACTGAAATTGTTTGAATATAACTCAAAGTATAAATCATAACTTGAGAATCTATACTGGTAAGAATAAATAATCAAATAAATAAATGAATGGAGAATAAAGAAAACTTGTTCCTTACAGAAAATTTCCAAGGAGGAAATGTGAGAGATAGAAAATCATCATTAGAACACTATAACAGTAATTGTTTCAAGCAAGAGCCTCTGACGAATGCTAAAATTAGGAAACAGAAATGTAAGGTGAAAAACTTTGTGTAGCTTCAATGCATCACCCACTAAATATGTATTAATTACAAAGAGAAAAGTAATGCCTTTACAGTTGAGCAGTCTTGAAGATAACACCTTAACGAAGTGTTCACTTTGGTTATTTACTAATAAAACGTGTTAGTATCATGTGCCCCTAATATAATGCACAAATTAAGCAAATGACAATAACGTCACATCATCCTTGTGAAATTTTCCCCTAAAATCTGCAACTTCAATTTAACCATGAAAAAAATCAGACAAGCCCAAACTGAAGGACGTTTTATAAAATACTTGACCATTATTCCTTAAACGTGTCAAAGATATGAAGGAAAGACAAGGAAAACCTGAGGAATGGCCACAGATTGGAGAAGATGATGGAGACACGCAACCAATTACAACATTGTATTAATTCATTTTCACACTGCTGATAAAGACATACCTGAGATGGGGCAATTTATAAAGAAAAAGAGTTTTAATGGACTCACAGTTCCACATGGCTGGGGTGGCCTCACAATCATGGTGGAAAATGAAAGGCACATCTTACATGGTGGCAGACAAGAGAGAATTTGTGCAGGGAAACTCTTATAAAATCATCAGATCTTGTGAGACTTATTCACTATCACAAGAACAGCATGGGAGAGATCTACCTCCATGATTCAATTACTTCCCACTGGATCCCTCCCACGACATGTGGGCGTTGTGGAAACTACATTACAAGATGAGATTTGGGTGGGGACACAGCCAAACCATATCAAACATAAAAGTCTGGATTGCATTTTGGATTCACATAAAAACATTAGAAGGAAAACTGGCAAAATCTAAATAAAGTTCATCATTTACTTAATATATACCAGTGTTGACTTCCCTGTATTGACAGTTGTGCCATGGTTATAAGAGATATTAACAACAGGGGAAGCTGAGTGAAGGGAACACTGAAAATTTGTAATGTCTTTGCACATTTTCTAAAAGTTTGGCATTCTTTCAAAACAGTAAGTTTTTTTTAAGTGTAGGGTATTCCTGAGATTAGAATACTCTTTTAACATTCATGTAACATGGAGGGGTTATATTAAGCTTAAAATTAGCCACATCATCTAGGTCTTTGTCACATAAACTAAAGCTCCTGATTCTATTTTTGTGCAATTGAATTTCTGTGAACTTAAGTGCAAAAGCTTAAATTTATCATTATTAAAAAATCACTAGTGGGGAGGTAGGGATGAATAGGTGAAAAATACTCCATTCCCCACCTATTTTTAGGGCAGTGAAGCTATTCTGTCTGATACTATAACAGTGGGCACATGACATTATGGATTTGTCAAAACCCATGGTACATGCAATACCAAGAGGGAACTCTGAAGGTAAACTATGAACTTTGGGTTGTGATGATGAACCAGGGTAGGTTCATTCATTGTAACAAATGTACCACTCTGGTGGGAGTGTGAATGGTCGGGGTTCTGTGCATGTGTTGGGGCAGGGAATATATAGGAATTCTCTACACTTTTCACTCTGTTTTACTGTGACTCTAAAACTGCTCTTTTAAAAAAGTCTAGCAATATCAAAAAAAATAATCATTATAGCTTTTACCAACTATTTTAACTAAATGAGGTCTTTTTGAGTGCTGAGTCCATTATTCAATATATGTATTACTATTCTTAGGAGGCAAAATTATGAAGACTTTAAATTACACAACTGAATTTTATATTATAAATAAAATATATATCATTTATAATCATAGAACATATTTATATTGTAACTACCACATTCAGATTTTCAAACTTGGCACTTTCAGTGTGTTGTTTTGTTCATCTTGCAAGCCATTACATCTATGAAGCACTTCGTGATATACTGTGTTTTCACAAATACTATGCAATTTGGCATTCACGGTTGCAAGCCAACTGCTGCACCACGCTTCTAGAATATAGAACTATGACATTGTAAGAGAAGCATGATGGGATCTGTGGCATAGGATCATCCACTGAGTAACTATGTTGATTGGAGATTGCAATGGACCACCACATACCTCTCCAGATCACTCCCTTCTATTTGCCACCCAGGAGAGCCTACACATACCCACAGAGATGGAATAAAAAGAGGCAAAACATTAATCCAACTGCTTCTTGAAGCAGTTCTCAAATTTTTTTCTTGTGAGAATAGACTGCTATAACACAATCTTTTAAACAGAAAAGGGGTAAATTGGAGGTAGATTTCCAGATTTCCATGTTAGTTTAGAAGAGGTATTCAGACAATGCTCTGGCCTCAAAGATCCTGGGACTGGTATTGCCCCATCTGCTCATTTATTTAGCTAGCTTTGCCCAGAACTCAGTAATTTACCAAAGAAACATAAGTCAGAATGGAAAATCACCCTCTCCCAGAGCTTCCATGTCTTGCTAAATATTTCAAAAAAAGCAATAGAGTAGGAAAAAAGCTGTCAGGCAAATAAACTCATAGCCTTCCAACTATAACAATCACAGGGACCTTGGCTCAACTTTAAAAGGTCCACCCCCACTTAAAATTTTACCCCTATTGATTGAGATGTCTACAGAAATGGTCAACAAAAGAGGCATTGGGAAAAAAAGAATTTCCCCTTTTAAATCATGGGCCGATTAAATATCTTAGTTGCCCTGTAAGACAGAATCATGAAGCTGATCAGATTCTCGTGTTAACTGTCAACATTGTCAAAACTCCAAGGAATCACCTAGCTAATTTTAATAATTTCTTTCAATCAATAAGGATAAACTAAACTTGAAGTAAATGGGGAAATGTGTATTGTTTTGGTAGATACCAAGACAACTCTACATTAAATCCTATGAGAATACATCAAAAACTTCCACAGAGTAACAAAAATATCTCAATGTTGGGCGTTTCCAGTCAAGTTCAAAGAGTTTCTTTATTGAAACCCATAACTGTCACCCTTGGCATCTTCCCTTAAAGTTACATCTTTCTTTTACATGATACTGCCCCTGTAAATTTCCTCAGTAGAGAAGGAAATTTAATTTGGCCTCTTACTTGCTTTTCAAAGTAAGAGGTCAAGTTAAATTTTCCTCAGGATAAATAACCTTAGTTATACCAGATTCATCAGATATCGAAACATTGTATGTTCCCAGGTCCAAATTGATTGTCCTGAAGAGACTATTAAAGTCTGTACAAATGTAAATATTATAGATCTCTCTGAAATTTCTGTTAGCTATGGACCTCTTCTTCCACAAAGATAGAAAAAATCGAAAGTGCCAGACATATTAAAATCCAGAATGATCTTTCAAAACCACGTCCTAGGTTACCTTGGTATCCCTTAAAACTTGAAGAAATGCAAGGACTCACTCCTATAATAGATGTAATTACACTGAACCTGTGTCCTCAGACAGTGTTTTCAGCATCCAGAGATGGACACTCAAAGTAAAGGCTGTTGCATACCTAACGACCCCTCCCACCCACACTCCTCATGTCAGGTAGAGCTCTTCATCACAAGGCAGGTTCGAGCCCCTTGTCACAGCTCATCATTTCACTCTTTTGCATTTAAATAAAAAATGCCAGCTTCCTATCCCCCACCCCTCCCACTGTTCCATGACCAGTTGAGGTTCACAGGCCTTAGTCAGAACCTGGCCCCTCCACTGAGACCCCATTCTCACGCCTCCTGCAAGAGCCCATCTCAGCCAGGTTTCTGCATCCCTCCGGATCCTACTCTGAGGGACAGGTAGATGTATGGGCTGGTGCAAGATGGAGACAGGACCTTTAGTGGAGGCTTTGTGAGCTAATTTTGAGTGTACGAAGCTCACCTCCTCCTCCCCAGAGGCCGGTTACAGCTCTCTTCCCACTCTTGCCTTTTCTGCTTGTTACAGGACAGGGCTCTGGCAGACTGCCCACTGGCTAACAACTAGAGACAGCTCTGTAATGCACTGGGCTTAAAATATGGTAATTACTTAATAAATACTTGTGGATGGCTGTCTGCACAGTGATCAGAAACCCATTCTTTAAGACTATTTTTGACAACAGACATTTCAAATGCTATGTTAATTCAATTTTTCTACTATTTTGTAAAATAGAAGGAAATCAGGAGAAGAAAAAGGGTGAGAAATCACGGGTTACAAATCAGCACTTGCTGTTTCTGTTTCATGGTGTTCACGACAGCCACCGTGTCACCTGGCTGGAGTGTCACTGCATTGAATGCAGCCTGAACGTGATGAGTCAGCCTCTAAGGTCCACTGTGGATCTTCAACCTGTCCTCCTGGCCCAGGAGACAGGCCTGTGCCCTCCCTTCTCCCTGTAGTTAGCCTCTTTGCACACATTCCCTCACACCCTGGCCCCAAAGGGTTCCTTGAAAATGGGTAGCCATGTTGGGTTTAATATTTAAAAACGTGGAAAATAAATGTTGGTAAAGAGGTGGAAGATTGGAGCCCTTGTCTACTGCTAGTGGGAATATAAAATGGTGCAGCCATTGCAGGAAATAATTTAGTGGCACTTCAGAAAGGTACACGTAAAATTATCACGTGACCCAGCCATTCCGCTTCAGGGTATACACGCACAAGAACAGAAAACTGAGACTCAGATACTTGTACACCAAGGTTCATTGCAGCATCACTCACAACAGGAAGTAGATAGAAACAACTGGAGTCTATCAACAGATTAACGAATAAACGAAATGTAAATGTGATATTATTCAGCCATAAAAAGAACGAAGCTTTGATACATACTTCAATGTGGATGAACCTTGAAAACATAGTGCTAAGTAGACTAAACCAGGCACAAAAGTACAAATATCATATGATACCACTTAAATGATATATCTAGAACTGGCAAATTCATAGAGACAGAAATTAAATCAGAGTTTACCAGGGGCTGAGGGATGGGAGGGTCAAAGTTATTGCCTCTAATAGCTACAATTTCTTTGGGGTGATTAAAACCTTTTGGGAATAGTGATGATTGTTGTAGAACATGATAAATGTAATCAATGCCACTGAATTGTACTCTTAAAATGGCTAAAATGCAAATCTTATGTTATGTATATTTTACGAGAATTTGTTTTTTAACCAAAACAAAGGGCAGTCACAGCAGTATTTTGGAAATTAGCACCTGAAGAAGCTTCAACTGCCCAGGCGAATTCTTCACAATTAGCTTCTCAGGGACACCTTCCTAGGAACTCTAAACCCAGGTTCCAAACATTCACGTAGTGCCAGCCAGAGCGCAGGAAAGAAATGCTGGAGGCAAGAGGGCGACTGGAAGGTAACAGAGCCAAGGAATCAGGACTTACAAATCAAGGCCCAGCAGGAGTTGGGCTCCCATTTGGGGCCCTGTGCATTTTAGCGATAGGGTGGTGAGGAAACGGGAAAGGAAGGCACAGGCTGTGCCATCAGGACCACAGCAAGAAACTCTGGCAGCTTCTCAATTTCTCAGGCAATGGCTGAGGCCAGGGGAGTGCATGGAGCTCCTGGTGCACTCAGTATTCTACACATGTGCATATATTCTAGAACATCAATGTTCTGTAATTACTAGAATCAGTGTTTTACACCTAATGCTGGCCTCAGGGGGTGAGGGCAATTCTCTAGATCCATGCCCGTCTCTCTGGGTCTGCCTCATGCAAAATCCTGGGGGTTCCTTTTGGTTTCCGTCCTCCATTCTATCAACACCCTATTCCTATCTCTTCCCTTCTCCCCACTTTCTCCTCTGCATTCCTAAATGGGTGTGAATTGGCAACTGAGATGTAATTCATTCAAACTAAGGTGTTAATGGATGGCTAATTGATACATTACCCTTTCTGAAAAACCACAGCATTTTACCTGTGACTTTTATGCCTTGCATCAGAGGAGAGGCTGATAGCCATTCTAGTCACTAACAGCCTTACTTTTCATTTTCCACTCCCAAGATATTTGCATTCAAAAAGGAACTCTTTATGGTGGGGGGGAGGTGTGAGCCTGAGCTATAGATAGTGAATATGACAAGTCAGGGGAGGGACCTCCGAAATTTAACCTCATACATGAATATTATTTATAAGGTGGACTACGCTTTGCACTGCACTCCCAATGACTTTTCCGCAAAAAATAACGTTAAAAGGCAATTGGTTAGAGTAGTGAAGTATTTCTAAGATCAAGCCTGAATTTTTTATGGATGAACAGAAAGTAGAAAGGAATGTTCAATTCCATGTCACTTGGAATCTTGGATCACAGTGGCCCTGACCCTACCCCCAGGTAGTCATAACCCTACAGGGGCAGACTGCAGCAGCCTCCGCTTCCTAATGTCCCCTGCCCATCAGTTGCTTAAGCTCAGAAACGGGTTTCCAGGCACTGTCTAAAGAAGTATGCTGATGTCCCTCTAGCCCCACTATGTCCCCACTTGAATCCAGGACTAGAGGGCATTGGGAAAGAAGGGACAAGAACAGAAGAAACAATAACTTTTTGAAATATTTGCAATGCCCAGGGATTTCCAGAAAAAGAAAGAGAATGGAACACGGGGGCCTATGTTAAAATTCCGCCCCTGGGTCCTGATCCAAACCTTGAAGATAAAGAAATTGATGGAATTCCTACCCAGAAGCAGTCCTTCATCATTCCTCGCTCCTATCCCAACTCATGGACCTTTCTTCCCACAGTCATCTGCTGTGCTCTAGACCTGTTGGGTAAGCCGATCATGCCTCTGAAATGGAAAAGGGTGATCATGGCTTAACGTGTTGATCTTTTCTGCTGCCAGAGCTTTCTTGTTATGTTTCGTATGTTTTTGTTTTAATCCAGTGGATTCAACGATTTAAGTCAGTGGCTGTCAAACATTAGCTTGTATCAGAATCATCTGGAAGGTCTGGTAAAAAAAACAAAAACGAAAAACAAAACAGATTTCAGCAGTGCGCGGTGGCTCACGCCTGTAATCCCAACACTTTGGGAGGCTGAGGAGGGCAGATCACGAGGTCATGAGATCGAGACCATCCTGGCTAACACCGTGAAACCCCGTCTCTACTAAAAATAAAATAAAATAAAATAAAAAATTTAGCCTGGCGCGGTGGAGGGCGCCTGTAGTCCCAGCTACTTGGGAGGCTGAGGCAGGAGAACAGGGTGAACCCAGGAGGCGGAGCTTGCAGTGAGCTGAGATCGCGCCTTTGCACTCCAGCCTGGGTGACAGAGTGAGACTCCATCTCGAAAAGAAAGAAAGAAAAAAAAAAACAATTCAAACAAACCAAAAAAACCCCAAAATCAAAAAACAGATTTCTTGACCCCCAGAGTATCTGATTCTGGGATGAAGTCCAAAGTTTTGCATTTCTAACAAGTTCTTGGGTGACGCTGATGCTTAAGTCCCAGTTACCACAGTTTTATAAACAGGCTTTCAATAATGAGAATTTGGAAATGGCAGTGCACAGCATGCTGGGATTCGAGGGGAATGTGAAGCAAATCTGTGAACTGGAGAGGTCGTGAAACCACACGATTCTAAGTGCTGGATATTTCCTGTTCTTTTCCATGCTACATGCTGGACAGTCATCCAAACCAAGGCATCGCTGTCCCATAAAACACACCCGAATGGAGAGCCAGGGATCCTGGCTCCTCCCCTGCTTCTCTTGGCTGGGAACAAACTTCACCCCGGGCTTGCCCTGCCCTCCCTGGGCTTGGTTTGCACAGGCAGCTTCCCACACACAACTTCCCTCCACAGGGGGACTCATGCCCAGCTGAAGGTTCAGAAGACAGAAACCAGTGGGTTACACCCCCTACCTTCGAGGCTGTGAAAACTAAGGGTCAAACCTGACCGGGAAGGCCAAGGCGGCCACATGCTCACTGTGGTCCCTGTTCTCTGAAAAAGCTTCCTAAATGCCTGCATTTCAAGATGGAAACAGGGCAATGGCCAGACCGAAGTGCAAGACCAAATGTGGGCTGTCTCCTGCTGCCTTTTCACTGTAGTCTCCCGAGTGGAGTAAATATTGGAGATACAGAGTGAATGCAATGTACAGGAGACAAAGTCTTCCTCTTCAGGGAAGGAGGAGGGTGAGCGGAAGTTGGTAACCACCCTTACCCTCAACACACACAGGCTCACTCACCCGTGCACAACTCTCTGAGCTCCCGAGGGAGACTGCCTGTTATCACACATTACGTTTGATGAGCACATTCTCAGTCTGCATCACTTCAGGATCATGTGAAAGAAATTATGGTTTTACTTTCATCAAAACAAAGGAATTAATTTAAATTACTGTGTCCCTTCTGAAGATCTGGAAACAACCTGGATTTTTTTCTTCCAGGAAGATACAAAGAGAGAAACAATAATAATCTGATTTACACGTCAAAGGATTTTGGGGGGATATTAGTGTTACTCTGTTTTATTTTAATCGATCTCTTCAAAGAGCCATCGAGGAGAAATGGGGAGGCCTGAGTTGAGAACTGAAACCGAAAATGCACCTTCTTTTTCCCTCTCTTTGATACCATAAAGTAGTTAAAGCTATTAAAATTAATTTCTTATTTATTCATTTAATTATATTTATCAAGTGTCTACTATGTGCCGAAGCTATGCTAAGAACTGTGGTTACAAAAGTGAGGAAAACCAAGCCTGCCCGTGCTATCAGCTTACAGCCTGATTGTACAATGACTGTAAAGTCAAACTGAAGGAAAATGTGAAGCAAATTTGAGAACTAAACATGATCAGATGATAAAACCTCCCATTTCTAAGTACCGGCCATTCACTGTCCTTTTTCATGTGGTATGCTGGGCTGGTGTCCAAAACCAAGGTAGCATTCTCCCGTAAAGCACACGTGTTTTGCTCTATGAGAATGTATTAAAAGAAGATTTAAAAATAAACAAATACATAAAATATGTTTATAAAAAAGGATTTAACCTTGACAGAAATTGCAGAAAACACATACTTAAGGAAATAAGCTGGAACCCTAAAGGTGTGTGTTTTGTGTCTGCGCAGGTGTTTGCTTGAGGGTGTCACCTGCACAGGTATGTGTGCTCATAGACCATGAGAGTATTTGCAAAGAACACGTTAGAAAGAGACACCAGCATCGGCAAAGACCCATCATAAAGGAAAGGATGCACATTCTGCACACGCATTCCAGAATTTAAGGTAAAATAAAAAATAAATAAAAAATATTCTGGTTAAGTGTATCTTTCTATATGTGTATATATAGTTTCATATTTTGGTCACCAGGGAACCATGCAAAATGATATGCATAGACATGTGTGAGTTTCGCTTAACAAGGTTCTTTACAAAAGTGAAGACGAATATATACATATATACATATGCACCATTATAAATCATACACAGATAGTAATATATAAAATATAGTAAAATATGTTTAAAACCAAAAGTATAATAAAAATAATACAATAGGCCAGGCGCAGTGGCTCAAGCCTGTAATCCCAGCACTTTGAGAGGCCGAGGCAGGTGGATCATGAGGTCAGGAGATTGAGACCATCCTGGTGAACACAGTGAAACCCTGTCTCTACTAAAAATACAAAAATATTTAGCTGGGCGTGGTGGCGGGCGCCTGTAGTCCCAGCTTCTAGGGAGGCTGAGGCGGGAGAATGGTGTGAAACCGGGAGGCGGCAGAGCTTGCGGTGAGAGGAGATCATGCCACTGCACTCCAGCCTGGGTGACAGAGCAAGACTCCGCCTCAAAAAAAAGAAAAAACAAAACAAAAAAAACACACAATATTTTCTCGCTAAAGCACTTGAGGATCTGTATTTTGAGTCCACCATTATAGACGTCAGTTTTCTTTGCAGGCTCCTGTACATGTGCAAGGTTTGGAAATGGAAATAATGCATTACACAATAAAAAATATCTAAAAAACAAAAATAAACTTTACTGTTAGGATGTGGCATGGCTCAAAAAAAGAAAAACGAAAGGATGACCGCCAGAGACTGAACAAGGGCAGTATTGAGAGCGTGCAGAGAATATGGGCATGAGATAATCAGAGACGAACCTTTCGATTTGGGTTTCCATGTTCAGTGTCTTTGTTCTTATTTTATATATTGAAAGAGGAAAGCCACTGCCTTTCTACTCATTCTTTGTCTTCTCAGCTCCTAAAAGCTGACAGTAGCAGTAGTGGCATAAAGCAGCAATTCTCAAAAGTGTGGCATAGGGACCCAGGGGTTTCCTAGAGACATTGATTTATGGGAGTCCATGATGTCAACATTATTTTTGTAAAAATACTATACTGTCATTATTTTTTTCTCTCATTGTCTCATGAGTATACAGTTAAAAGTTCATGAATATATTTTTTGTTTCCACATTGCAACTAGCCTTTAAGAAATTACCATCTGTTTCTTATTGGTGGAAAATCAAGGAAGAAGGGGCCGGGTGCGGTGGCTCACACCTGTAATCCCAGCACTTTGGGAGGCTGAGGCGGGCAGATCACAAAGTCCCATATCTTGCATGGGCCATACTTATACTAAAATACAATTGGCTGTATTTATGAAATTCAGTCGTAACTGAGTGTCTTGTATTTTTATTCACTAAACCTCCTAACCCTAGCTGCTTAGGAATAGATATTCTACAGCTTAATTGTTTGCTTTATTCATTGCTTTTTAAAGTATCACTTCTGTTAAGTGCTTCATACCTTGTAAGAAGATAAAGAAACCAGTTTAGTTTTTAAGAGACGGAGCAGAAGACTTTTTTGTACTGGAATTGGTGGTATTTGATGCATACTTTTATAAGCATGCCATGGATGAAAAATTTTCGGAATTTTTTTATTCTAGTAGAATTTGTTGTCAGGTGACTTGTCCCATATATTCAGTTGCTCTGCCCTTAAGTACATATATAATAGTCTTACTTGTCCATTGCCTCTATTTCTCTTTTATTTTTTTGCAGTGTTTCCACATTCCTTCAGTTGAAATTAAGCAAATAGAAAGCACTATTTTCTAACTCATTCTTTTATTCAGTTCAATTCAATGATTATGGAATAAGCACCAACTCTCTGTCAAGTGCTCTCCAAGGTGCTGGAAACAGCAGGATTAACCTAACATAAAAACTCTCAGAGTGGAGATAACATTGTGGTATGGGGAGACAGATTCTGTAAATATTGTAGAGGTGGTGGTGTAAATAGTACTGAGAAATTACATGTGGTAAAGTGCTAGGTAGTGCCAGGGTGTAAGTGGATTTGATATTGTAGATATGGCAATTGGGGAAAGTCTCATTTATAAGATGATATTTCAGCAGTGACCTAATGGAAATATGAGGATGAGCAATGGGACCATCTCAGGGAACAGCACTGTAGGTAGACGGACAAGAAAGTGTGAGGGGCTCAGATAGGTAAGTGATTTGTCAGTTTGAGGAATGGCAAGGAGGCCAGGGTGGCTGAATCACAGTGAGAAAGAAGGAGAGTGGTAGGAAATGAAGTCAGCTGGTAGTGAAGAGGGGGACAGTGTGGGCAGAATACATATAGTCTGATAAACCATAATAAAGACTTGCAGGTAGGGTGCGGTGGCTTACGCCTGTAATCCCAGCACTTTGGGAGGCTGAGGCGGGTGGATAACCTGAGGTTAGGAGTTCAAGAACACCCTGACCAACATGGTGAAACCCCATCTTTATTAAACATACAAATATTAGCTGGGCATGGTGGTAGACACCTGTAATCTCAGCTGCTCTGGAGGCTGAGGTAGGAGAATTGCTTGAACCCAGGAGACAGAGGTTGCAGTGAGCTGAAATCGTGCCATTGCACTGCAGCCTGGATGACATAGCAAGACTCTGTCTCAAAACAAACAAACAAAAACACTTGGGCTTTTGCTCTCAGCCAGATAGGAAGCTACCTATGGTTCTGACTTGTGTTTATAAAAGTTCATTCTGCAGTGTTATAAAGAAGATGCTGTGAGGCACCAAGAGAGGAAACAAGGAGAGACTATAAGGGGTGGTTTCAATAGGAGATCATAGGAGAGAATGAAGGTTTAATCTGGGAAGGAAGCAGTGACAGAGGAGAAGCTGTCTAACTTTGGATAATATTTATAATGTAGAATCAGAATTTGCTGCTGCACTGGACATAGAATGTAAGAGAAAGGGAGGAGTAAAAAATGACTCTAGTGTGTTTGCCCTGAACAGCTAGAAGGATAGATTTGTCATTTACCAAGAAGAGGAACACGAAATAAGGAATGAGTTGTTCTGTTTGGGGAGGGGAAAGGAGGGGGGATCAGCAGTTGAGGTTTAGACATAAACTAGAGATGCCCACTAGATTGCCAAGTAGAGACGCTGGTGATGCTGAGTGCTCAGCTGGGTAAACAAGTCACCAATGACAGGGGCAGATCTGGATTGGAGAGAACCAGAAGCAGCAGCTCCAGAAGGAGAAAGAAAAGAAAAGGTCAAATAGCATGTACACAGGGACACAGTATGTGGAATGACAGACACTGGAGGCTCTGAGGGAGCGGGGTGGGAGGGAGATGGATGATGAAATATTACTTCATGGGTACATTGTTCATTATTTGGGTGATGACTATACTAAAAGCTCAGGCTTCACCATTATGCCACATACTCATGTAACAAAATTACACTTGTGCCCCTTACATTGATACAAATAAAAAGATAGTACTCTCAGCGCCAAATGAAGGGTTTCAAGAAAGACGGTGATCACATGATGCTTTGTGATATGCAGATGTTGGATAAAATGGGGACCAGATTAACCGCTGAGTTTGACAATGGAAGATATGATATCCCTTATAAGAGCAGCGTCAGGTGGATGGTGGACAGGTTGGGGCAAATTAAAGGGAAAATGAAAAGGAAAAGAGTGGGAACAGGAGCAGGAGGCAGATGTTTCATGGTTACCCTCTTAAAGGAGACCACAGAAATGGGACAGTAGCTAGAAGGAAGTGTGGGTGTCAGAAGGACTTTTTCCCTTAGCATAGGAGACTTTAGAGCATGCTTATATGCTGCTGGAAATGATCTAACATGTTAGATAAATAGATGATGCAGGACAGTAAAATGACAATTCCTGAAGCAATATACTTAGGCACATGTCTCTAACAAATGGAACATCCTCGTTATTTGGAGATATGGAGTAATTCAATCTTAGGAAAATTATAAATTTAGATAATTGGCAAGCAATGTTTTTTAGCAAAAGGGCCAAATTAGCAAATTAAGAATGTGTACAAGCTGCTTTTCTCCTTCAAAATGAAAATAGCATATTGAGCTGGAAGTGAAAAATGCAGGCTATAATAACTTAATTTAAATATTTTATTGATTAGGAAAACGTGCATGAAAAAATGCCTTCTTTAAAACAATTACATTGCTAATGTCTGAGTATCCAAGCACATGAAAGTGTCATTCTAATATTTTAGAACTTTGAATGTAAATGGATTTTGAGCATTTTAGAGCATGGCAGGTGTGTGCTGGGACAGGCATAGGAACTTGCTCACAGACCGTCTAAGATCAAAGGCCCCAGCTGCTGCAACCTGAAATGCATTTTTGAGGTCACGCTTCCTGGAGGCTGTTTTTGGACAATGACTGAACATGCAGCGATACAGAGGCAGGCCCATGTATTCCTGGCACACATGGGGCTTTGATGGGTGTCTCCAGTGAGGATTCCCTCATCGTCTGGCCAAACCTTCCATCAACTGCACTGAGGTCTGGGATGCGTCCTCTCTTCCTTTCTTCCTCTTCTCACTTGGGGGCCTGACTTGCATTGAGCTTGTTGACTCTCCCAGCTTCTTCTAGTTCCCTCCCTATTTTATGTCATTGGTGTTTCCTCTAATAAAATATTTACAACATTATTCACATCTGCGCATCTGCCTCTTGGAGGATCCAGACTAATGCAAGTGGCACCGGGAATGGCCTAGGAAGGTAAGATAGGATTTGGGAGGGGCTCCCCCCACTCACAGCAGGTAAAGAGAGTGTCATCGTGGTTTGTGGATGGAACATGCATAGCCTTGGCACAAGGCTGGAGGCCAAGTTCTAAACATGTAATTGATAGTGAACCGGGAAAATATCCTGGGGTGGAGAGAAATGCTGTGGCAGGTGCAGGGATGCAGGCATTTGAAAAATACGGGGATGGAGTGGACCAGTGCCTGTAAGACAGAAGAGTTGGCTGGATGCTGATAAGTATTGACTTGCAGAAGGATAATAAGAGACTGAGGCTACTAACAAGAAGTTAATGGCTCAGTGAAAATCCAGAGAACCTCTGTGGTCATTTACCAAGAGAAGGACAGGCACAAGTAAACAGCGGGCTGGAGATTGTAGGAGTCTCTAAGGCTGTAAGGCATAGGCAGGGCAGGTTGCTTATGGGAAATTAGAGCTCTGGTGGGAGAAATCTGGAATCCAGTAACCTGGGGCAGGGCTATGTGGGTGGATGCTGGTGATGTTGACCCTGCAACTGCTCAAGGATCTGCTGGGCTTGCAGAGGTGGTCCATACCCCCCTACCAAGTGCCAATCCTCCTGCTATGCTGAGAGGGTTGCAGAAGCTCCTCTCACTTGAGGCAATGGGAGTCTCACTCAGCAAGTTCCCTGAGTCCTCTCCAAGCTGCCAAGACAACAGACAGGTAAAATACTAGCACAAATTAGCTGGAGACATTCTGGGCCTGATAAGAGAAAAATGGACTCTCTTCTTACAGGTTTGCAAAACGTAGAAGGATTTGATGATGGATGATCAAAAGGACCAGAATATATATAATCCCTTAAGTCAATGAATTACTATTTATACATGTATATGTGCATAAATAATATATATGCATATATATACTTGTGTATATATATGCATTTAACAAGGATTTAACAAGGACCCCAAGAGATGGGGCAAATTGATGCTGGGGTGGCTTGTAGAAGTCTGGAGCTAGTGATGGCCAGCTCTTGGGGAAGTAGAAATGACACAGCTATTGTGGAGTTTGTAGAGAAAGGAACAAAGAGATTGAGAGAGGAGGTCATGCCAAAATGCATGGCTATGTAAAGCCAGAAGGTTCACTGGAAGAGTGTGTTCCAAGAGAGGGCTCAGATGACTCAGTGTCACCCAAACCCATCAGGGATGTGATTATGAGAGGGGGAACAACATCCTCAGGAAATTTATTGGTGGCTCTCCTTTGCAGGCAGGCCAGGAATGAATGTAGAAGTGGCAGGCACAAGGCTGGGCTCATTGACATTGATGGGGTGATGGGGCCCTGAAGTAATAGTGTCCCAGGGGTGGTGCTTAGCACTGGAAGGCAGGAAGCAGAAAATACTGTAATGTCCAGCAAGATTGATCCACTGGAGATTGGGGGTTTCCCATTCTCTCCACTCTGGACTCTGCAGTGTGTAGAGTCCATCTGGTCCCCAAATGGAGAACAGACTTACCAGTGGCCATAGCAAGGGTCCAATTGAATTGCAAGTGATGGCTGCTTCTAGGGCATTTGGGGCTCCTTGTGCCCAGAGACCAGCAGACAGGAAGTCACCATAGTGATAGTAACTGAATCTAACTAGTAGAAGTATGTGGGACTGTTTTTACAAAATGCAGACAGAGAGAAACAGAAGAGGAACCCAGGTGACCCTTTGGCTCCTCCCCATAAGTCCTTGTCCCATTGTGACAATGGATGGACATGGGATGTGATCCTGGAGTGGGAAGGACATAACTGTGAGGTGTTAGGGACCCTCAAAATGAAACTTTGGATTACAAAATCCAGACAAAGAAAGCCAACAAGATGTGCTGAGGTGATATCTCAGGGTGAGGATAATTCATAGACTAAGGAGGCTGGGGCAAGAAAGATGAATGTCATGTGGCCCTGAGATCCACCACAACTGTGGTTCCTCCCACAAATCTCCTTCTGAGTTTCTCAGGAAGAAAATCCCATAGGAAACAGAGCAACTGTTTCTCAAAGCTGCGCAGAGAAGTAAATCAGCTCAGTGCAAGAAGTGGACTGAGGTGGCCATCAGAATGCACCTGGCAGACCAGACCTCCAACTGCAGAGAGTGTAACTAACCTGGGACTTGAGCTGCTTAATCTGAGTTCCATGTGGCATCATACAGAGGACACTCCTGTCCCACAGGCTGCTCCCACCCAGTGACTGACTATGGTAGGTTTACTAAGGCGGGACCATTCCTGGGAGGCATGGGATTCCTCCAATGATGACTCGCCCAAGGACTTCCTGAGGGCCTCGCACAGTGGTCCTGGACACTTCGCACACCCCTTCTTTCCTCTCTCCCTCACCTGTGATCAGACTTGCATTGAGGTCTGATGGCTCCCCGAGGGTCACTCACAGGAGTCTCCACTGCGAATATCCTTGTGTGCTTAATCTTGTCTCAGCAGCAGTTTCTCAGAAAGCCCAAACTCACACAGGCAGCACTCATTTAACTCAGTGTGACTTGTGCTATAAAGCAAAGCAAAGGCAGCTTCAGCAACTTGTTCCCAGGATCATAAAAGGACTGAGCTGCAGAGTTGGGGCTAGTTTGCTCTAGTTATGGCAGTATGTACTGCCCACCATATTGTGCCAAGTATGGTGCCAGGCTGTAGGAATGTAGAGATTAACTGTAATTTTCCTTTTTCTCCAAAGGAGACCACTCTTCCCTGGGGTTGTAGGATAGCTTCTCTGCTCAGTATGGCCAGAAGGGATGAGCTGTGGAGCCCCGGTTAAGTCTAATCCCCCAAGATCCGGAGAAGAATTAGCTACTCAGGCATTCCGACTGTGTGTGCTATCCTTAGCTGGACAGAGGTTCTGCTCAGTGGCCAGCAGACCCAGCTGTGCCACAGTGATGGATGCAGCACCCACAGGAACTCCACTCTTGGCAATTTCCAGTGGCTGTGCTGTCATAGCACAAAGCAGTTCCCATAAGATCCCTCTCCTTGCCCGTTGCAGGAATGGACACGCTTCTCTGTATGAGCTGTGTCCTGATTAGGATTGGAGGACGGTGGAGCACGGTGCAGCAACAACGTGAGAAGATGCTGCCATCTGCCTTTTACGACCCTTTTATCTTCCTATCCCACCTGCCATCCTTTGGCATATCCAGGGAAGATCCAGCTTTCTTTAGGCACAAAGAAAATTCAAGGGAATCAGTACTTTGAATTTAAGTGGTGCTCAGATCTGTATATCAATGTGTGATGATAGATGGAATCTTATCTTGATATCTGCATGCACACCTATGCATTAGTTGGAGACAAATTGGTAACAATGGCATAACTGTATTATACTAGCAGAGAATAGCAAAAGCTTAATTAACAGGAACGCTCAGATAACTTGCATCTGTTTTCCAAGGCATCTGTAACAAAATACTACAGATGTAGCTAAGACAAGAGAAATTTATTTTTCACAGTTCAAGATCAGGGTTGGTCTCTCCTGAGGCCCCTCTCTTTGGCTTAACGTTGACGTCTTCTTCTTTGTCCTTACATGGCCTTTCCTCTGTGGGTGTCTGTGCCCTGATCTCTTGTTATAAGGACACCAGTCCTATTGGATTAGGACCCACCCTAATTAACACATTTTAATTTCGTAATCTCTCTAAAGACCCTGTCTCCAAATACAGTCACATTCTGAAGTATTGGAGGTTAGGACTTCAGCATTAAAATTTTGGTGGAGACACAATTCTGTCCATCATACCTTTTTATGTCATTGACTTTTAGGAGAAATAAGCCAAATGTATTTGTTTTATTTTGTTTTAAGTGTACATCAAAATTTAATTTTAAAACTGTTACAATATATGTTATTGTGTCAAGACAAAATAAACTCAATATTTCACCCTACATGGCTTGCAAAGGTTCTGTAACCCACCTGAACCTGAAAGATGATTAGGGTGGCATGTCCTGCAGATCAGCTTTTGTGAGCAGCGGGAGAATGAGCAGCACACGCTTTCCTGAGTAGAGGGCGTCTTGCTGTATCTAGGGAGTGTCCCACCATATCTTGATAAGGAGCAGCTCCTTAAGAAACAGCCACTTAGGGAGTGGGGTGGTGATATGGTACAGGTCTGTGTCCCTACCCAAATCTCACCTTGAATTTAATAATCCCCACCTGTCAAGGGCAGGACCAGGTGGGGATAATTGAATCATGGGCGATGGTTTCTCTCATGCCATTCTCCTGAGCGTGAGTGAATTCTCACGAGACTGGATGGTTTTATAAGGGACTTCCCCCTTCATTCGGGACTCATTCTCTCTCCTGCCACCCTGTGAAGACGTGCTTCCACCATGACTGTAAGTCTCCTGAGGTCTCCCTAGCCATATGGAACTGTGAGTCAACGGAATCTCTTTTTTTTCATCCATTACCCACTCTCAGGTCTGTCTTTATTAATGGCGTGAAAACTGACTCATACCGGTGGAGACAGGATGCAGCCCCTTCCCCACATGCCCTGCAGCTGCTAGATCCTCTTTTACACACATTCTTGCTCCATGTTTGTGCCGTAGTCACAAATGTCCTAAATGGCAGCCATCCGTCTCCCCCCACCCTCCATGTCTATAAAACGTGGAGGGCATTTGTTGAGTTAATAAATCAGGAAAACCAACTTTAAAAATTCAAGGTTTTTAACAACATAAGCCGTTTTGTTTTTTTCACAAAGTCAGGGCCACGTCATAGCATTTCAAGTCTTATAATAAATCTGTGCCCTGTGTTTGGTGCTCAGCTAAATTCTCTAGAGAATTAGCCCATCTCTAAGTCATAGCAATAGGATGGTCACATGATTTAGGTAAGAAAACTAGGCCACATTGTAGATTTTTCCCAAGGACAACTAGGAAATTGGCTCTGAAACTGAAAGCAAGCCTGGTACCTGCCTGGTGATGGTATCACAGGTGTTTGCATATGTCCAAGCGCATCAAGTTTTATGCGTTAAATATGTGCAGTCATTTGCATACCAATTGTACCTCAAAAACGCTGCTGAAAAAGAAAATTTAAAGTGTGGTTCAGGAGGACACACAGACAAACACATACAGACAAACACACAGTTACACACAGAGACACAAGCGCAGTTACACAGAGACACACACAGGCACACACAGCTATCGTATTTTGTATAATGATCGATTTCTAACACTTTGCAAATAAATCAACAATATAAATACTCTGGAGGCTCCAGAAGATGTAGGCTGCTGCCAGGTGACTCTGAAATCGAACACTGCTTCACCTGGATGATGAGATGAACTGCTTTGAGATGCTTTTCTGGGAAGGGTTTTCAGGGTGGGGGCGCACTAGGGCTGGGAGTTTCTCAGTGGGGAACTGGCTCCCAGCTCTGGACTGCCTGGCTGGTCCTGACTCCTTCATTTAACCTCTGTTAGGAAACAGAGACAGCCTATCTGGAAACAAGTTTCTACATGCTGATGCTTTTTTTTTTTTTTTTTTTTTTGAGACGGGAGTTCTTCACTCTCGTTGCCCAGGCCTGGCGTGCCGTGGCACTTGATCTAGGTCACTGCCAATGCTCTTGCCTCCCGGGTTCACGACCATTTCGCTCCTCAACCTCCTAAGCAGCTGGGAAGTATAGGCTGCCTGCCACTACGCCCCCCCCGGGCTATACTTTTTTGTTCTATTTTTAGTAAAGGACGGGGTTTTCACCGTGGTTAGCCAGGGATGCGTCTTGATTTCCTGAATCTGTGATTCCGCCCACCTCGGCCTCCCAAAGTGCTGGGATTACACGTGGTGAGCACACCGCCGCTCCGTGCCCTTATGTGCTGATGCTTTTTTAAAATCTTTCCTTTTGGGGAAGAAATGGAAAGGACCATTTTCGTTGTACCTCGGGCCAAAGTATGCGTCAATACAGGTGCGGCTTTGGATTTTGTGCTGTAAAAAAAAAAAAAAAAAAAATAAATGAAGACATGAAAATCAAACTGGGTAGTAAGAGGAGGAAAGAAGAAAATGGAAAAGGGATGTAATGGGTGTCCTGCATTTTAACCTGGCATAGGGACGCCCTTAGTTTTCCCAGCCTTAGTTTCCAAAATTAGACCCCAGTGACTGCCTGTGGTGTGATGACATTTTTTTCAATTTCCATGGGTCATAAAAGTTCAAAAAGGTTTCGATAGATTAATTAATGTCACAGAAGATTCTGAAGTCCATAGTGGACATGGGCCAGCCCCGTGAGGCTAGGCCTCTGGTTTTCTATCTGACTACAGCACTAAGGACAATTAAAAAAAAAAAAAAAAAAAGACACAATCATGTTGGTTTTAAAAACCTGTGTACAAAATTTCTTCTCATTTGTGAAGAGACCTTTGAATGACATTATTGACAGCTGATGTGATACCTCGATTCTTGTCTTCCTGGTTTAAAAGAATTTAAACAAGAGACACACAGCAAAGGAGGTGTAGCATAGAGTAATTTAGTTCAAAAGAAAAAGAATATTCTGAAAGTTAGATGCAGAAGGGAGAGGATGTCTTGAGTGAGGATTCAGGGCTGGCTGCCTGTGAGGATGAGACAGCAGAGGCTGGCTCTAGGGAGACTCCCTTTACAGAAGTCCCACCTCATTCATCCTAAGCGGGTGGGAAAGGGCATTGCCAGGAAGCCTGTTCTGGGTGGTCTTCTGGGTGCACATACGCAGTAGCTGTACGCACTTTTCCGTACGTCGCATGTCTCATTAGCATCTTTTTAAAATTTTATTTATTTATTATTTTTATTTATTTATTTTTTTGAGATGGAGTTTCACTCTGATTGCCTGTGCTAGACTGTAATGGCACGATCTCAGCTCACTGCAATCTCCGCCTCCCAGATTCAAGCAATTCTCCTGCCTCAGACTCCCAAGTAGCTGAGATTACAGGCATGCAACACCACGCCCAGCTAATTTTGTATTTTTAGTAGAGACAGGGGTTCACCATGTTGACCAGGCTGGTCTTGAACTCCTGACCTCAGGTGATCTGCCCACCTTGGCCTCCCAAAGGGCTGGGATTACAGGCATGAGCCACCACACCTGGCCTCATTAGCATATTAAATCTCCAACCAGGGGTGTGTTTTTGCTATTATAATGATCAAAGGGTCTGTTTGAGGACGGGTAAAATCAAAGTGCACCTGCTCTCCAGAGGGGGAAGTCCCTACTGATGATCGCTTTGCTCAAATGAGCTCAATTACAACGCGAATGCTGAGGCTCATTGTGCTGATTGTAGGGTCATCACGATTGCTGTGTCCGGAAAACACGGTTGCTTCCTTGGTATCTATCCTGCTTCAACATCAGAGAGACGTTTGAGAGACGCTTGACTTGTCCCCTCTGCCACTGTTCTTCTCGGGCCCCCTCGGCTTCTCGGGCTCCCTCGGCTTCTCGGGCTCCCTCGGCTTCTCAGGCTCTGTGAGTTACCGTGTTCTTCCCTAATGTCCGGGAGCCTCCTGCAGAACATCGCCCACAGCTGTGCCTCCTTGGCAGGACTCGGTTTCCAGACACCTTCTCTTCCTAATGTCACGTTAAACCTCTGAGAAACACACAGGACACCCCTGGCTAGATGCCCAAACTGGGAATTTCAGCAAACTAAACTTGGATAGCAGGAATAATCCACATGGTCATCCGTAATTAGAATACTAGGATGCAACAATAACAAGGACTAGCTTATCACACAACATTTATCCCACGCCAGGCACGGGGCTGCTGGCTGCCTGTTTACCATCCTCACACCCGCGGAAGCCTGGCTGAAGTAGGGATCGTGGTTATTTGTTTTTCACAGATGGAGGGGACTGAGATATAATTCAATACCAAAGTGAATATTCTTCTCAATCATGTACTTCAAACATGTTTCACCAGGGAAATATCTCCTCATGAGAGAGACCTGACATCGAGCTAAATGAAGAGATTAAATGCATTTTTCTGGAAGGGAAAGGAAAAGCCCTCCTCTTGTCCCTGGTCAGAAGTTCCCTATTAGATGACTGCTGCAAGTTGTTTAAGTGATTCACGTAAGAATTGCCATGGATGACGTGAAATTCAAGTGCATGTGTTATCTGGGGAAATAACACTTCCAAAGAGACCACAAAAGACTATTTCAGTATGAACTGTTGGTGTGCATTTTAGGTCTTGGCCAGAGCTAGTTGTGAACACAATCTTTATTCAGTCTTGAATCATACCCAGACCTCCACAGCAACAGCTTTGGAAAAGAGCCTGAGATGCCAGAGGATCCAGGGGAGAGGGCAAAGCCTCTGTGGGTCTTCTTTCAAAACCTGACTCAGGAATCCCACTCCCTCGCTCACCCACCCAGTCAGCAAACTGAAGGGAGCTTTTCAGATATTTCCGCTGCATGCGGATTTCTCTCCCCTTTCATTAGAATTGAGAAAATGAAAGCCAAATTGCAAAGGGATGCAGGCATGCTGGACGCAGACACAAAATTTAGGTTTCAAAATAACTTTAAGAAGGTCACAGAAAAAGACTTTGATTCCAGCAAGAGTAGTCTGAGAAGGAGTAAGCTCTCACAAATAATCACTTAATTTGCCTAGTTTAAGTATGATTAAGTTAAATGACAGAAACTAACAAATGCCACTGGGGTTCTGCAATTGCCAGGAGATTCATATGAGTTAGTAGGAATCTAATAGCTGGCTGCAAATCTATGTCAGACATGAAAAAGAATGACTTTGCTTTTCATCTAGAGCAGTAGTCTATGAACATCATTAATAGTGTGCTCCCACAGGAAGAAATGCTTGAGCATGTAGCCTTCATGTTTGCACATGTGTTGAAAAAAATGTATACATATGTTCTTGTATGTGCAACAGCTGATGGCATAAATCCTGATGAATACTCTCTGGGCTTGAATCCCAGTTCAGCCACTTATTTGTTGTAGGCCTTGGTGGGTCACTAACCTAATCGTGCTTTAGTTTTTAATAATGATAATTATTAGCACACCAATAGTTGTTATGAGAATTGTACTACTTACTACATATAAATCACTTTGAGCAGTGCCTGGCATGTAATAAGTTCTATAGAATGTTAGCAGTTATTGTAACTATTAATATATAACATGAACTGATATATTATTTGATATATGTCAATATATCAAATATATTGATATAATAAATATATATAATTATATAATATAATCATTAAATGTAATATAATCTGTATAATCATAGTTAATATATAACATAGATGATATATGTTAATATAGTTTCAATAATTGCTAACATTCTATAGCATTGATTATGTGCCAGGCATTTCTCCAAGTGAGATATATATATATATATATATTTTTTTTTTACTACATACAAAAGCAGAGGTTTTGAAAGGATGCGACAAACCTAAACATAACTTCTGCTGTTTTCATCTAGCACCCCAATGGATGGCTTAAGAGCCCATTAGGGTGTATACGTTCTAGTCTAGATATCAGGGACCAGCAATCATTTTCTATAAAAGGTCAGACAGTAAATATTTCAGCTTTGCAGGCTGTAACAGTCTCTGTATCAAATACTCGATTCTGGTATTGTAGTACAGAAGCAGTCATAGACAATTTCTAAATGAATGTGCTTGGGTGTGTGCCAATAAAACTGTGTTTATAAAAAAAACAGATAAAGAGTATATATACATTCAGGTGACTTTGCAAACAATTAAGGAAACTGAATCTAGCAGATAACTCTGAGGATTGATGAAGCCCAATTCTCCCACTCATGTCCCCAGCAGTGGGGGGAGAAGAGCTCTTCTCTGGACTTGGCTTCAAAGTACAAGCATCCCTTCACCACAGCGCTAGCCTTTGAGGCTGCTAAGACAGAAACCCTTGACCTTGTTCTCCATCAGAGCACCAAAGAGCCGTCGTTCGGACACAAAAAATACCAGCCTTCCCTCATGCATTCTGTTACAATGATCACTTCCTTTCCTTGCGTTTCTGTCCTCACTTCACTTACCTAACAGTAAGACTGTTGGGTTTTGGTTAGACTAGTTAGAAAGTGAGCTGAGGAGCACATTAGTTATTAAAATATTAGGAAGCTAAAAAAAGAGAAAGAGACAGCTCTGGTCCTTGGATAGTTTGCCCACTCCCACCCTGGAGGAAAGAATCAGGACAAATGGGTAAGAATTAGAGAGCCAGACCCAGCCCTCCATGAGCAAGAACACTCCAGCATTGTTAGCTCTCTCTCATTAGTAAGCTTCCCAGCACTGGGATTTTTTAAGCAGAAGCTGGAGATTTTTCTCCCATGGATAATTCTGCAGCAATTCTGAGTTTTGTGGGTGAAACTAGACAAACTTTACAGATCTTTCTAAATCTAAGATTTAATTATTGTTAACCTAAGTAATGGTGAATGTAGGTCATCATATTTGTTCTTGGCGGTCTGGAAGTGAAATATAAAATCATTACCATGTCTGAGAAAGTAGAGATGTCAGAGCATCAGGAACAAAGTATAAGATTCAGAGAAGAAATTCACAATAAATAAATATACCATTTCTTAAGAGATACATTAGAGTGTTTGCATAAGCAGATGATACTAGTAAGCATATATGGCTTCTCACAATATTTATTTTCTATAAAATGAAATAGGAGGTAATTTTAACCTATAGCAAAATTCTAACTTAGATGTTGATTGAAAGTTGCAGTTTTCAATATCAATTTTTATATCCGTACATGATCCCAAAATTAATTTTGAGTTCAGAATTTTCACTGAGAGCAGCAAAATGCTGTAAGTGTCTTATTGGGTATAATAAGTAAGAAAATGCGCTCCCAATTTTACCCCTTGGTTTCCAGATCCATTCATTCTGTCTTTTAGGAGGAGAGAATTATGCAAGAGTCTCATTCAAAACTTATGCTGAATTCTGGAAGACAGAACCCCATCTTTTTAGGATGTTGTCTTCTGCATCCTGAACTGAGTCTTCAGCAAGTCATCCTATCTGTCAGCTAGGCCAGCCGCTTCTGGAGGAGAGAATAGGTGGCAAGACAGGTTAATGCAATGGGCTAGGCCCATTATTGTACTTCTGCTGTGAAATGGGTTCCTTGAGCAGAAGCAGTGCTGTGCAAAATACCATCACAGGGGTAAGCACTTATGGGAGTCCAAAGTTGATGGTCCTGGCAAAGCATTCCAGGAAGGAGAGGCCGACCTATATCACAGTATATGTCTAGGGCAGTAAGTACAAGTATCCATCCTGTCTGTGGTGGAAGAGGTTTCATGAAATCAGTCTTTCACCAGGTGACTGACTCAGTGGTCCTCCTGGGGAAAGTTGGTGTGTAACAGGTGCAGTGTTGGTCTCTGCTGTTGACCGAGCAGACAAGTCAGCCTTCATAAGGGGAAGACTGTGTTGTTGAGCTTTGCATAGCTTCCATCTCTGCTACTGTAAATATTTTATCAATGGGCCCATTGAGCAAGAAGTGGGGTTGCTGGAGAGAGAGGCTGACTGATGTTTATAGAGTGTCTCATTTTATATACCTGATTATGAAGAGCCTCCCCCTCTGCAGTCCATGCCTGCGGGTGAACATTCACATGCCTCACCAGCATCTTCACGGCCTGGGCCTGTTCTTAAAGCTGATTCTATATTCCTCTCTCCCAGCTTTCCTTTTCACCAACCTTCCAAGTCCCATCTCTTCCAAATCGCTGACTGCCTAGTCAAGCCAGCATCAATCACCCATGCATCCGTGTAGATCTCTACTTACTTCTGGCCCTCTGTCATGGCAAAGATAAAAGTGGACAATCTAACACATCACTTAAAGTTCTGCCCCTTGGAGGGATTGTTTTCTTCACCATTGTCCTTCGGGTTTGCCCCTGAGGGGCCTGTAATGGGGCAACTGTCTAGGCTCAGGTGACACGAGCACATAATGCAGGCCTGTCTGTGAACTAGGCTGGTTTTTTTTTTCCCTAGATCAATGGGCGATGGAGGATGCCACAGGAGGGCATGGTCATAGCTGAAGGGAAGGCAGCAATGCTCAAGGAGCTGGTGCTAGAGTAGTCTAAAACTCTTGCTCAGGTAATGTGTTTGTCTCTGCTGGGTCTGTCCAAGTCAGCTCTTATTCACCATTCCCCTTGAGAAGGGATTACTGCTGTGCACACCCAACCTTGGCTTATGGGTCACAGAGCACCAATTGGTGATGGGATGTCTAGGCTTAATGTCCCACAGTTGGGCACTCAGTCTCTATCAATGCCCCTGAGGATGTCTGTCTTAAGAAGGATGTATATTTCCAGAAGCGGGAACAGGTTTCATCCTAACCCTGGAGGATTTCCCTGTGACTGTCCCATTGGTGCTTGCCAGTAACACCATGCAACGTTCCTAATTTCCACAGACACCTCAGGGAAACACCAGATCACAAGTCCGTGTGAGGGAGCAGCTCACACTGCAGCCTTGGCTCATGGCAGAGACTTCACTCACTCTCATCACCAGGCAAAACTAGCACATTTATAGGAGACGATGCAAATAGGCCTAAGTAACACACTCAACTGTGAGAAATCCTGCCTTCAAAACAAAAGAGGTCTGCAAAGAGCCACGTTTTTGTTCTTTTCTGGTGATAGGTGTAAGCAGGAGCAGCAACTGGTCTTTCTAGTTAGTGGTCACTGAGACTCCAGAAACATCACCGAGGTGGCAGGCCCCTGGTTTGATGTGGGACGTGTCGCCCACCCTCCAGGTCACGTATGTCACGTGGAAGTACACGCTGTCATCGGATCTGAGTTGGCTAATTTGTGGACTAGTGTGACGTTTTGTGAAATGTAAAGTCAATCAAGATTTTAGAAACTGCATGTTACCGGAGAGCAGGATAATTGCTACTGCCCTAAGCAAGATTGTCAAGTTGTATTATTGGCCCTGACGGACGAAAGCAAACGGCTTCTGCTTTGTCCTTTTAAAATAACATGCACACGTATGTTTATTGCAGCACTGTTCACAATAGCAAAGACTTGGAACCAACCCAAATGTCCATCAATGAGAGACTGGATTAAGAAAATGTGTCACATATACACCATGGAATACTATGCAGCCATAAAAAAGGATGAGTTCGTGTCCTTTGTAGGGACATGGATGTAACTGGAAACCATCATTCTCAGCGAACTATCGCAAGAACAGAAAACCAAACACCGCATGTTCTCACTCACAGGTGGGAGTTGAACAATGAGAGCACTTGGACACAGGAAGGGGAATATCACACACCAGGTCCTGTTGTGGGGTTGGGGGGAGGGGGGAGGGATAACATTAGGAGATATACCTAATGTANTAGAAACTGCATGTTACCGGAGAGCAGGATAATTGCTACTGCCCTAAGCAAGATTGTCAAGTTGTATTATTGGCCCTGACGGACGAAAGCAAACGGCTTCTGCTTTGTCCTTTTTAAAAATAACATGCACACGTATGTTTATTGCAGCACTGTTCACAATAGCAAAGACTTGGAACCAACCCAAATGTCCATCAATGAGAGACTGGATTAAGAAAATGTGTCACATATACACCATGGAATACTATGCAGCCATAAAAAAGGATGAGTTCGTGTCCTTTGTAGGGACATGGATGTAACTGGAAACCATCATTCTCAGCGAACTATCGCAAGAACAGAAAACCAAACACCGCATGTTCTCACTCACAGGTGGGAGTTGAACAATGAGAGCACTTGGACACAGGAAGGGGAATATCACACACCAGGTCCTGTTGTGGGGTTGGGGGGAGGGGGGAGGGATAACATTAGGAGATATACCTAATGTAAATGACGAGTTAATGGGTGCAGCACACCAACATGGCACATGTATACATATGTAATAAACCTGCACATAATGCACATGTACCCTAGAACATAAAGTATAATTTAAAAAAATAAAATAACATGAAGGAAAGAAAACATTCTCCATGTCCACAGCTGCATACCAAATGCCAGGGACTGTGCTGATTTCCTTCAGGAAAGATGCTACCTAGGAAACAGCACCTGGGATTGGAATCACCACCTAATTATGTTTATGATAATCTGCAGAAACTCCTCATGACTTACCCAACTGCTGTACAGGCTAAACAGGTGAGTTAAATGGAGGTGTGGTAGGGATCACCACACTGCATCTTTGATGGTAACACTCAACTCAGCAATCCTCCCCCCAGGAATTGCTTCTGGTTTAGTAGCTTCATAGGGAAAGAAAATTCCAGTGTCTTCTACTTAGCCTTCCCTATAGTGGGCCTCACCCTTTTGGCTAGAGAACTAATGTGGAGACTCTGACAGTTGCCAGATATGTCTGTCCCAGTTACACATTCAGGAACTAGGGAAATAACCATACATGTGTGTGTGGATTAGCTGGGCCCACTACAGGTTGGATTTCAGCTAATCCTCCATCTCTCACCTGACCACCATAAGTACCACTCTGACTGGTGAACCACTGTAGTTATTCAGAATTCTGCCAACTACGCTGGAGTTCAAAATGCTGCTCTCATAAACAGCTTGCAAGTTGGAGGACCACCTCCTATCAATATTTTACTTGCTGTCTTTCAAACTGACATTAACAAGACTCTAGCATATAAAGCAACAGGAGGATAGAACCACCAAAAGGGATCTTAGTCCTTCACATATTACCCTTTAATTTTTTCCAAAAAAAAAAAAGGATACTTCCTTTGGACTCTTCAAGTCACCTCTTGGTACAAAAAAAAAAAAAAACTCTCTTTCTTTGAATCTTAATTTTGTAGTTTAGGACTGGGGAAAAAGAATAGATCGACTTACCTGAAAATAAATGTCCTTTGGCATCCTGTCCCACCTATAATCCTATCTTTTACAGATATGGAAGCAAAAATTGCTGTTAATGAGAGCCGGGCACGGTGGCTCAAGCCTGTAATCCCAGCACTTTGGGAGGCCGAGACGGGTGGATCACGAGGTCAGGAGATCGAGACCATCCTGGCTAACACGGTGAAACCCCGTCTCTACTAAAAAAATACAAAAAACTAGCCGGGCGAGGTGGTGGGCGCCTGTAGTCCCAGCTACTCGGGAGGCTGAGGCAGGAGAATGGCATAAACCTGGGAGGCGGAGCTTGCAGTGAGCTGAGATCCGGCCACTGCACTCCAGCCTGGGAGACAGAGCAAGACTCCGTCTCAAAAAAAAAAAAAAATTGCTGTTAATGTTCCACCAGAGGTCTGTTGAGAGGTCATGATGGTTTCCTTGGACTGGCCAGTGCATCACAGAGAATGTTGTCCTCGCCAGGCCGTGAGCTTGATGGTCCGTTCTGCACAACAGGCTGTGACTTGCCATTCCAATTTCGACAGGTGATTCTAAATGGAGACCCAAGGCTTCAGCAGTGACAGTTCAATTTGTCCTCTCTTCTCCACCTTTCTCTCCATAGGTGTCTGAGATGTGCATATATTCACATGTTCTATGACAGCCTTCCCATTTCTTGCTTTTCCTAATAGAGAAAACATTTCCTTTCTTCACAGCTTCAACACAAAGCTCTTCCTCTCTCGGTACCTCCTAGACAGGCCCACACACTCTCTCCTTGGTGTCAGCCTTGGCTCTCTTGCCTTCTCTCAGTATTTGACCCTTGGAGGAAGGGAACCAGCGCTTGTCTCCGAAGATGTAACCATGAAAACAAGATTGTGGGGTTTATCTCTCCAGCTCCTCATGAAGGCTTTCCTAATTTCTCTGGATCCTGACATCTAGGAGTTGTCCCGTTTGGTCTGAGGAATTTTTAGGCTGTCTCAGTAGTACATGAAGAGTGCCCTTCATGATACAGTGGTATTTTCTGAACTACAAACGCTGGGTACCATTCAAGCCACATATATCTTCTCTTCTCCAACCTCCACCTCATATAACTCTTGAGAAATACAGTGCTTAATTCCTTTGCAGTTTTTAGATGCTGCACAGACTGTGAGCATTGACTAGGCAAATTGTTCCCTTTCTGAGTATAAACTTTCATGTTGTTGAGACAAAGTAAAAAGACAACGCCAATGTCCTTTGATAAATATTAGCCACCAAAATTCCATTTCCCCTGCCATTGAAAGCATCATTTGCAACTTATTAATGGTCAGATGTCCACCAGACATTCATTATTTTTTGTCTGCCCAATACTGTTTCAAAGAATGTGTTTCAATCTTTGATTTACTGATGAGGAAATTGAGGTTTAGGATATTAAGTGAGTTCTCCAAGGTTACATGTCTGGTCAAGGGCAGTGCTGCAATTTTTACTATTATGGCCGAAAAGCTCTCTCTTATTAAATCTGCAATTATGGGAGAAGGAAGAAACAGCCAACACGAAGGGCAGAAGTGAGGTAGGCAGAGGAAATCTATTTGCTAGGATGTGGGAGTAAAGGCATGGTGTTGAGATGTGAGAAAACGTTCTTCTTTCTTCATCTAACCTCACGGTGAAGTGCTGAGCTCAGTGCCTCCATATAGTAAACAAATGGTGATGCCCAAGATTGACTCTCTGATTTAAATCTCACAACTGTTTTTGTCCCCATTTTTACCATTAAGTAAACAGTTTTAAAGAGATTAAGTAATTTTTCAAAACTGGTAACACTTCTGTATCATGAAGACAGGATTAGAAACTGCTGCTATAACGTAGGCAACCTCAATGCGTCTCAACTGCTTATTCATGTCCATATCCAATGGATCAAGCAGTGTCTCACGCTGATATCTGCTGGCACTGACCACAAGCTGGCTTCCTGTGTAGAGATGTCAGTCTCAGCACAGTGCCGCGTGAGTCTGTGTTGACTGTGCAATGGCCTTGCTGATTTTCCTTGTGGTCTCTGCTATCCTGCTTTTGACCTTCATCTTCTTATGACTTGTGTGCCTACTCCTTCTGCCATACCCACCAGGCTGGCCCTCCCAAATCCACTTAATTATCATCCCACCACTTACCATCTGCACGTATGGTCCTTCATTCTCTCCTGCGTATCTCCTGTCACCTCCTGGGTTCCGACAGTGGCTGCAGTACCCCCAGGTCTGCCGTCTCCGCAGCAGCTCCATGGAGCCTCTCAACTACACAACCCAATTACACAACCCCGGGGTGCTCTCCCATGCCTACAGGTTGGCCCATGTGGATTTCAACACTTTTTCCAACGTTAGAATTCATGATCCCAGATCAAACACATTTATATCTTGCAGGTTTATTTTGTTTCAGTTTTCGGAAAATAATCATCCCGGACCATTTTTCGGTAGTGGTTATTGCCCATTGTATCTACGTGGCGCCATTTCCTGCCCTGCCATCTGGGTGAGGCAAGCACAAAGAACAGATATGACAAATAGAGCTAGGAGAAAATTTAGATGAATTTTTTCAAGTTCCTATTTTTATAGGGGAGAAAATACAAATGACTTGTCCAAATGCGTGCAACTAATTTTTAGGAAGCTTAACTTGAACCTTGATAGCCTGCATTTCAATCTGGCACAGAGTTTGGTACCATTTATTAATCAGTCTTTGGAGAAAAGAAAATGAATTCTAGAGGCTTCATTTCAATAACTAGTGTGATTTCAAGATGAATGGGTTATGCTTCACCGACTTGTTAAGAATTCTTTGAATTTTACTGTCACTTAATGCAATTGCAATGAAATTGCACATAGTACAGCAGTGGGGCATTCCTACTGTTTTGTAACAAAGTTTCTTTGTGTCAAATTAAACTTCATTCCAAGGGCGGAGAATGCAGTATTAGCCAAATGCAAGAAAGTCAAGTAATCCCGCAAACAGCATGGAGTTACATAGAACCTAAGAAGCAGAGATTCCTGGTTCTGGAAAAGATATTCAAAGTCATATTCCCAGCCCCCCATTTTACAGTTATGTGTCTTCAGGATTCACGCTCAGGACTAGAAAAGGTGCCTACTCCAGGGGTTTTTTTGATCCACAGGGTGTTTTGTTTTCTTTTCTTTAAACACATTTCTTATAGGCTCTGCAGAAGTCTTTGTCCAGGATGTCCTACTGTCATTGCTAATATTAAAGAGGCGAATAATGATACTGACAGCAAGCTTTTTTGGGTTGGTAAATTATACTAAAGTGTAACCTCAGCAGACAATGATAGCAAGACTAGAAAGGGACCTGGTAGCATCACTCCAGGGTAGAAGAAGTGATTAAGTATCAATATGAAGGGAACAAATTCCTACTGAACAAGGAACAAAAATAAAATGCAAAGGAATCTACAAATGTCTTGTGGCTCACCCAGAAAAAAGTACTTGATCAAAATCTCTTAGCTTACAGATGAAGACAGAGGCCTCAGCTAGCTGGGATTCTCCCAAGGTCTCATGGCTATTACAAAGTATTGCTGAGCAGGTGACAGTTTTAGATTTGACAGAGATACAGATAGACTCAGAAATGGACTTTTCCGAGAATCACCTACTTCTCAAGGGCTAGGCTTGTATAACTGGCTCTAATAAATCCCAGGCTGCTCTCTCATGGGAATCCATCATTATACCACCCAACTGGCCGATCTTTACCCAGCTTTCAATCCCCCAACACCTGCTCCCCCCTGTTTTATACAGCCAGTACTAACAGTGTTACTCTTTCTATGTCGGAAAGATCTCTCCAGTAAGAAGCAAGGATATTTCTTCTGAAACCAGCCCAGCGCTCTTTGTACCATGACAAACACTCTTCTGCCATATGCCTCTTCATACCTCCATTAGTATGCCAGGGCTGACATGACAAATGACCACATACTGAGTGGCTGAAAACAACAGGATTTTTTTTTTTTTTTGTCTCAAAGTCCTGAAGGCTAGAGGTATGAAACCAAGGTCTTGGCCGGGCCTTACTCTGTGAAGCGTGTAGGGGAGACTCTGTTTTTGCCTCTTCCAGCTGCTGGTGCTGCTGGCAATCCATGGTGTTTCTCAGCTTGTAGATGCTTCACTCCGATTTTGCGTCTATCATCACCTGGCACTCTCTTTCCATGAGTCGACCTCCTCTTCTTATAAGGACACCAGTCATATTGGATTAAGGGTTCATCTCACTCTAAGATGATCTGATCTTAATTAATGCAGTCACCCTATTTCCAAATAAGGTGGCATTCTAAGACAGTGGAGATTAGTTAGGACTTTGACATATATATTGGGGGACGTAATTCAACCCACAGTCATGCCCCAAGCCTCTGGCGACTCCTTCACCCATAACTCGGTCTGGCTATGCTGAACCACTCCTTTTCCATGCATCCCTGTCTTAAGATATTCAATTTACCAACCCTATTTTAAAAAGTGGGCAAAAGACATAAACAGACACTTCTCAAAAGAACACATCCATGCAGCCAGCAAATGTATGAAGAAAAAGCTCAGCATCATTGATCATTAGAGAAATGTAAATCAAAACCACAATGAGATACCATCTCACGCCAGTCAGAATGGCGATTATTAAAAAGTCAAGAAACAACAGATGCTGGCAAGGCTGTGGAGAAATAGAAACACTTTTATACTGTTGGTGAGAATGTAAATTAGTTCAACCATTGTGGAAGAGAGAGTGGACATTCCTCAAAGACCTAGAACCAGAAATGCCGTTTGACCCAGTCATCCCATTACTGGGTATATACCCAAAAGAATATAAATCATTCTATTGTAAAGATACATGCATAGGTATGTTCACTGCAGCACTATTGACAATAGCAAAGACATGGAATCAACCCAAATGCCCATCAAGGATAGACTGTATAAAGAAAATGTGGTACCTACACACCATGGAATACTATGCAGCCATAAAAAGAATGAGATCACATCCTTTGCAGGGACATGGATGGGTCTGGAAGCCATTATCCTCAGCAAACTAATGCAGGAAGAGAAAACCAAACACCACATGTTCTCACTTATACGTGGGGGTGAACAATGAGAACACATGGACACAGGGAGGGGAACAACACACACTGGGGCCTGTCAGGGGTCGGGGGGAGGGAGAACATCAGGATAAACAGCTAATGGTTGTTGGGCTTAATACCTAGGTGATAGGTTGATAGGTGCAGCAAACCACCATGGCACACATTTACCTATGTAACAAATGTGCACGTCCTGCACATGTATCCTGGAATTTAAATTTTTAAAAAATATGTTCAGTTTACTATCTCATCTAACAGTTTGTTGTTGTTGTTGCTATTGTTATTGTTGTTTGAGATAGGGTGTAGCTCTGTCTCCCAAGCTGGAGTGCAGTGGTACAATCTCAGCTCATTGCAACCTCCGCCTCCCAAGTTCAAGCAATTGTCCTGCCTTAGCCTCCCAAGTAGCTGGGATTACAGGTGTGTGATACCACGCCTGGTTAATGTTTGCATTTTTAGTAGAGATGGGGTTTCGCCATGTTGGCCAGGCAGGTCTTGAACTCCTGACCTCAGGTGATCCGCCTGCTTCCACCTCCCAAAGTGCCGGGATTACAGGTGTGAGCCACTGTGCCCAGTCAGCAGTTTTTAATTATCCTTTAGTTATAGCCCTTTTGCCTTGAAAAATTGGTATAGTCCAGAACCTTTTGCCTTGAAAAATTGGTATATTCCAGAAGTATCTTTTCTACAGGGAAGCACAGAGAAGGGTCCAGATAGTTTTAATAGATAAACGTGTGCAAATTTGTAGCACATGAAGCCATTGCTCTTTCCAGAAATATGCTGGAGTCTCCTAAAGTTCCATTAAAGATGCCACAGCGGTGGAGCTGCAGTTATCTTTGCTTATTGGTTCCTTCTCACTGTGCAGGGCATCTGCCCCCAACTCCTTTCATTTCAGCTCCCCACAGCACAGCTTACATTCATAGGCTGTGTGTTGTGTGCCAGGAACTGTGGTAAGGAATGGAAATTGAAAGATAATTTCAACTCCACCATAACTCTCAGGGAACTCACAATCTAGAAGAGAAGTTACCTAACTATATGTAATGCGATACAGTTATAATACCATGGGCGTAGCGTTTACAAACGAAATACTAGAGGATGCAGGGTATTGAAGGATTGATTGTGCATTCAGAGATAAGAAAGAAAAAGTAGACAAAGCCCATTTTATTTGGATCTTAAAGAGTAGGCAGGAGGAGTGGGAGGAGGAACATCCAGTCTCAGTCATGAGGGCATAGCCAGTGTCTGATCTACTCTTTTTCCATAAATGATTATAAAAGCTGGATTAAATGTGTAAAACAGCTATTTTCAGGGCTTGGTCAACACCCAACACAGGGCTACAATTCTTGAGAGAAAGCAAGCACAAGAAATAAGCCCCATATTCACTCCAGCTTCCAGGTGCAGGAGAACAATGCCCGAAGAGGAAAGGGCAGATCACCAGTTAGGGGTAGCATCAGTGTTTGATGCTGCTAGAAGGGCTGAATTTGGCAGGCAGGTGACTGGCAAGGAGGGAACTGCAGAGGGAATCCAAAACACCTGCAAACATATTCCCTGAGATCCTTGGTGATTCTCAAGCTACGAATTCACAAGACGGCTCAGAGAGAATAGCAAAGAACAGTTGCATAGAACCTGAGAACTGAGCAGAGATGAGACGTCCCAATGTTGGGGAGAAGTTGGAATCTGTAACTATCCAGAGACTAGAGACACTGGTGAATTATTTGATTGTGACCCTAGAAATGCCAGTCCCTAAGGAAAGGGGTAAAACTAAGCGGAACACATTTTTTAAAGCCAAAAACCAAGCCTCTATATGATAAAAGTGATATGCTTTTAAGTATGTTAACTGCCTTCCAAAATAAAATTCAGCATTCTTCAGAGGAAGATAACCTCATATAGACACTCCACAAAATAGAATCCACCATCTACAGTGAACAATAAAAAATTACTGGGTATGAAAATTAGCAGAAAAATGGGTGGCTTATAATAAAGAGATAATAGAGTTACTTAAATAGACCAAGATTTGATAGTCTGTATAGTTTTTATTGGCTGACTTTGATCCTCTCATTTTTTCTTCTGCTGTTAAGCCCGTCCAATTAATTTGTCATTTCAGATTTTTTTTTTTAGATTTTACATTTGGTGGTTTCCTTTATCTTGTCTTTGTGTGTGTGTGTCTTTCTGAAATGTGCCATCTTTTTGCCTTCATTGACCGTCTTCCATTAAATTCTTCAATATATTAATATTTATGATAATTGTTACAAGTCCTTGTCTGCTAATTCCAAAACCTGGGCCATCGCCGCTTCTATTGCCATATATGTTCTTTTGATCATGGATCATACTTCTTCATGTTGCATACGTATTTTTATTGCATGCAGGATATTGTGCAAAAAAAAAAAAAAAAAAAAAAAAAACAGCAGAAATTGAAGGGCAGAATATTTTCCCCTAGTAAAAGCTCACTTTTTCCTCTGTTAGACAATTAGACTAAGGCTCTGTTTTCTCCAAGCTAGTGACTAGTTGATGTGGGTTGGGTCTGGGTAATCTTTAATGACTTCCACCACAAGTGGGTTCAGACGTCGACTCTTTCTTCCATGAGCACTACTGTACCTACACTCCTCATGATCATGAGATCACCCAGGTGCCAGCTTCCTGCTCTGCAACTTATTCAGCAAAAACTGGTGGTGTCAAATTGTCAAGCCATAGACACTGTTCTGTATTTGGAGCTCCCTCCCAGGTAGAGAATGAGGCTTCTTTCTTCTTAATCTAGCAACAGTCCACTGCCTAATTAATGCTCCTCTATGGTTGTGCTTCCAGAATTGGCAAATGCCCACAGGGATGAAAGTGGCTCCTAGGGCTTCCTAGGAAGGCTTTGTTCCTGTCTGGAAGTTAGGATTTTTCTGTTTCTCTGCACCCAATGCTCTTTGTATAAAATTTGCAAACTTACCTATGTTTTCCTTCTTTCTCTCTTTTTTTTTCAAGTCGGAGTTTTCTTCTGTCACTCAGGCGGGAGTACGGTGGCATGATCTCTGCTCACTGCAACATCTACCTGCTGGGTTCAAGTAACTCTCCTGCCTCAGCCTCTTGAGTAGCTGGGATTACAGGTGTGTGCCACTATGCCCGGCTAATTTTTGTATTTTTAGTAGAGACGGGGTTTCACCATGTTGGCCAGACTAGTCTCGAACTCCTGACCTCAAGTGATCTGTCTGCCTCGGCCTCCCAACATGCTGGGATTACAGGTATGAACCACCATGCCCAGCCTGTTTTCTTGATGTTATAGCAAGACGTGTGATCTTCTATGATTTTCCACATCCTCATTAGATGTAAGACTTACCTGGTAGTGTATTAACTTAAGACTATTGAGATTCTCAAATTCTTCTTCAATTTTTCCCTAATAAATACAATGGCCACATACAAAAGATTAGCTAAAATTGTACACTCAGAAATTTTATCCCTCTGCCTATGCATATGTGTGTGTATATTTATCTAGTATGTTTGTGTGCATGTAAATTTTGATTAAAAACATGATTAGAACGTATAAGCTTTTCCCAGCCTCATCCACCTCTAGTCCCTTCTGCTGCTTGCCTTACCAATGAGCAATGAGCCACCATTATATCATGGTTCATGAGGAAGTCAAGCCGCATTCACTTCCTACTCATCTTCTTCTAGTAGTTTCTCCTAGTGCAGGTTAGAAGACTAGAAAACCTGCTTTTCTCTATCTCCCTGGAGGTAAGCAGGAAGGTCCTGATGGGCTGCATGAGATTAAATCCCACAAAATGCCCAGAAATTCAAAACATAGATATGGATTTCCTGGGTAGCTGCTGAAATGGTGAGGTTATGCAACCTGGAAGTATGGGGCTGTTAACTTGTTGGGATTCACTCAGGATGGTGGCAGAAATATTAAAGGGAAATATGAGGGAAAGTTATATGGAATAGTCACAAACCTTTTGGAAGTCCGAAAGATTACATAGCTTGTAATAATTGAACAGGCTGAAGGCAGCCAGTTATTACCTTAGAGTATTAGGTCATAGGGCAAATATTAGGGACAATAGAGGCTTCCTCAGTTAAATCTGTTTACCCCACCTCCATTAACTAATCTTTGAGACCAATGGCCCTCTTACAGGGAGGTCAACTAGGGATATTGCTCCCTAATGGTATTTACTTTAGACCTGGATACCTGAGCTTTAATCACTCCTGGAGCTACTCTCTTAACCATGTTAATTATTCACAAGTGTGTTTACTCAAAGCTTCTGTTGTTAATTGTATAACAAATAAATGCCTGGCGTGTGAGCTGCTCAAGGCCAGCCGCAGTGACAAACCTCTCTTGGCGTGCAGGCAGTTGGACACTCAGCTGGACTAGCAAAGCAGAATATCTGTGTGTCAGTGTACGTTTTACTCATCTGTCATTTGGGTTAGGGTCTGTGGGAGCCCCCCCACAGCTGATATCTGCTTGTGAAGAGCAACACCTCATCAACTCATGTGGAAAAAAATTTCAATCAATGGCAGGGAGAAAGTAGACACACACCTTCACCTTCCTTTTGATGGATTTTCCAAAGCATCGTTCTGCATAAACTCTGTTGGCAGATACGGTTGACTGCTGCTGAGCGGGTCCTCCTGTAGAACAACTGACAGTATCTCTTTATGGAATTGTCATGAAGCTGTGATAAGCATGGTATTTGTATTAGTCTGTTTTCACACTACTGATAAAGACTTACCTGAGACTGGGCAATTTACAAAAGAAAGAGATTTAATGGACTTACAGTTCCACGTGGCTGGGGAGGCCTCATAATCATGGTGGACGGCAAGGAGGAGCAAGTCACATATTACATGGATGGCAGCAGGCAAAGAGAGAGCGTGTGCAGGGAAACTCCCTTTATAAAACCATCAGATCTCATGAGACTAACTCACTATCATGAGAACAGCATGGGAAAGACCTGCCCCCATGATTCAATTATCTCCCACTGGGCCCCTCCCACAACATGTGGGAATTCAAGATGAGATTTGGGTGGGAGCACAGCCAAACCATATCAGTACTGCATTACTTCCATTGCTTTCACGACCTCCCTTTTCTCTCACTCTTACATTGTTCCTTTGAAACAAAACTTGGCTGGTTAATTTTTTTTTTGTCTGGGTCTGGTTTCTGGGGAAATTGAGTTAGGACAATCTGAATCATGCATCTCAAACTCATGCAATGGGAGGAAAGGGAGTATAAACAAATTGAATTACTCTTGATATTAGTAGAAAATATCTGTGTTTATAAGTAAGGTGCAGTTTGCTTGCTTAGAGTTCTTTCAACCTTTTCATATGGAAAGAGCACCTCCCATCCCTAGGAGAATAAGAAACCATTCCATTTACCATCTCTACACTTTTAAGGTTCTGAATGATAACAGTATCTGAATATCCAAACATGACATTTCATCAGAAAGTAGAATTTGCTTTTTTTAAATTTATTATTATTTTTATTTTCTGATCCATTGACTTTCTGAACATCGACCACCATTCATCAACAAGTAGGCAAAAAAGTGACAGGATGATATCCTAACAACAGATTCCCAAGGAAAGGCTTTGAATCATGAAACTGCTATTAAATAGCTGTATGGCTGCACAATTTAAGTAATCTTTCTGAACATCAACTTTCTCATCAGAAAAAATAAAGACTAAATGAGACGAGCAGGGGGACACACCTCACTCTGAGCTGGGCACTTAGTAGGCACATAGCAATGTTCATCTAATCTGAAACTTTGTGTTATTTCAAACAAATTACTTTGTCGATATTGCTTTTAGAAGAATGTCCTATTCCACCTCTGGATGCTAATTGCCTTTTCAGATTCTGTATCTCATTAAGCTGTGTATATCTTCATGTTTTAGCTTCAGTAGTAATTGAGTGCTCAGTCTTTGTTATATTCACTATCCTGACAACATTTATTAAAATGAAGCAATTAACTATTGTCTTAAATGGAGTTTAGAGGTAAGGCTCATTAGACTTAGGCTCATTACAATTAACTTGAGTGTCAAATGCAAAATTATTTTATCCCAACTTTACCCTGAAAATATATTCAAATGTATTTCCCGAGAGCTCGCATTCTTTCGTCACATAAGAGCAAAACTACTTAGAATGATTTCAGTGAAACGCAATATTCATTAAAAAGATATTATTAAAAATGCAAAATCCCCAATTGGCTCACAGGAGTTCCTGCTCTGTTAACATCTGAACCCAGGCACACCTTGCTTCACAGGCTGCCACATAATTGGACTCAGAGACTCACTAAAGTCAGGTAAAGAAGCAAGCAGGCCTGGCTTTTAAATGGCTCAATCCTTTATTTGTCTTCAGTTTCAGAAGAGATGAGGTCCCTTTGCATACACAATGGCAAGAATGACAATGCAGAAGAGACTGCTCTTCCTATGGATTTGCTTCAAGGAGGTCAGGGCTCCCAGTGGTAAGTGATTTTCTACCAGTTCATCAGTTATTTTCATCAGTTATTGTAGAAAATTGTGGCTTTCCTAGCTCTCTTGCCAGACTACAGACATTCGACAGAAGGTTTAGAAATTTTATTTTATTTTTCCAACAGTTTTGTGAAAAGAAAATAGAAGGAAAGAAGAATCCTGTCTAGCTGCATCCAAACCCCCTTCCCCAACATAATGCAACAGATATGAAGTTTGTGGAAAGCATCATTTCAGGGGCTGTGCCAAGGTGTGGAGTGCGAGTGAGGCAGGACTGTGTTTCACTCCTGGTTGCACCAGCGATTACCTGTGGGATCTTCCAGACATATGTAGCCTCACAACATCTCATTTTGTGGTTTAAAACATAAAATCATGCTATTTATTTTTATTTTATTTATTTATTTTTTTGAGATGGCGTCTTGCTCTGTCACCCAGGCTGGAGTGCAGTGGTGCAATCTCAGCTCACTGCAACCTCTGTCTCCCAGGTTCAAGCAATTCTCCGGCCTCAGCCTCCTAAGTAGCTGGGACTACAGGTCGCCATCACCACGCCTGGCTAAGTTTTGTATTTTTAGTAGAGACGGGTTTTCGCCATGTTGGCCAGGCTGGTCTCAAACTCCTGACCTCAAGTGATCCACCCGCCTCAGCCTCCCAAAGTGCTGGGATTACAGGTGTGAGCCACTGTGCCCGGCCTGCTTATTCTTTCCAAGTGTGGAAATAAGAGAGATAATATTGAAACCCTTAACATAATTTTAGTCATATTGTACACAACGGATAAATGTTCCTTTAACCCTTGGCTTCTGTGGGTTCGTCAGCCATATGGTATAATTTGGAATGTATAACATGGATATCAAACCCTATGCTAGAATGTCTGGCATATGTCAGTAGCACATAGAATATTTTGTTTGCCATTCTCATATGGATAATTATGTGTTCCAGTTTTTAATACAGAGGATAAGGTCTCTTCAGCATAATTTCTAAAATCTCTCCAATAATTAAACGGCAACTTGAAATATATAATAAAACAGTTTTCTAAATGACTATGATTAGATTTTGACCTAAAGGAAGTAATGTAAGAAAAGAAACAAGAAAAAGCATTTTAACCACAAAGCTGAACATGAAACGGGCTGGGGAGGCAGTTTTCTGTGGGGGTGGGAAATGAGCATGGGGAAGTGAAATGTGTCAGGTAATAGGCACTATTCTGCCTATGACAGCACCCAAGAGAATTTAAAATGTATATTGACACAAAAAGCCTGCACAACTCTTCATAGCAGAGTTTTCCATAGTAGCAAATAGGTGGAAACAATCTATATGTCTGTATTCCTTCGGTTTCTCTAGAGGGGCAGAACTCATAGGATAGATGTATATATGAAAGGGAGTTTATTAAGGAGAATTGACTCACACGATCACAAAGTAAAGTGTCACGATAGGCTGTCTGCAAGGTGAGGAGCAAGAAGCCAGTGGTTAATCAGTCTGAGTCCCAAAACCTCAAAAGTAGGGAAGCCGACAGTGCAGCCTTCAGTCTGTGGCCAAAGGCCCGATAGCGCCTGGCAAATCCTGGTGTAAGTCCAAAAGTCCAAAAGCTGAAGAACTTGCAGTCTGACCTTTGAGGGCAGGAAGCATCCAGCACGGGAGAAAGATGAAGGGCCGGAAGACTCAGCAAGTCAAGTCCTTCCAACTTCTGCCTGCTTTATTCTGGCCACACTGGCACCTGATTAGATGGTTCCCACCCACATTGAGGGTGGGTCTGTTTCTCCCAGTCCACTGATTCAAATGTTAATTTGGCAGCACCCTCACAGACACACCCAGGAACAATACTTTGCATCCTTCAATCCAATCAAGTTGACACTCAATATTAAGTAAGTAAATATTGAGTATTTAAGTAAAAGAAGTCAGTCAAAAAAGGCCATATGTTGTACAATTCTATTTCTACGCACTGTTTAGGCCACAGTCCTGATAGGGGAAAGATATTAGTGGTAGCCAAGTATTGAGGCGAAGGTGACCCTGGATAGTGACTACTACTGAGTACAGGCTTTTATTGGAGGGGGAATGAAAATGTTCTGAAATTAGTGATGATGGTTGCATGACTCTGAATATACTAAAAACAACTAAATTATACATTTTATGATATGTAGGTTGTATCTGAATAAAGCTGTTATTTAAGGAAATATGGCCCAGGCACGGTGGCTCATGCCTGTAATCCCAGCACTTTCGGAGGCCAAGGCAGGCGGATTACCTAAGGTCAGGAGTTCGAGACCAGCCTGACCAACATGGAGAAACCCTGTCTCTACTAAAGAAAAAAAAAAAAACAAAATTAGCCAGGTATGGTGGCACATGCCTGCAATGCCAGCTACTCTGGAGACTGAAGCAGGAAAATCGCTTGAACCCGGGAGGCAGAGGTTGCAGTGAGCGGAGATTGCGCCATTGCACTCCAGCCTGGGCAACAAGAGTGAAACTCCATCTCAAAAAAAAAGAAAATATGAAAATTTTGAGAGAACTTGCAGATCAAATTCTGACTGAATACCCCAGATGCATTCTCACAGAACTACTGAAAATGCTCGTTAAACATTCATTTTTCATCAGTCTATTGAGATTCGTCATTTGTAGTTTGTTTCTGGAGTCGAGGAGAGACCATGTTGCAGAATTCAAGAACATAGGTTGTTTAAGTCAAGCAAGCCTCAGTTTAAATTCCAGCTCAGCTCTTACTAACCAAGTACCTCTGGGCAAGTTTTTTTTTTTGTGTTTGCAGTCTGTTTCCTCATGCTAATGTGAAAATAACTGTAAAAAAAAAGAAAAAAGAAACCTCCTTCATGAAGGTGCTGTGAGGATTAAGTAAAAACATATTTGGAACCTATGCTGTCATTAGGGATGACACTGTACTGCCCCCAACAGGGTGAAATTCGGCTCTTGGAGGGGCAAAATTTCTCCGTTATTATGTTTTGTCCGGGCAAAACCAGCCCTGCTGACAAAATCTTATTCCTTGGTATTTAATGTGATGAAGTTGGAGAAACAATTAGGAAAAAATTATCTAAAAAAACTCCTTAGGGAGGCAATTTTTTAAAAAAGGTTGAGAAACCCCTTTAGTGCTTCTTCCCTCATTAGCTGATTGGCTCAATAGGAACCTTCAAAATCACTATTTTTCATCACAGCGGTGTTTTCTTCTTTGTTCTTAAGTTGAAGCAAATCTCTGTCCAAAGTTGCCAGCTGCTGGCCTGTTTGAGGAATAAAGAGCATTCTGTCAGCAACCCAAATCCTGTATTTCCGGCAAAGTGACATTTGACTCAAAAAGGGGTCAAAGCAACAAAGAAAGCAAACCCACATAATTTGTATGGCTCTTCTAATTTTCTGCCAAGTCAGTGAGTCCTCTGGTTTCTTCAGCTGAAAGGTTGACTGTGCCACGTCTACGGCCCCTAAACTGCCCTGCCCCAGCTTGAACTGGCCCACGTAAGTGACTGCTGAGGGAAATACTATTCAGCCTGATTGCAACATGCAGCCTGGACCTAAAGCAGAGGCAGGTGTGCTTGTGACATGGGAGCAGGGCAGGGAAGTGCTTAGTAGAGTAAGGTGGGATCCCTGGCGAGGGGCCACCTGGGGCCTGTGCCCACAGACCTAAGTGAAGCCAGGCACTCCTGTTTCCACACCCAAATGTTACATTTTCCAAGACCCCTCTGGCCCGCCATGCCCCTTTGCCTATAAGAACCTCCAGATCCTAGCGGGCACACATGCAGGCACTGGACGTTGAGAGGAGCAGAGGAGTGGAAGAGCACACCGACAGGTACCAGCAGACTCTGTCTGGCCATTGATGGCGGGAGGGCATGGAATTAGGTCAGGGGCGGTAGGAGGAGAGTCCAGCTGCTAGGCGGCCCAACTCCAGGGGAAGACCCCCTTCCAACATCATCCCCCTTCTGGCCTCCCCATCCACTGTTGTGAGCTACCTCCGCTCAACAAAACCTTGCACTCATTCTTCAAGCCCACATGTGATCCGATTTTTCCGGTGCACTAGGGCAGGAACCTGGGATGCAGAAAGCCCTCTGTCCTTGCCATAAAGCAGAGGATCTAACTGAGCTGATGAACACAAGCCACCTGCAGACGGCTAAGCTGAAAGAGCACACTGTAATGCACGCCCACTGAGGCTGCAGGAGCTATGGACACTCAACCTGAGACGCTGCCGTGGGGTCCGAGCCCAGAGACTCTCCCCACCACCTGCCTGTCTGTATGCTTCGCCTCCGGGTTTGAGCAGCTGGACACCAAAGAAGGGAGCCACACCTCCTGTGGAATGCCCTGTGAGGGGGATAAGGGAAAACTCCTCCCTCTTCACTTAGTGCCCTGACTTCCCCTCCTGCTGCCTCTGTCCATATTCAGGGTCACCAGGCACTAGCTCTTTCCTACCAGTCTCCCAATTAGCTTTTATTCCTAGCTCAGCAAAGTTTATGCTAAAGATGGTAAACTCTAAGGATGGAATACATGCATCAAACACTAAGAAAGTTAAGCCTGTTGGCAGGGATTCGATTCTTATCTAGTAAGCATTCACTTGGGCAAGTCTAAACCACCTCATGGACGTTTTCAGAATCAGCATCTTTTTTTTTTTTTTTTTGAGGCATAGTTTCACTCTTGTTGCCCAGGCTGGAATGCAATGGTAAATCTTGGTTCACAGCAACCTCCGCCTCCCAATTCATGCTATTCTCATGCCTCAGCCTCCCAAGTAGCTGGGATTACAGGCATGCACCACCACGTCCAGCTAATTTTTTTTTTTAGTAGATATGGGGTTTCACTATGTTGGTCAGGCTGGTCTTGAACTCCTGATCACAGGTGATCCACCCATCTCGGCCAGAATAAAAATCTTTATGATCACTAATCAATTCATTTCCTTAACAACTTACCTCCAAGAATAACATAAATTTGCTTTAAAGATTGACTGTAGTGAAGATGTTTGCATCATCTGATTAAGCTGTGTTTCATTTAGCAAATATGTTTTGAGCCGTAGCTGTGTGTCAGCATTGTTCCGGGCACTAGGGATACAGAGATGTCAAGGACATGGCACATACGTCATTGGCTTTATGGGACTTACATTTCAGTGTGTTGTGGGGTAGGAACATGTGGGTGTGGGTGTGTAATTTGCACTCTCAGCTATGCCCTCGTTATTCTTACTCCTTCGGGAAAAGGACCGCGCATTTTATGGAATGAATAACAATAAAATGCATCAATTACGGAGTGTATATCAAGTGCAATGATCTATGCTAGTTGCTTTAAATCTGTTATTTTATTAATCATTGTAACAATTCAAATTTTCGACATGAATTTTTTATCATTGACACATTAGGCGACAGTCGCCAAAATGTTCACTAAACTTGCCAAGGTCAGCAGCAAGTGAGTGACTGAGTGAGATTGTGAATATTCAGGTCTGCCCCACTTCCGTGCACCCTCTGAATAATGGACACGTGAAGTTTCTGTGGGGCTTGAAGAAACAAAGTGAGTGAAAACGAGCTTCACCTCTTTCACAATCCCACATGCCACCCCCAACTCCCCGCCACCGACAACCAGAGGCTGGCAGTTTTTGAGTTGGGCATTTTCTCAACAGTTGAGCAGGAGCATGATATTCCCAGAGAGATGGAAATAGGGGCTGCTCACACCGCAGCTGCGGGCCCCGGGAAGGACAGATGGTCCATGCTGTACGCTGTCTGCTTGTACAGCTCAGCAAATATATTCTCCTTGACTTTAATTGCACCTGGAAGACAAGGACAAATACATTTGCTTTGCTTTTAACAATACTTTGATGGTATCTGGAGCATGTATGAGCATGGCAGTTAAATGTTCCTCTATTCTCTGCTCTGAAAAGGGAGCCTACGGCTTGTTTCTCAGTGTCTTCTCTCTCTCTCCCCCTTCATTTATATATATATATAAAATATATATATAATTTATATATATACATATATGTACATATACACATATATGTATATAGACACATATATACACATACATATTATGTATATATGTATATAGACACATATATACACATACATATTATATGTATATATGTATATCTACACATATATACACATACATATTATATGTATATGTGTATATATACACATATACACATACATATATGTATATATGTGTATATATACACATATATACATATAATATATATTCTCTCTCTATATCACATATATATGTGTGCACATCCTGGTATATATAATTTAGCTTCTCTTCCTCTCTGAGATTGGTAATTTTTTATTTTTCTAATTTTTATTCTGGTATAATTAAAATGTAACAGATATTAAGTTTAAGAGTTCTATGTGCTTTGCAGATATCCATCTAATCACCATCAAAACAACATGTAAAGCATTTCCATTACCCCAGGGAATTTCTTCATCACCCTTTCTGGCCAATTCGTCTCAACTCCTAGAAGCAACTACTTTTTAATTTCCATCATCATAAATAGCTTTTGCTCTTGGAATTCAGTATAAATAGAATCATACAACTTTGTGTCTGGCTTTCTTGGGTCCATAAAATATTTCTGAGGTTCACCACTGATGGTGCTGATTTTGATCGTTCATTCCCTTTATTGGCTGTGATGTATTTCAGTGTATAAATAGTCAACATTTTTCATCTATTTTCCTGTTAATGGGCATTTGGGTTGTTTTCTGTTTGGAGCTCTTTTGACTAAAACTACAATGCACATTTTTATACAAGTGATACTTGAGGACACTCATTTTTCATGGCTTTATTGAGAAACAATTGACATACAATACAATGAAATATTTAAGGTGTATAATTAGACCAAATTTGACAAATAAAACCCTCACAACGATCCAAATAATGAACTTTATCCACTACTCCACCCAAAGTTTCCTGTGGTTCCTTGCAGTCTCCATCTCACTATTTTGACCTGCACTATCCACAGTCAGCCACTGAATGGTTTTCTGCCACTGCAGATTCATGTTAATTTTCTGGACTACAAAAAGGAATCATAGGCTGGGTGTGGTGGCTCACTCCTTAATCTCAGCACTTTGGGAAGGCAAGGCAGGCAGATTGCTTGAGCTCAGGAGGTCGAGACTAGCCTGGGCAACACGGTGAAACCTTGTCTCTACAAAAAATACAAAAATTAGCTGGGCATGGTGGCTCATACCTGTGGTCCCAGCTATTCAGGAGGCTGAGGTGGGAGGATCGTTTGAGCCCAGGAGGTCAGGGATACAGTGAGCTGAGATCGCATCACTGCACTCCAGCCTTAGTGACAGAGCTAGACCCTGTCTCAAAAAAAAGGTGGGCAGGGGGTGAATTATAGACTACTGTTTTATCAGCCTTCTTTCATTGAGCATGGTAATATTGAGACTTATAAAGGTTATTGTGTCCATAAACTGTTCTTTTCTTTTCCTTTTGAAGTGGTATTCTACTGTTGGATTATAATGTTTCTTTTTTTTTTCTTTTTAAAACTTTGTTATTAAGGAAATGCTGGTGCAATTTTTACTTCGAAGACAATCACAATGTACACAAACATTTTAGCGGATGATGTTTTCTTCCTGTGTTGTTTCTGCATGTACATTCCTTTATGAATAGGAGCCATGGGGGCACCATGGGTTTTTGCTTGTTTCTTCTTATTCAACTTTTATTTTAAGTTCTGGGGTACATCTGACGATTAGTGGTGAAGAACGTTTTTTCATATATTGGTTGTCCACCTGTATGTTTTGACTTCTTTAAAAAAGTCATTTTTTTCCCCATAGTTGAGTTTTGAGTGTTCTCTGTATACTGTAGGAAAAAATCCCTTCTTAGATATGTAATTGCAAATATGTTTCCCCAGTCTGAGGACTGCTGTTTCATTCTCCTAATGATACTTGAAAAGAGAAGAATTTTGAAAATGTTAATGCCGTCTTATGTATTTTTTAATTTTATGAATTATGGTCTTGATGTTGTATCTAAGATAACTTTATCTAACCCAAGGCCACAGAGATGATCTCCTATTACTTCTAGGTTTTTTAAAAAAATACATTTATGTTTTATTTGGGACAGTGATACAATTTAAATTACTTTTATATGTGATATGAGATATGAATTCAAGTTTTTTTTGCATTGTATATCCCATTGTTCTAGGACAATTTTTTTTAAAATGAAGTTTCGCTCTTGTTGCCCAGGTTGGAGTGCAGTGGCACAATCTCGGCTCTCTGCAACCTCTGCCTCCCGTGTTCAAGTGATTCTCCTGCCTCAGCCTCCTGAGTAGCAGGGATTACAGGTGACCACCACCATGCTGGGCTAATTTTTGTATATTTAGTAGAGACAGGGTTTCACCATGTTGACCAAGCTGGTCTTCTACTTCTGACCTCAGATGATCCACCCACCTCAGCCTCCCAAAGTTCTGGGATTACAGGCATGAGCCACCATGCCCAGCACTGTTCTAGGACAATTTGCTGATAACATTATATCCACTAAATTTATTTTGCACCTTTGTCAAAGATTAATTGACCACATTTGAGCAAGTCTATTTTTACTCTATTGTGTTCCATTTTATAAACTTCCTTTTTAAAACGTCTACAGTGTCTTGACTACAATAGCTTTATAATCTAGAAATTAGGTACTTTTACTCTAAAAACTGTTTTTGAAGTTGCTTTAGACATTCTAAGTCATTTGTATTTCTATATACATTTTAAAAGCCTCTTGTCGGTTTATACAAAAATTCTGTCGAAATACTGATTGAGATTGCCATGAGTCGCTAAAACAATTTGAGACAACTGGTATCTAAATCATATTGAATCGTTTCATCTATGAACATGGTATAACTCAATTTATTAGCTCTTCTTTAATTCCCCTCAGTACAGATTTATAGATGTCAGTGTCATGTTTTGTACTTCGCAGAGAGTGTGAATGTCTTTTGGGAGATTTAAATACCTAAGTAGTTTATCTTTTTCTGACATTGTTAATGGTTCTTTTAAATACACTTTTCTTTAGAACAGTTTTAGATTTACAGAAAGAAATGAGAAGCTGGAATGGTGGATTCTCCTATACTTAACATCCTATGTTAGTATGGTACATTTGTTCTAATTAGTAAACCAATGGTAATACATTATTACATTTATTAAAGTTCATACTTTATTTAGATTTCCTTCATTTATTCCTAATATTACTTTTCTGTTTAGGATCCCATCCAGGATAACATATTACATTTAGTAGCCATGTCTCCTTACGATCCTCTTGGCTATGACAATTTTCTCAGATTTTCCTTGATTGTGATAACCTTGAGAGTTTGAGGAATATTGATTAGGTATTTTGTAGAATGCTCCTCTATTAGTATTTGTCTGGTATTTTTCTCACGATTAGACTTTTTTAATGTGTTTGGCGGAGGAAAATCACAGAGGCAAAATGCCATTCTCATCATATCACATCACGGGTACATACAATCAATATGAATTACCGTTGTTTATTTAAGCCTTAATCACTTGACTTCAGATGGTGCTTGTCAGGTTTCTCCACTATTAAGTTACTCTTTTTTCTCTTCTTTCCGTATTTTCACTCTTTCAAAGGAAGTCAGTAGGTATAACGTGCACCCAAGTGGGGGCTTAAGCTCCGTGTCCTTCAGGGTGGAGTGTCTTCATGAGTCTTCATAAGTTATTTCGAATTCTTCTGCATGGTAGATTTGTCTCTTCTTCCCCATTTATTCATTTATTCAAATACCTATATCAGTATGAATACTGATATAGAAGGCTACTTATTTTACACTTTGGGTTACAATTCGATATTACTTTGTGTACTTTTTGCTCACATTGTTCTAGCTTTGGTCACTGGGACACCTTTCAGTTGGTTCCTGTGTTCCTTCAACATACTCCTAGCACGTGTGGCATTGTTGTGGTCATTTGTTTCACATCCTTACTTTCTGGCACTACAAGACACTTCAGTTTCATGTAGTATATGTCCTGCTCAGTCTTTAATTAGCCATTTCTCCAAGAATCATTGTTTCTTTTATTGGAGAATGGAATTAGAAGCCAAAATCTGAGTATCAGGGGTACCTGTTAGTACTGGAGGAGCAGAAATTGCTTCAGGTCCTCTCAGCTTACAGAGCAAGGAGATACGTGTGTATACTAACCCATGCATAGGCACACACTAAGATATTTCCACATGAAACATCTGTTCTATATTAAGGTAAACATAAACTCATATTGATGTTTCCAGCTCTAAACCATTACCTTAGGAGAGGGCTTTTAAAATGAGATAGAGAGATAAATGCTCTCTGTGACCCAAATACATTATTTTCTCATGGTTCCAAAGCACAGTTAGTTTATAACTCAAATCTCTCAACATCCAGAATAATCAATTATTTTCTAGGTTATACCAGTTTGTCTTGGTCAGGAAAGGCTAGGTTATATTATATAAAACCGATCTAAAAATCTCAGTGCTTCATAGAGCACATATTTATTTATCCCTTATATTGCATGTCCAATGAGGGTCTGGAGGAATACTCTGCCCACAGGAGAAGATGCATCTTGACGTGTGCCTCCATGGTTAGGGGAAGAACATGGAGATGCAAGCACTAGCACTAGACCATACAACCAGGAGTGAGTAACACGTTACTTCCATCAAGATGTTATTGGACAAAACAATCAAAATAGCCTTGCCTAACTTCAAGAGAACTGGGAAGTCCAATTCTACTCTAACACCCAGAAAGATCAAAACCAGAGATTTAATAAACAGTCTTAATAATTACCAGTAAAGGTCAAGGCTGCCTTTCTCTCTTTTTAATTCTACATCTACTTATTTAAGAGTGCTAGAATTCTTTTTTTTTAAACCACTTATTATGGTATGGCTGACATACAAAAAGCTGTGCGTATGTGATGTATACCACTTGAAGAGTCTGAGGATGAGAATACACTTGTGAATCCATTGCCACAATCTATGCAATAAGCCTGTCCATCACCTCCAAAAGTTTCCTTCCATCCTTTTTATTTATCTATTTATCAGGATAATGATAAGAAAACTTAACATAAGAGCTACCCTCTTAGAAAACTTTAAAACCAGAACCTCGGAAAGATATCTGCACTCTTGTGGTCCTTGCAGCATCATTCTAATGGCCAAGATATGGAAATGACTTGTGTCCATAGACCAGTGTGTGGAAATGAGGTATGTACACGCAATAGAATATTATTCAGACCCTAACAACAGGAAAATCCTGCCATTTGTGACAACATGGATGAGCCTGGACAACATTATGCAAAGTTAAATAAGCCAGATGCAAAAGGAAAAAATACTATGTGATCTCATTTATGTGATGAACCTAAAATTGTCAAATTCATAGAAGCAGAGAGGTTCGTGTTGTGTTCAAGGGCTGAGGAAGTAAGAAGGTGAAAGAGGGTGGACTTTCAACTATTCTGAGGGATTGGCCTCCCTGTCATTGCGCTGAGCTTGGTCTCGGACGGACCTAGGCACTGAGATGTTTAATCTTACTGACTTGTCTGAGTAGGAAAAAAGAACATAAAACAAATGTTTGTTCTTGCTTTCTTGATACTTCCTGGGCAAACATTAAAAATGCAAAGTGAAACTGCTATAGTCATATTATTCCCTTACACATTACTTACTAAATGGATTTTATAATGAGATGACATTATGCATTTATCTCCTGGCAATTGTTTGAAAATACTTCCTCCCTCTTCACTCCCTCCCTTTCTATTATAAGAGAGTTGTAGCTTGAGGGCACCTCTGCCTTTCACACTACACAAACTCTGTGCACACTCATTCCATACACATTTAGAGAACAGCATCGTGTCCTGACATAGCAGATGGTGATCAGAGTGTGAAGAAGGGAGAAATGCAAGGAAGGATACCGTATTTGAGGTTTCCCACTCTGCTTTTCACTAGTGCTCCACTCTTCAGCCCCCTCCCAACAGGGTCTAAGCTTCCTCTAATTCAGTTGTCAACTAGCCCTTGGTAATCTGTTATCTACTGATGGTTTAATGCCCAGAAATATTTGCACACTGAAAGAGAGAACTCGTGGAACTAAGGTAACACAATGATTCCCTAACCATTTCAGGCTTCCATGGCTCGTGTAGACAACTAGCGCTATCTACCACAGCAGGCAGTAACATAAGAGGCTGAGAGCTCAGGGAAGGGGCTGGCTGGCTTTGCAGAGGGTCCTCACAGGATCAAACATAGAAGGATGATGACAAGGCAGTGGTGAGATTGCGAACCCTACGATTTTAGAACCTAAAATTAAATTATATTATGTTATATACTCAGAGGTTGTAGAATTGCAGATAACTGATCAATATTAAGTGAACTTCGAAAAGATGAGCATAGAAAACTTAGAAGAGTAACTTACTAGGTTACAATGGGTCAAGCAGACTTGGATGTCCACCTTCATAGGCTAGAGCTTTTTGCCTTGCTGGCAAATCTACATGTGAGGCGAAATTGTAGCTCACTCAGGAGGCGTGAAGAGACATGTTGACAGCTGGTGTCATCTCACCGACAGTCATAGAGGAGGGTACATCTGGCAGCCTGACCTGTGCACAGGAGTCAGGGCAAACTGTCTGCCCTTGGCAGTGTCTGGAAGGACCCTTGAATGGCTTCCTTGGACACAGTGATTTTATATTTGCATTAACGATTTCTTTGTAAATATAGTTATTAACTTAAGAAAAAATATGCTGGTTGCCATAAAAATAATAGTAAATAAGAGACTGTATTTATTGAGCATTTATTTTGGGTCCGGTACTACTCTGAGGGCTTTACATGTATTAACTCATGTAATTCCCTCAACAACCTCATAGGGAAACAGGTGTAGGGAAACAGGCGTAGGAAAACGTTAAGTTTCTCATGTTTGTACAAGAGCTAGGATTGAAACCCAGGCAGCCTGTCCAGAGCCCATGTGCATACTCACCACTTATCTTATCAGATTATAGTTCAAATCTCAGCCTAGAGGCCTTTTAAGGTAACACCGCATCTCTCTAATTGATTGCAAATTGATTTTCTAGTTTAGCTCCCAGGAGCTGTTTCTAGCTCGACTGGAGGTATTTATACGCCATTGTATATTCCCAGCCCCTGTATGTGGTTTTCATATTGAAAAAGATTAATCCTAAATTGATTCTGAACTTATTGTATAGCAGCCTTTCTAGCTTTTAGTCATTTTCTTTTTTTGCTTTTAGATTTTATTCTCACTTCTACTTAACCACTGAGGATTTCATCACTCTTCAATTTCTTTTGCAAAACAAGAGACCCCAGGAATATTTCAAAAAGGGTCAGAGGCATAGCTGGGCAAATAAAGCACCCCTCCCATAGGACCCAGAAGCAAGAGCTTACTAAGATTCAGCTCATGAAGATGTCTCAAAAAAGGATGGCCTGTTTTCAGGGGAGTAGATCATTCTTCTTCAAGAAAGGTTTATAGACCCTTGTACCGATGTTTTGAGAAGTTCAGGAGCTTCCCCAGTAGAAAATTGTGTAAGAGGAAATGCTTATCCTTGTTGGCTGGAAAGTGACTTCAAAAAGACCCCATTAAGACCTAACTTCTTTCTAAAGTAGCTCTACCATTCTCAGGTGGGAACATTATACAATGGACAATAGGAAGGCAGCATCTGACCCACATAAAATTGTCTCCCACAGTAGTCTTGCTGCATTGTCTGAAATGTTCTCATTTAGACACTTAATTCTTAACCTTTCTAGGATGATGAATCCCCTTAAGAATCTGGTGAAAGTTACAGACCATCTCTGCATAAAAGGCTAATGGGCACACACCTAAACACACATACACACTGGGCTTCGTATACAAAATCCAGGGACTTGCACCCCACATTGGGATCAATCTCTTTTCTCTTGGACGGAAGCTTTATTGTTTCTAGAAGCAGGCTTTTAATATGTAACCTTCCTGCATTGAGCAATGCACAAAAGACTGTACTTTGTCTACACGACTTTATCAGAAATTAGCAAACCAGGCACAGCTTCATTCTTATGGGGCAAAAGTCACATTTTGAGATAGAAAGAGGCCTTTGAGAGGGAAGAACAGATCACAGAACAGAGGATGCAAATTCAAGTGAGACCCAGGTTGTGTTTTTGTGATGGAGGTCAGGACAGATGGTCAGAGTAGGGGGCATCTATACTAAACTATCTCACTTTGTTTCCTATTGTCTTTCCTACTCACCTTCCAACTCACAGAGGCTAGAAGCTATGTCTCACAGTTCTTAAAGCCACAGCCTGATTTTGTGTCCTGAGCACTATCACTTTTCAAAAATTCCATGAGATAGAATTCTTCTTATATACATTAATAATCTGCGGCCCCAAAAGTTCAAGTGGTTAGTGCAAGGTCACATAGCTAGTAAATTATGAAGCCCCAATTCAACTCTGGTCCTTGGTATAATCAACCTGCTGGTGCACTCTGCAGACATGAAAGATTGAAGAACTGTTAACGTAACATGACCACTTGACATAGCGAAACACAATATGCACATTCTGCTCTTTTTTTTTTTTTGGGAGGGAGTCTCACTCTGTGGCCCAGGCTGGAGTGCAGTGGCCGGATCTCAGCTCACTGCAAGCTCCGCCTCCCGGGTTCACGCCATTCTCCTGCCTCAGCCTCCCGAGTAGCTGGGACTACAGACGCTCGCCACCTCGCCCGGCTAGTTTTGTATTTTTTAGTAGAGACGGGGTTTCACCGTGTTAGCCAGGATGGTCTCGATCTCCTGACCTTGTGATCCGCCCGTCTCGGCCTCCCAAAGTGCTGGGATTACAGGCTTGAGCCACCGCGCCCGGCCACATTCTTCTCTTTTTAGCAATCATTCTATTATTCCCTCATGTGAACTACCTAAGAAATAAAATATAGAGCATATTTCCCCCAAATTTATTTTCAATCGAGTGACAAAGACAAGATTAACTCACATGAAGTTGGAGCTGAGGTTTTCAGGTGATCTGTGGGTTCTACATGGATCCTGCAAGTTTTCAAAACGATGCAGATATTATCGAGAATTACTGTAAAAGGTAAGTAACTAATGCACTTTCATTTTTACATATGACTAAAAGCCTTTTATGCATTACCTAATAAGTGAATTGTGAAGGATTACTTAAATTAACATGCAAACATGGAAATATGCACAGTAGCAGAGCTTCCTGAGATGTTTATTCCGTATTCCGTGCAGAAGTCTGGTGACTACGAACTGTCCAGCATTATGAAAGCTTCTAGAAGGCATGCATGCCTATAGATAATTGCGTATTTCTATTTTCAGAAACGACTTGTTAATCACTCCAACATCAGTGTTGATTTAATTATAGTTAATATTCAATTGCTGTTACTTTTGCTTTTCAGTTACAAATTCCTGTTGGTTTACATTTATTATTATCAGTTTCATTTTTGAGTAGTGTTTGGCTAATCTAAAATGAATAAAGATGTATATTTACACCAGGAGTATTTGTGCCTATGGTTTCACAATAAATAGATGTTAAGCATGCCCATACTATAACGCAAACATTAGTCACCATCCCAGATGGCCAATAATAAATAACCCATTCAAATATTCAGGTTCAGTGGCTTGTCGTTATCTTTATATATTTTTTTCCCACATAGACTTGGATCTGGCCTGTTTGGTCATCTGTAAGGGTCTCCTTGTACCCACTAAACTGCAATGGGGCCACGAGGAAAAACTGTCTGCTAACTATTGCATTAGAAAATATAAGAACACATTTGTACATCTTAAATGGTAGAGTTAAATGCATATAGAGTGATGAGATCAATGTCGATTATATTCAACTAAGATCATTTCATTGAGGCAGTAAAATTTGAGTGTTCTCCATTCAGAAGTAGACTGATTGATTGACTGGCTTGAGCTGGACCTGCTAGAGGGTTGGAAATGGCTTAAGTTCAGTGGAGAGAGAAAAAGCACTTTAAGCTAAGGCAGTCGCATGAGCAAAGGATTTGAGTGGAACATGTGAGGCTCCTGCAGAGGGGCAGAGGACGAGCCCATCAGGAGCAGGACCTAGATATCAGAGGGTCCTGGAGACAAGATCATTTGTGTGGGAAGGGACCATGATATAAAACTTGAAGGCTGGAAAGAGCCATCTGGAAGGGCTGTACTACCAGCCAGGGATGTCTCCTTTAAACACGACTTTCATCCTTCTGGACCTGTCACAGCCATTCCTGGACTTGTATTTATGAAGGGGGAGCCGCGTCTGCCAGGCTCAGTGTCTCCCTGCATCACAGGTTCAGTTGGGAAGGAAATGATCCGGATGAAGTGAGCAGGCACATCACAGCGAGTGCAGGAGCTCAGCAGCAGCTCCGTAGCTCTCCTGGCACTGCTGCGCAAGAGACTAAGCCCAGGCTAAGCTCTGCAATGATTCTCTCTTCCAGTGGGCCAAGCTCGATCAGAAGAGAGTCACTCTGCTGAAGTAAGTGCCCGATGTCTGGTTTTTCACTGGAATCAGGCTTTGAAAATTACTTTCTCTGTGGACTCCACATTTCCAGTGTGGATGTTACTGTGCCATGTTTAATTAATTGGAATGAACAGGTTGTTAGTAAGGCTGTCAATCATTTCTTATCAATTACTTCGGACATTTTATAAAAATAACATAATATGAGATATACAAAAATAGTCTTTGCATAAACCACTGATCCCAAGAAATAAAAAAAAATTATGAACACTTAATGAACCCTCATTTGAACCCCTCCCCAACTGCCTCTCTTTCCCCTATAAAATTAAGCATGATTATAAAATCTGTGCTTACTATTTCCTTTCTTTGCAGTTTTACTACATGTATGTGGATCCCTAAAATACATTAGTGTTGTTTGTTTTATTTTATTTTTTATTTTTTTGAGATGGAGTTTTGCTCTTGTTGCCCCGGCTGGAGTGCAGTGGTGCAATCTTGGCTCACTGCAGCCTCCACCTCCTGGCTTCAAGCAATTCTCCTGCCTCAGCCTCCTGAATAGTTGGGATTACAGGTTCCCGCCACCATACCCAGCTAATTTTTATATTTTTAGTAGCGATGGGGTTTCACCAGTTTGGCCAGGCTGGTCTCAAATTCCTGAGCTCAGGTGACCCGCCTGCCTCAGCCTCCCAAAATGCTGGCATTACAGGTGCCTTGTCTGTTGTACAGTTTTACAAATTATCTCAAACCATATGATTTCTTTTGTGATTTACTTGTTTCCTCCAATAATTTACATGTAAAGGAATAACCATGTTGCTCTATATTGCTCAAGTTTATTTTTGCTTTTTATATTATCCTTCTGCATGAATATAAACATACCAGGATCTATTTATTCATTTTCTTGTTGGGAGGCTTCTGGATTTTTCCAGTTTGGGGGGTTTGTTGCTGCTGTTGTTTTCACCATTACAGCCCATGCTATGCATCTCCAGGCAGTAGGCAAGGCCCTTTCTAGTGTATGTGACTGAGAAACTCACTGTTCAGGAAAGTACCCACCCACCTGTGCCCTTCTCCTAAAAACAGCTTCCCGTGTCTCATCGCTCACCAGGGAAACCACGACTTAGAAGGGTTGAGGTGAATATTTCACGATGTATGCATGTACCATCAAATCATCAAGCTGCACACTTTAAGTATGTGCAATATCTAATTGTCAGCTATACCTCAATAAAGTTGTGGGCAGAAAAAAAGAAGCTCCTGGCTGCAGACGACAAGCAGTAGCCTTCCTTTCAGAGGTGGTAAAATAGGAGACTGAGATGATAGCCTTTGAGGGTCAGCAGCAGGGGCAGGTGCTGTCTAACTGGGATTCCACTTTGAAAGGCCCACTCCTGTGCATTAGGCTGCCACCTCCACTGCTTTTCTTCTGAGAATGGTGGCGCCTTAAGCCCATCTGAACTGCTTGAATGCTGAGTGACAGATGTCACCGCCGCACAGAGGAGTTTCAAATTCCAGGAAAGGAAGGGGAGGAAAAGGAAAGAGAAACATGGGAGAAAGATTTCAGAATGACAACACATTTCAGCTGTATTTTAAATGACTACTGGGAGTTTGTCACTAAGGGAAGATTATCATTGATAGATAGAATCTTGCCAGCAAAGATTCAGACATTTAAGAACACTTGAGGCTACAGTACAAGGTGAAAGGAGAGACTCAACCTTCAACAACGGCAATTCAGTTTCCATTATGAGCCATGCAGTGCTCACTTGCAAAGACTGGTTTTAAATTAAGGAGAAAAGAGATGAAAAAGACTGGAATGCACTAAAAGGGAGTTTGGACTTGAAGGCCTCTCAAAGTTTTAAATTTGGAAGTGATGTGACTGGTTCTGTTTTAGAAGGAAATTTCTGTGATCCTGATTCCATATATGATAAACTAAATATCTTAAAATTTAAAGCCTCCCAATAGAAACTATATGTGTGTATGTGTGTATACATACACTAAATAAAATATAATAAACATCCTTTAAAATGTATAGCTAAGTTTATAAATAAATACAAGAAAAAGAGTCTACATTGGCCTGAAGAAAGAGAGAACTGAAAATCCAAGTGAAAAGCTATTGCTGTCGCAAAGCTGATCTGGTGACATCTGGAAAGCTCTCTAAATAAGGGGCGTGTGGTTGAAAGACCTCCTAGGCCAGGAGATAAGGTCCTTCCAAGAAGGGACTTGGAACCAACTCTCTGCCTCCCCTGGGCCAGGACCCGGAGCACTAACTCACTCATCAGTGAAAACACTATAAGCAAAAGCTCCTGTGCTGGACTGAGCTCGGAGAGCAAGTCTGCGACTGATAATTCGGATCAATCCCTACTCTGCGTCTGGGTTTTCATTGCAAGTTTATGCTATCTGCATGGTTCTGGAAACCCCAAGATGAGAAATTAAAATAAAATCATCCAAGATAAGTTGTGTCTCTGGTCTCTTTTATAAGAAAATACAAAGGAACACAGCCTTAAGCCAGTTCTCAAATTGCATCTTATGGGATTTCCACAGTAATGCCTACTGAACATGAGCTCGTGGCCCTCTAACAAAATTCACAAGGCAGAAAGCCACCTTGAGTGACAGTAAGCAGACATAGTAGGGGCATGGATTAGACTGAAAAGATCAGATGCAGACTATAAAACAAGTAGATTTAACATATTTTTAAAAATTAAAGATAAAATTTACCTTGCTGTTCATATAACTTCTTTAGATGAATGTTATGTTTTTGGCGTTTCTTCTTTTGAAATATATGCAAATAAGCCATAAATTTTCCTCAAAGAACAAAACACAAGTTTATCTATATCATCCCACAAGTTTCAATATGTAGTATTTTCATTTAATTTTTTTTTTTTTTTTAGAGACAAAGTCCAGCTCTCTTGCCCAAGCTAGAATGCAGTGGTGCAATCCTAGCTCCCTGCACCCTCAAACTCCTGGGCTTGAGTGATCGGTCCTCCTGGCAGCCTCCCATGTATCTAGGACTACAGGCGTGTGCCATCAAACTTGGTTAATTTAAAACAATTGTTTTTTTGTTGTTGTTGAGATGGGGTCTCTCTAAGTTGCCCGGGCTGGTCTTGAAATCCTAGTCTCAAAGGATCCTCCCACCTCAACCTCCTGAGTAGCTGGAATTACAGGCATGTAGAACCACACCTGGTTTCACTTAAAATGTTGTTTCTATTTTTTTGAGACGGAGTCTCACCCTGTCTCCAGGCTGGAGTGCAGTGGCGCAATCTCGGCTCACTACAACCTCCGACTCCGGGTTCAAGTGATTCTCTTGCCTCAGCCTCCCAAGTAGCTGGGATTACAGGCGCGTGCCACCACGCTTAGCTAATTTTTGTATTTTTGGTAGAGACGGGATTTCACCATGTTGGCCAGGATGGCCTCGATCTCCTAGCCTCATGATCCACCTGCCTCAGCCTCCCAAAGTGCTTGGATTACAAGCGTGAGCCACCGCTCCTGGCCATTTAAAATGTTTTTAACCTGCATAATGATTTCTACTTTTACCAATGGGTCATTTTTGAAATGTACAACTTCATTTTAAACACTTGTCAGTATTTTAATTTTATTTTTATGATTAATTTCTAGCTTGGAGGTGCTCTGTTGGATTTCAAGCAGATTTGAATTTTGAAATTTGTTAAGACTAATTTATGGCCAAGCATATAGGATTTTTGAGAAATAGTTCATGTGCATTTAGAAAAAAAATGTGTATTCCCTACTTGTTGCTTTCTTATATTAGGTCCAGTTTATCAAATTCATTAAAAATTATAGATCCTTATTAATTTTTTGCTTGCTTTCTATCAATTTTTGAGAAAGATTATTAAAATCTTCCAGTATAACTCTGATTTGTTTATTGCTCCATGTTGTTCTGTTAGCTTTTCTTTTGAAGCTCTATTTTTAGGGGTATGCAGTTTTATACTGTTTTCATATATATATGCTTGGTGCATTTACTCTTTTTACAAAATGTTCCTCTTCCTTACTTGCACTTCTTGTCTTAATGCTTACCTTATCTCATTAGTAAGGCTATACCTTTTTTGGGAGAGGTAGACTTTTCAAGGTATATTTTCTATGTTTTACTTTCAAACTTTCTGTTTAAGGTGTATCTCCAGTGGGCAACATATTACTCAACTGTTAAAAATTCAGCTTGTTTTCAACTTTTAATATGAGTCTTTAACCTGCATGTATTTAATCTAATTTCTGAGACATTCGGGTAAAAATACGCAGTCTCACTATTTGTTTTACATTTGTTTTATCTCTTCTACTTTATCGACTTCTTTAGTTTTCATCAAGTATTTTTTCATAGTGCATTTTCCATATTATGTTGTTGCCAGTTCCATGTTTTTAGTGGCTATCTCAGAGATGACAACTTCCATCATTTACTTATTAGACAATCATATAAATAACATTTTACCACATTTCTTTATTTTCAAGGGCCCTTTAGAAAACTCTACTTCAATCCATCCTCATGTTGTTTTATTCCTTCATTGTCTCAGATTTTATTTTATGTTTACATAGTCATAAAACCCCACATACATTATTAAGATTCATTTAGGCTTACCCACACCTTTATCCTTTCTCATGCTTGTAATTGCCTTGGTAGTTCCATGTTTCCCTCTGATATCATCTTTTTTTCTTCCTGAAGAACCTTCTTTGTTATCGTATTTGGTCTGAAACATCTGTTTTTCGCCCATCTTTGAAGGGCATTTTTTCTGGTTATGGTGCACTGCTGTGGCGAAGTCAATTACCAGACTGATTTTTGTTCTCTTGAAGGAAATTATTTTTTGTCTGTGTTGTTTGTTAGTTTTACTACGATCTGCTTAGGTTTGGTTTTCTGTGTAATTCCTTGTGCAATCTCATGGTCGTTCTTGAAACCGTGGGCTCGTGTCTTTTACTGATTTGGGAAAATTACCAGCCAGTATCTCTCCAGTTATCAGTACTGTTCATTCTCTCTCCTCGTATTCTGTGACTCCCAGCAACGTATGTTAGATATTTTCATCATGTGCCTATGTCTCTTCAACTTCTATCTGTATTTTTTTAATCTTCTTTTTATTTCTGCACTTCTGTCTGGATATTTTACAGACCTTTAATCCAGGACACTAAAGATCTCTTCTCCTGTGTCTCATCAGCTGTTTAATCCATCCATTAAGCAATTAATCTCAGTAATTTCATGCTTATGTTCTAATATTTGATTTTGTTTCATAGATTATGATACTCGGTTGAAAGTCTCTATCTTGACATTTATTTTGCTTAGTATAGTAATATGGTTGCTTTAAGTTCTGTGCCTAATAATTTCAATATCTGGATCACTGCAAGCCCATTTCTCCTCCCTGTTCTTTGCCTCTCTCACTGGCTAAAAATTCATCTTATCTACTGGTTAGTATTCCTGAATGCAACGTTTGTTTGGGTAAGAGTCTAGATGATCTTATTTTTATAAAGAGAAGATTTACTTTTTCTTCTGGCAGGAACTTAGATCAGATCATCTTGATCCAATAATATATTCAGAATATCTGAGCTCAATTTGGGACTTTTGAGGGCTAATCTGACTTGTTCTCATCCTAATTAGGTCAATGTCCTCATCCTAATTAGGTCAATGTAAAGTCTTGGGTATTGGATAGGACCCTGAGTTTGGTTTTCTCTCATCAAAAGTTGTAAGCTATGCTGTTGTATTAGTCCATTCTCATGCTGTTGATAAAGACATACCCAAGACTTAGCAATATATAAAGGAAGGAGGTTTAATTGACTCACAGTTTAGCGTGGCTGGGGAGGCCTCAGGAAACTTACAATCAAGGCAGAAGAGGAAGCAAACATGTCCTTCTTCACATGGTGGCAGCAAGGAGAAGTGCAGAGTGAAGTGGGGGAAAGCCCCTTATAAAACCATCAGATCTCATGAGAACTCACTCACCATCATGAGAACAGCATAGAGGTAACCACCCCCACGATTCAATTACCTCCCACCAGGTCCCTCCCCAAACCACAATTCAAGGTGAGATTTGGGTGGGAACACAACCAAACCATATCAGCTATGTAGGAATCAGTAACTACTTAATGCAAAATGAGGTAAAGAGTGTTGGTCTCACCTCAGGAAACTTTGCTTCTGTCTTATATTCAACCCTTATGACCTTGCTGCCACAAGTGATCTCTAATATCTCTCAACAGTTGGGGACTTCCTTTGCATTTTATCTACATATTACGAATATTCTTGTTCAGAGATTCAGTTTGAGACAACTACTATATCATAGCCACATATGAAAGTTTCTTCTTTTTTATGTCTCTGTAGGAATTTCTTGTCAGTTTATATTAATTTCTTAGGGATATCCCTTATTTTCTTACAAGCCCAGATACATTTCAATGAATTTTTATATATTTTGTGTAACATTATGTGTTTTACATTGGAAAAAATATCTTAAGGATAAATAGATTGCCTATTTCTGGAAACAAGTATATGTTATTTTCATGTATTTTATGTGTATTATATATTTCATAATTTACAAAATAAATATATTTATGATGGTAATTATAGTTTAGAGTGTAAAGAAACTTCAACTAGGAAGATTATCACAAGGCTTTTTGCAGTCATTCAGACAAGTTTAAAAGGATCTGAGTAAGGATTAGAGTAATTGAATTGAAAATAAGAGTTTTAAATAATTCAGACCTTAGGGCATATGTTAAAATAAATTTAGTGATTGGACTACTTAGGATCTGTTGAGAAAGAAAGATATTTGCTAGTTGTGTCACTTGCAATGGTAATGTCTTTTTCTGAGATGAGGAGCAACTTTAATGGAGTAAAGATATTAGTATGGAGAAGGGAGGCAAGGATATGGGCTCATGTTAAACTGGAAACACCGACAGTGTATCTAGTCAATGTTCAGTAACTGATAACACATATTTATCTGGAATACAAGTTTACAGAATTCTCTAACTTTTACTGGATATTGAGTTATATATACAAGGAACAGAAAAAAATATATATTCAGAAGTTTGGGGAGCAGGGGGCCCAAGAGGAGGAAAAAGAAAGAGTGATTTAAGAAACAATTTACCCAATATCTTTATGCCAATTAAAGGTATGTAAGATTACTGTCGGTTATATGTCAAGATTTCCTGATATCTGAATAGGAATAATGTATTTAAAACTTTCTGGTTACTATATATTTTGAGTAACATGTATTAATTGAAGAAAAAATAATTTCAATCTTACAATCTCTAGTTTTGTGTGAATGATCCCTTCTCAGCCTTTAGGTCCCAGGTTAAATGCCATCTCCTCCTCAACAATGCCTCCTCTAATCACCTAACCCTGCTGCACTATGCTGACTGATGGTGATCTCCTCACCCGGCTTATTCCCTTCACAGGGTTTCATGCTGTCTGCAATTATCTCTCTCAGTTAGTATTTCCTTTTCCATTGTCTCTTTGCTTCACCTTCCTGTTGCCTCGCTGTAGAAAGTTTTGCTACATTGCTTTCTTTCCTACCTTCTGCACTTCCACATGTCAGGTACTCAATACATACGTGTTGAATAAATGAACAAATTTTTAAACTTTGGCTGTAGAGAGACTCACGGATAAGAGACCTCTATTTTAAAATAATGGTTAAACTGCATCCTGGGGCCACAGGACGTATCTACAGTATCCAAATCAAACTGTGTGGCTTTACCTAAACATGGAAATTAGATTAGATTGCTGAAAAGTGGTAGAAAGCAGGGTAGTTTTTATTTTTAAGGGAAGTGTAGATGATGATTTAACATGTTACATAGAGCTGTATTTTGTATTATTTTTAGTCTGAGCTCTTAAAACATACTGATAAAGTTGGCATCATATCAATAAGGATAATTCTAGTTGCTTCCAATTACTCGGAAAAGATTTAGATACTAATGGACAAAAGCAAAGTTGCAAGTGAGTACACAAACTATATTGCCAAGAGAGGTTCAGGCCTGAGGACATTAGCAATATTGTTAAGAAACCTGCTTAAATATTTATGTAGTTTCTTACTTTCAAGTGAGGCAAAATAATTCATGAGCAAGGCCACTTTCTGCTTTTCATATTAATACATTAGTGGGTTCCCATATTAGAATAACATAAAAACTCTTCTATGAATAGTTTATTCGTGCAACTTTTGTGTTTATTCATATTTGTCCAGGTTCTAGAAATTATTATATTGTGTGAGTCCTTTGAATAGTTTGTTTCTTAAGAATACCATGAGCTCTGATTTGGCCTCACCTCCTGCACAGATAGAGTTTTTTTCTAGAACCAGCCTTATGAATGAAGAAAATAGCTGACTACCTATGTGGTTCTAAACACACAGGGCCAAAAATATGATTTTACCAGAAGAGCATCTTTCTTTAACTCTTCACAGTTTCCAATTTGTGATATGTGACAGGTAACTTCAATGCTAAAATAATTCCGGGTATCTATTACAGGCCAATAATGTTTAAGAAATTAAAAGGAGGCCGGGTGCGGTGGCTCAAGCCTGTAATCCCAGCACTTTGGGAGGCGGAGACGGGCGGATCACGAGGTCAGGAGATGGAGACCATCCTGGCTAACACGGTGAAACCCCGTCTCTACTAAAATACAAAAAAAAAAACTAGCCGGGCGAGGTGGCGGGCGCCTGTAGTTCCAGCTACTCGGGAGGCTGAGGCAGGAGAATGGCGTAAACCCGGGAGGCAGAGCTTGCAGTGAGCTGAGATCCGGCCACTGCACTCCAGCCCGGGCGACAGAGCGAGACTCCGTCTCAACAAAAAAATAAAATAAATAAAAAATAAAAAGAAATTAAAAGGAGATGAAACTAGAAAGGGTTGAGACAATATTTTGAGGCATTTTCCAAGTTATACTATAGAGTTCATGTTTCATCATGTAGATGGTTTTGATTCACTTGAAATATGTGTTAATTTCTGTTTTGCAGAAAGGTAAATCTTTTAGCGATATGGAGAATAGACATACCTACAGAGATAATCCCAGAAAAAGGAGACACAAGGAAAGAGATAGTGAACTCCAAGTTGAGGCAGAAAGAGTGAAACCTGAGGGGAAGTGATCGACCCAAGAGACATTTAAGAATCAATAGGACTATATTAGGATGAGGAAGTTGTGGGGAAGACCTTGCTTTTCCCAACAAAGGGAACTGACTCGGTGGTTATGTCATCCATGGAGGTGGATAAGAAGATGGAGAATATAGGAACGGGGGGGTGTTACATGTAGAATTCCTGGTGGTACTAGTGAAAAAAATCCTGATACTCTCTATACTACCAATTTTTAAATTTATATTTTAAAAATTTTAATAGCTTTATTGAGGTATGATTGACAAACAACACATAATTTATGTGTACTCTTTGATAAGTCTTGACAGATGAACATACCTGTGATGCTATCACTACAAGCAAGATAGTGAACACACCTCACTCCCAAAGCTTCTTCCTGCCCTTCGAAATTCTTCTCTCCCTCTTCTTCTTGGCAATCTGCAACTAAACCAGATGACCACTGATCTGCTGTCTGTCACTGTACATTAGTTTTCATTTTTCCAAAATTTCATGTAAGTGGAATCACAGGGTATGCACTCCTTTTGCCTGCCTTTCTTCACTCTGAATTATAATTTTAAGTTTCATCCATGTTGTAGTATGCAACAATAATCCATTCACTTTTATTGCTGAGCAGTATGCCATTGTATGGCTATACCACAGTTTGTTTTACCATTCAGCTATTTGTGACATTTGCATATTTCCAAGTTTTCGTTATTACAAATACAGCTGCCATGCACGTTCTTGAACATCTGCATATGAACATGTGCTATCATTTAGCTTGGGTAAATACCTAGGAGGGAAATGCCTGGGTTAGATGGTAGGTGGATGCTTGATTTTGTTGTGAAACTGACAAAGTTTGTACAAAAGTATTTGCTCCATTTTACACATTCCTCATCCATGTACATGAGTTTCATTGGGTGCACATCCCACCGACAGTCAGTTCAGTCAGGCCCTTTAATTTTAACCATTCTAATAAATACATAGTGATAACGCATTATCATCTTAATTTGAATTTCCCCAAGGAGTAATGATGACAAACATCCTTTCATGTTTATTGCCATCTCTATATCTTTTTAAAAATGAAACTGGATCCTTTCCTTACTCCTTATACGAAAATTAATTCAAGATGGATTAGAGACTTAAATGTTAGACCTAAAACCATAAAAACCCTAGAAGAAAACCTAGGGAATACCATTCAGGACATAGGCATGGGCAAGGACTTCATGTCTAAAACACCAAAAGCAACGGCAACAGAAGCCAAAATTGACAAATGGGATCTAATTAAACTAAAGAGCTTCTGCACAGCAAAAGAAACTACCATCAGAGTGAACAGGCAACCTACAGAATGGGAGAAAATTTTTGCAATCTACTCATCTGACAAAGGGCTAATATCCAGAATCTACAAAGAACTCAAACAAATATACAAGAAAAAAACAAACAACCCCATCAAAAAGTGGGCAAAGGATATGAACAGACATTTCTCAAAAGAAGACATTCATACAGCCAACAGACACATGAAAAAATGCTCATCATCACTCGCCATCAGAGAAATGCAAATCAAAACCACAATGAGATACCTACCATCTCACTCCAGTTAGAATTGCAGTCATTAAAAAATCAGGAAACAATAGGTGCTGGAGAGGATGTGGAGAAATAGGAACACTTTTACACTGTTGGTGGGACTGTAAACTAGTTCAACCATTGTAAAAAACAGTGTGGCGATTCCTCAAGGATCTAGAACTAGAAATACCATTTGACCCAGCCATCCCATTACTGGGTATATACCCAAAGGATTATAAGTCATGCTGCTATAAAGACACATGCACATGTATGTTTATTGAGGCACTATTCACAATAGCAAAGACGAGATCAACCCAAATGTCCATCAGTGACAGACTGAATTAAGAAAATGTGGCATATATACACCATGGAAAACTCTGCAGCCATAAAAAAGGATGAGATCGTGTCCTTTGTGGGGACATGGATGCAGCTGGAAACCATCATTCTCAGCAAACTATCACAAAAACAGAAAACCAAATACCGCATGTTCTCAGTCATAAGTGGGAATTGAACAATGAGATCACTTGGACACAGGAAGGGGAACATCACACACCGGGTCCTATTGTGGGGAGGGGGTAGGGGGGAAGGATAGCATTAGGAGACATACCTAACGTAAATGACAAGTTAATGGGTGCAGCACACCAACATGGCACGTGTATACATACGTAACAAACCTGCACATTGTGCACATGTACCCTAGAACTTAAAGTATAATAAAAAGAAAGAAAAAATATTGAAAAAAAATGTTTCTACAAATTCTTAACAAATTTTGTTGGATTGTTTATTTTCTTTGTTGAGTTGGAAGGTTTCCATATACATTCTAGATTGAAGTCATTTATTCGTTAGATGTGTGAGCTGCAAATATTTTCTCCCATTGTGTGTTTCATTTCTTCATTCTCTTAAGAACATCTTTCGAACAGCAGAAGATCTTAATTGTAATGAATCCCAAGTTATCAATGTTTCCTTATGTAGATTATGTTTCTAGTGTTGCATCTAAGTTATTTTTGCCTAACCTAGATCAAAAAGATTTTCTTCTAATATTTCTTCTAGAAATTTTATAGGTTTACAAACACTGCATGTCCTCACTCATAGGTGGGAATTGAATAATGAGATCACTTGGACAAAGGAAGGGGAACATCACACACTGGGGCCTGTTGTGGGGTGGGGGGAGGGGGGAGGGATAGCATTAGGAGATATACCTAATGTAAATGACAAGTTGATGGGTGCAGCACACCAACATGGCACATGTATACATATGTAACAAACCTGCACGTTGTGCACATGTACCCTAGAATAAAGTATAATAATAAAACAAAGAAATTTTATAGGTTTAACAATTATGCTTGTGATCTATTTCTAGTTCTATTTTTAGATATGCTTTGAGGCATGGATAAGAGGTTTTTGTTTTGAGTTTTTTTGGAATATGAATATTCAACTGTTCCAGTATAATTTATTTAAAAGATTAGATTGAACCAATGATTAGATTCTGTAATGAATTACCCTTGCCCTTTTGTCAAAAGTAAATTGACATAGTATTTGTCAATCTGTTTCTGAATTCTTCATTCTTTTCCATTGAGCTATTTCTTTATATTAAAGTCAATCCCATAGTCACTTGATTTGAATACCTTTTCAAGTCATGGAGCAAGGGAAGAGATGTAATTAAACAATCTTTTTTCAAAGTCATTATATATGAATTGCATAATCACTTTGTTACTACAAAAACAAAGGACTGCTAAGATTTTGATTGGAATTGTCTTCTGTCTGTAGATCAGTTTTGGGAAAGTTAACATCTTGACAATATTAGGAAAGTTCTAATTCATGAATCCGTTGTATCTCTCTATTTATTTAGGGCTTCATCTTTTCTCAGCATTGATTTGTCCTTTTCATTGTACATGTATATTAGTTTCCTACGACTGCCATGATAAAGTACATAAACTAAGTGGCTTAAACAATAGAAATTTACTGTCTGACAGCTCTGGTAAAGTAAACCCAAGACTAAGGTGCCATTAAGGTTGATTCCTGCAATGTTGGAGAGTCAGTTCCAGGCCTCTCTCCTACTGCAGACCTCCAGTGTTCCTTGGCTTACGGATGCAATACCTTCATCTCTGACTTCATGTTCACATAGTGTTCTCTCTATGAGTATTTCTGTCTCTGTGTCCAGATTTATCCATTTTATAAAGAATAAGTCACATTGGACTAAGGCCTAGCTGAAGGACTTCATTTTAGCTTGATGACCTATTTAAAGACTCTATTTTCAAATAGACGAACATTGTGAGGTTCTAGGAATTCAGGTTTCATCATGACTTTTTAAAGGAAAAGAATTCAACTCATAACAACAGGTATTATGCATTCTTTTCAGATTTATCTGAAACAGTGTAAAAAGTATAACTTTGATACTATTTGTAATGGTAGTTTTTAGATTCCAATTTCTAATGATTAATTAATAATTACGGAACAAAACTAATTTTGTATAATGATTTTGCCTTAAGAAATCTTACTAAACTTAGATATTACTGTTAGTAGCTTTTCCGTGGATTCCACAATATTTTCTATATAGAGATCAGGTTATCTGTGAACAAAGGCAATTTTAACTTTTTTCTTTTCAATGTGGGTGTGTTTTATTTCTTTTTATTGACTTATTACAATGCCTGAACCTTCAGGGTAATGTTGGATACAAGTAGCAAGAGAAGACATTAACAAAAATAATTTCAACTTTTATTTTCTTTTAGATTCAGGGGGTAGATGTGCAGGTTTGTTCCATGGGTATACTGCATAATGCTGAGGTTTGGGATGTGATTGATTCCATCACCCAGCTAGTGAGTGTAGTACCCAAGTGTTGGTTTTTCAATCCTTGTTTCCCTCCCTCCTTACCCCTCTAGTAATCTCTAGTGTCTATTGTTGCCATCTCTATAGCCCTGAGTGCCCAATGTCTAGCTCCCACTTCTAAGTGAAAATGCACAGTATTGGGTTTCCTGTTCCTCTGTTAATTTGCTTAGGATAATGGCCTCCAGCTGTATTCTATGTTGCTGCAAAGGACGTGATTTCATTCTTTTTTATGATTGCATGCTATTCAATGGTATATATGTACCACATTTTCCTTATCCGATCCATCGTTGATAGGCATGTAGGTTGATTCCATGTCACTGCTATTGTGAAAACTGCTGCAATGAACATATAAGTGCATGTGTATTTTTGGTAGAATGAATCATTTTCTTTTGGATATATACTAAGTAATAGGATTACTGGAAGGAATGGTAGTTCTGTTCTAAGTTCTTTGAGAAATCTCCAAACTGCTTTCCACAGTGGCTGAACTAATTTATATTCCTACCAACAGCGTGGTGTAAGCATTTTCTCCACAGCTTCACCAACATCTGTTTTGTTGTTGCTGTTGTTGTTTTATAATTAGAGCCATTCTGACTGGTGTGAGATGGTATCTCCCTGTGGTTTTGATTTGCATTTTCCTGATGACCAGTGAAGATGAGCGTTTTTTCACGTTTCTTGGCCACTTGTATGTCTTCTTTTCAGAAGAGTTTGCTCATGTCTTTTGCCCAGTGTTTAATGGGGATACCTGTTTTTTGATTGTTGAATTATTTAAGTTCCTTATAGATTCTATATATTAGACTTTTGTCAGATGTGTGGTGTGCAAATATTTTCTCCCATCCTGTGGGTTGTCTGTTTGTTCTGTTGGTAATTTCTTTCGCTGTGCAGAAGCTCTTTGGTTTAATTAGGTCCCACTTGGAAATTTTTGTTTTTGTTACAATTGCTCTTGAGAACTTAGTCATAAATTCTTTCCCAAGGCTGATGTCCAGAATGGTGTTTCCTAGGTTTGCTTCTAGGATCCTTATATTTGAGGTCTTACATTTAAATCTTTAATCCATCTTGAGCTAATTTTTGTATATGGTGAAAGGAGGTAGGGGCCAACTTTCGTTATCTTGCATATGGTCAGCCAGCTATGCCGGACCATTTATTGAATAGGGAGTCTTTCCTCTGTTGCCTATTTTTGTCATCTTTGTTGAAGGTCAGATAGCTATAGGTGTTTGGTTTTAATTCTGGGTAAGAGAAGACATTTTTAAATTATTTCTGATCTTAGAAGAAAAGTATTTATTGTTTCATTATTAAGTATGCTTGTCTTAGTCAGTTCCAGCTGCTTTAACAAAATACCATAGACTGGATAGCTTATAAAGAACAGACATTAGCCAGGCACGGTGGCTCACACATGTAATCCCAGCAATTTGGGAGGCCGAGGTGGGCAGATCACTTGAGGTCACGAGTTGAAGACCAGCCTGGCCAACATGGTGAAACCCTGTCTCTGCTAAAAATACAAAAATTAGCCAGGCATGGTGGCATGCACATGTAGTCCCAGCTACTCGCGAGGCTGAGGCACAAGAATCACTTGAACCTGAGAGGGAGAGGTTGCAGTGAGCTGAGATTGCGCCATTGCACTCCAGCCTGGATGACAGAACGAGACTCCATCTCAAAACAAAAAACAAAAAACAAACAAACAAACAAACAAAAAACACCAGAAATTTATTTCTTACAGATGAGATGGGGAGGCTGAAAGTCCAAGATCAGGGTGCCAACATGGTCAGGTTCTGGTGAGTTCTACCTTCCAGATTGTGGCCTGTCAACTTCCCTTGTATCTTCATACAGCAGGAAGAGAGCTAGAGAGCTCTCTGAGGTCCCTATTATAAAGGCACTAATCCCAATCGTGAGGGCTCCACCCTAATTATCTCCCAATAGCCCCATCTCCTACGTACCATCACACTGGGGGTTAGAATTTCAACAGATAAATTTTGAAGAGACACAAATATCTAGTCCATTAAAACGCTACTGGCTGTAGGTTCTGCACAGATGCTGATGTTAGGTTGAGGAAGTTGCATTCTGCTTCCAGTTTGCTACACATTCTTTCCTCCTGTCGGGAACAGATGTTGAATTTTTTCAAATACTTCTTTAGATTGCTTGGGATTATTATTATTTTTGGTCATTAATTTGGTGAATTACGTTAGTTGATTTTGAATGTTAAATGTTGATTTTGGATTCCTGGGATAAAACTTACTTGGTCATAATGTACTACCCTCTTTATGTATTGTTGGGTTTGCTTTGCCAAACTTTAGTTAGAAGGTTTGCATCTATGTTTGTGAGGGATGTTGACCAGTAGTTCTCTTATCTTGCGATATCCTTGCAAAATAAGTTTCAGTATTTTAGTTCAATTTTCCATAAGCATTTGTGTAAATTTAGTGTTATTTGTTCCTTAAATGTTTGAAATAATTTTTGAAGCAATCTGTGTCTGTGGCTTTTTTTTGTGAGAAAGTTTTTTTAAAACTGCAAATTGAATTTCTTGAATGGATTTGGAGTAATTCAGGGCATCTGTTCTTCTTAAGCGATCTTTGGCAGTCTGTGCCATTCATGATATTTGTCCATTCCAGGTATGTTGTTCAATTTATTGGCATAAAGTTAGTCATAATATGCCCTTATTATCCTTCTAATGACTATATAATCTACCAGTAGGCCTGTTTTATTCCTGACATTCACACTTTGCATCTTTTATCGCTCTCTCTTTTTCCCCATTTAGTCTGGCTAGAGATTTATCAAATTTATAGATCTTTTCAAAGAATCAGCTTTTGATTTCATTGATTTTCTCTTTCACTTTTCTCTTATCTGCTTCCTTGATTTCCACTCTGATACTTATCTCTTGTTTTTTCTACTTAACTCTGTGTTTCTGTTGCTCCTTTTGCTCTAATTGCTGAAGTTATTGAATTGAAACCTATTTTATTTTAATGTAAATGTTTGCCTGTATAAATTTCTAAGTACTTTCACTGTAGTTAATCAATTTTGATATATTCTGTTTTCCTTTTTATTCAGTTCCAAATATTTTCCAATAAACCTTTGATTTTTTTCTCTGACTCATTGGTTATTTAGGAATGTGCTATCTGATTTTCACATAGTGTTGAATTTCTTAAAGTTTATTTCTTATGAATTTCTAATTTAACTCTATGCGGTCGTAGAGTACACGTTGCATGATTTGAATCCTTCTGTATTCATTGAGAATTGAATTATGACTCATAATAGGATCTAACTTGGTAAATGTTCTGTGTACCCTAGAAAATAATACATATTCTTCGGTCGTTGGGTGGAACATCCTATGTTAATTAAGTCACCTTGTTTACTACCATGGTTAAAATCTTCTATATCCTTACTAATTTAGTGACTATACTTTCTTTCTGTTATTTAGAGACAAATGTTAACATTTTGAACTGTATTTTTGGATAAGGCTATTTTTCTCCTTGTATTCTTGCTTCATGTGTTTTCTTGCTGCATTATTAGGTACAGATATGTTAGAATTCTTATGTCTTCTGTGTGTGTGTGTGTGTGTGTGTGTGTGTGTGTGTGTGTGACGGAGTCTCACTCTGTTGCCCAGGCTGGAGTGCAGTGGCACAATCTCGGCTCACTACAGCCTCAGCCCCCGGGTTCAAAAGATTCTCCTGCCTTTGCCTCCCGAGTAGCTGGGACCACAGGCTCAGACTGCCATGCTCAGCTACTTTTTGTGTTTTTAGTAGGGACGGGTTTTCACCATGTTGGCCAGGCTGGTCTCGAACTCCTGACTTCAAGTGATTTACCCACCTCCACCTCCCAAAGTGCTGGGATTACAGGCATGAGCCACCGTGTCCGGGCAAGAATGTTTATGTCTTCTCGATATCAACATGAAATGACCCAGCTTGTCCCTCATAATATTCTGTGTTCTGAAATCTATTTGGTCTGATATTAATGTCACTACTTCAGCTTTCTTTTCATTATATTAGGTTTAGCATGGTATGTATTTTCCATCTGTTTACTTTTAATCAATTTTTATCTTTATATTTACTGTATGTTTACTATAAACAGCATATAATTGGGTCTTGCTTTTGTATCTAATTTGATAATCTTTCTCTTGTAGTTGGGTTTTTATTACATACATTTAATTACATAACTTATACAATTAAATCTAAATATATCATTTTACTATAGATGGTCCCTGACTTACAATAGCTCAACTTAGAATTTTTTCTTTCTTTCTTTCTGTTTTTAACTTTACAATGGTCTGAGAGCAATTAACATTCAGTAAAAACTGTCCATCAGATTTTGAATTTCCCCAGGCTAGCAATATCTCTCTCATGATGACAGGCAGCTCTCACACATGAAACTCTTTATTTCTGTACGTGGATACAGATTTCCATCCAGTTTCTCCCTGAACTTCCTTTATCATTTCTTATAGTTCAGTTCTACTGGTAATAGATTGCTTCAGCTTTTCTATGTCTGAAAATATTTATTTCAATTTGATTTTGAAACATATTTTCAATATGTATAGCATTCTAGGTTGATAAGGTTTTTAAAAATTCTAAAGTTGTTGTTCTACTGTCTTTCGACTTGCATTGTTCGTGATGAGATTGTCTTCTACATCCTTATCTTTGTTCTGTACATAATGTGACTTATTTCCTCTTCACACTTGAAATAATTTCTCTTTATTTATTGTTTTAATACATTTGATTTTTCTGGGCCTTGGTGTAGTTTTCTTATGTTTCTCATGCTTGGAGTTCACTGAAAATCTTGGAGCTATTGCTTTATAGTTTTTAAAATCAAATTTTGATAACTTTCAACCATTAATTTTTTAGTCTAAATTTTTTCGTTGTCTTTATTCTTTCAGATATTTTAATTATACGTATGTCGGGCTTACTGAAGTTGTCCCACAGCCCTTTGATCATCTCCTGATTGATTTTTCTGTCTTTTTTCTTCTCTGTGCTTTATTTTGGATAGTTTAGGTTGCTGTCTTCCAATTCACTTACGTTTTCTTCTGCACTGTTTGATCTGTCATTAATCCCGTCTAGTGTATATTTTATGTCAAGCCTTGTAACTTTTATTATTAGAAGTTTAATTTAGTTCTTTTGCATGTCTTTCACGTATCTACTTAAGATGTCCAATTTTTTTCTCTTGTTCTTGGATATATGGAATGCGGTTATACTAACTGCTTAATGTACTTGTCTGCTAATTCTATTGTCTGTTACATGTGTGAGTTCACTTCCATTCTATATGTATAAACATCATCTCACAGAATCACTGAAGATAAGTATGTTAGGTCTGAAGCCTCTCAGATTTCCACTGAAGATTACATTTCCCTGAGGGGAAGGTGGATGTGACAGGTCCTAAGGAAATCACTTTTTACTCCTCCATGTACCCTTCCTTAAAGCCTACTTGCCTGAAAACGTTTGCGTTCTATGAGTTCTTTCCAACTTACCTTTCACCTTGCTTTTGTCCCTTGGTTTACAAGTAAGGCATACTCCCTACTCCTTCTGAATCTTCCTCTTGTGCATCGCCCCCGGGTGTAAAAGCATCCAGGGCATGAAAGGAACAACTCACACACACATCACTCAACAGCCAGCATCCCCTGAGAGCAAAGGCAGATCTTCAGTAGGGAAACAAGACTCGCATCTACCTTAGAATTAAAACTGAGATGTGAGATGGTTTTCCTAGGGACTTGTTTTTTTTTTTTTTTTTTTTGTCTGTTTTTTTTGTTTGTTTGTTTGTTTTTTTGGTTGGGGAAGGTGCTGACCGAGTCTCTGTTGCGCCCAGGCTGGAGTGCAGTGACGCGATCTCGGCTCACTGTAACCTCTGCCTCCTGGGTTCAAGCAATTCTCCTGCCTCGGCCTCCTGAGTAGCTGAGATTACAGGTGCACGCCACCATGCCTAACTAAATTTTTTTTTTTTTTTTTTTTTTTTTTTTTTTTATAAGAGGGGGGTTTTTACCATGTTGGTCAGGCTGGTCTTGAACTCCTGACCTCAGATAATCTGCCCACCTCGGTCTCCCAAAGTGCTGGGATTACAGGTGGGTGTGAGCCACCATGCCAGGCCATTTTTTTTTTTTTTTTTTTTTTTTTTTTTTTTTTTTTTTTTT
>NW_016821745.1:4000187-4005092 GCF_001698545.2 Rhinopithecus bieti | reverse complement strand
TTTTTTTTTTTTTTTTTTTTTTTTTTTTTTTTTTCTGAAACAGAGTCTCACTCTGTTGCCTAGATTGGAATGCAGTGGTGAGATCTTAGCTCACTGCTACCTCTGCCTCCCGGGTTCAAGCAATTCTCCTACCTCAGCCTCCCCAGTAGCTGGGACTACAGACATATGCCACCACATCCAGCTAATTTTTGTATTTTTAGTAGGAACAGGGTTTCACCATGTTGGCCAGGCTGGTCTCGAACTCCTGACCTCGGGTGATCTGCTTGACTTGGCCTCTCAAAGTGCTGGGATTACAGGCGTGAGCCACCATGCCCGGTCCCCCTAGGGACTTGTTTATCACATTTATTCAGTTTAAGACATACAGTCAGACCTTTCTGACAATAAATCTGATTCGACTAATCAGTCTAACAATAAGTAATGGCTTTAAAATTAAACTACAAGAAAGAGATTTTCTATAAATTGCGTGAGTTAAATCTGCAGCTCCCATATTTGAGTATCTATACCATTTGAATATCTATAATATTCAATGAGTTTATGCAACTAAACTTACAATAAAAAATTTTTGATGCCAAATTTCATAGTATATCATTTTTAAGGTGTATGAGTGGGAAGATCATTACTCAGTCATGAGCGTCCAAAGTCTAGACTTTAATTGTCCATAATAAGTATCAATTTTTATCAGAACATATTTTTAAAGATAAATACATTAGTTGACATCCAGCTAATAGACCTGTAGAAGGAAACAGTATCCTCCTTTAGAGGTAAAAGAGGAGGATGCAATGGGAGATGCTAACAAGTGAGATTAGAGTGATAGAGTGACCTTTCCTGACCATGAGGGCGCCTATGACTATCTTATCTTCAGAACATGCTTAGGGCATTCCTTACAGGCCGGGCGCGGTGGCTCACGCCTGTGATCCCAGCACTTTGGGAGGCTGATGCAGGCGGATCATGAAGTAAGGAGATCGAGACCAGCCTGACCAACATGGTGAAATCCCGTCTCTATTAAAAATACAAAAATTACCCAGGGAAGGTGGTGGTGCCTGTAATCCCAGCTACTCCTGAGGCAGGAGAATCGCTTGAACCCAGGAGGCAGAGGTTGCAGTGAGCTGAGATCACGCCACTGCTCTCCACCCTGTGTGACAGAGTGAGACTCTGTCTCAAAAAGTTAATTAATTAATTAAATAAAGCGTAGAAATATACCAACTAATTACAAAGTGGAAATGAAGATGCAAAGAAACTGGAATAACCAAAGCAATTTTAAAAAGGATGAACAGAGTTGAACTTACATTTCCTAATTTTAAGACTTACTCTACATCTACAGCAAACAAGTCAAGGTGGTAGTTACATAAAGGTAGTCTCATATATATACATATATATTCACACACACACACACATATACATACACACACATGCGTATATATATAGCAATGTAACTCAGGTATTTATCCAAAAGAAATGAAAATTTGTCTACACAAACCTACATACATATTAGCAGTTTTATTCATCTTAGCCTCAGATTTAACACAACCCCAAATCCCTCAACTACTAAGTTGATAAATAATTGCACTGTATTCATAAATGGAATACTCATCAACAAAACTAAATGAATTATTGATACATAAAACAACATGAATAAATACCTAAAGCATTATATTAAAAAGCCAGAATAAGTATATACACTATATATATATATATAAATAAATATGTATAACCCTTCTAGGCTAGGTGTGGTGTCTCACACCTGTAATCCCAGCACTTTGGGAGGCCAAGGCGGATGAATCACCTGAGGTCTGGAGTTCGAGACCAGCCTGGTCAATTGGCCAATATGGTGAAACCCTGTCTCTACTAAAAACACAAAAATTAGCCAGGCGTGCTGGCGGGCGCCTGGATTCCCAGATACTCGGGAGGCTGAGGCAAGAGAACCACCTCCTGAACCTGGGAGGTGAGGTTGTAGTGAGCTGAGATTGTGCCACTGCACTCCAGCCTGGGCAACAAGAGCAAAACTCCATTTATAAAAAAAAAAAAAATACGGGAATTATGATGTTTTTAATCATGATTGTGATAATGGTCATGTGATCATGAAAGTGTATACTTGCCCAATCTTATCAAATTGTTAACTTAAAATCTGTGAGTTTTATTTTATTTATATCTTATAAAGTCTTATTTCTAAAAATTAAATACACTGGTTTGGCTAGGGATCCCATTAAATAAAACTAATTATTGAACTTGTACTTATATAAGGTACCTCACTAATGTCTACAAGGAAAGAAAAGAGGAAAGCTGCCCTTATGCTGTACAATATATTAGAACCACAATGCAATGGATCTATTCCATCGATAAAACTCTAGACTTCACCTGCCTCTGTCCCTTCCGGCTCTGCACCACAGTCCCACGCCGTGGTCATTGTGGAGTTAGTTGCCTGGCTCTGACCTCCCTTCAAGAAAGAAAGAAGTTGCCTTTCTGCTAGGTGTGCAGACACCCCCAGAGACAGCGCCTCCCACGAGGCTTCTCGGCCAGTCCACACTATTGCAGGCAGCGGCCAAACGATGACTTAGCCCTGCAGGGTAGGAGGGCCAGGCCGCCTCTGCCCACTCCTTAGTCAGTGCTCCCCTGAAGCCCAATCTGTGCTCCAGGGCTGTCCATGTCGGGTGGCTGAGACTTTGTTGGGTCTTGTTATTATTCTCGAAGGCCCCCAGTGCCCTGTTCACACACATCGCATGCCTGATGTGATCATTACGCATTGTATAGCTGTATCAAAATATCTCATATACCCCATAAATATATACACCTACTATGCACCCACAAAAATTAAAAGTAAATAATAAAAATAATAAATTTCTGTTATTAAGTTGTAAAAAGGAGATGAATATTTTCTTATTTGTGGAGGTAGGTGGTATCTAAATGTACAGATGAAGTAAGATGGAGCTTACTATTAGCAGTGGGTGAAATATAGGTAGTTAGATGTAACTCTTGGCTGTGATTATTTTGGTAATTATATGGTTGCTATAAAGAAATTGTGCATCTAGTATAGTGAGAAGAAGTGAATTTGTCAGAATGTATATTGGGTTTATGCAAATAGTAAGTAAATATTCTCTTAGAACTCAAGAGACCTTAGTTTGGTAAGCAATTATATAAAGGATTCTAGGCTGCATAAATTCATTTGTTTTTACTTTCTGGAACGTTTATAAAGGTTACAAAAATGATCTAAAATATTATTATGATACTACCTCTGATGAACATTAGAAATTAACACATACAACCTGGAGAAGTCATTCAAAACACGTATACTCTGTCAACTCTACAGAAATGGAGGAACAATATGTCTTCTGAAGTCAACTCCACTTTTATTTTTTGACTACTCTTGAGAAAAAGATGTATTTATTTGGGAGCTAGGAAGATACTCATCGTGAGGAACTATCAAAAGCCAAACCACCGTATAATGTTATATATCAGCATTGTGTGCATATGCACACACACACACACACACACATTTGACGGCAGTGACAAGAAGTCAAGGGAGGAGGTCTGGGAACTAGTTCCCTGTAGTCTGTTACACATTTCTGTCATTCTTTTTTAGATGGTTGACATGTTCTCAATCTTATGTGAAATTCCAGCTGTAGAGACCTCCACACCTGGGATGTCCTCAGGTCAGTTTTAAGCCAATTCTTCAGAAGTGATTCATAGATCTGTGCACCCTTGAGATCGTGTCATATTTGAGAGAATGACTATTGAACTGATTCTTCCAAACTTCAAGTACTTGAACCCAATAGCTCAGCAGCACACAAGATGTTTAGACAATATTGACATGAGAACCTCGTAACTGCACGATCATTGAGAAGGCTATACCAAATGTGAGTTGTAAAACAGGAACCACCACAACATAAACAAGGGGAAAATGTTTTGTTCGGATCATTCAAGAAACAAATGATCTAAAATAATGAAACCAATGTCTCATTTATTTAGTTTTGTTATTTCCATTGGGAAAATATCCCAGGCAGTTAAATGTGCACCTACAGCTAAGAAAGCTAAGATGGCCTCATTATATTTAGACACAGTTCTCTCTCATACAGGTTTTGCTTATATGAAAACAAAATTTTCATATAAAATAGAAAAACAGGGAGGATATTAAATTGTGCATACTCTGTAATCACAAGCAGTATTATTGAGAAACGGGAAAGGGTTATGAGGTAGTTTACATGACTGTCATTAAAATGACTTCATGATGTTTCATTGAATAGACACACCATTCCCATTCAGTTTCATTATTGTATATCTCTAAATTGATATTTAATTAGTTTAGCTGTCACAAATTTCCTAAATTAAAAGTATTTATCACATTCCATTTACGCTCCATATGAAGTCTGTCTGTATTATGCCATATTTCCATACGTGTACACCTATGATTTTTCATCAATATTAAAGTTAGCAGAAATGTAATGCTATCAGAAAATTCTCAAACAATTTTCTTTTCCAATATTGGCCATATCATTTCTGTCTTTATTTTCTAAACCTCTGCAGTCATTACTACTTTTCTTTAAAAAAAAAAAAATTGAAATAAGTTTCATTAATCTTTGACTTCAAGTCTATTTTTTTAACTCCTTTAATTTTTTTCATCCCTCTCCCACCCACACATGCTCTCCAAAGGCACCCAGAATTTGTTTGGTTCCATACTGTATGAATTCATTCTCACACTGCTCTAAAGAACTACCTGACACTGGGTGGTTTGTAAAGAAAAGAGGTTTATGACTCACAGTTCCACAGGCTGTATAGGAAGCATGGCTGGGGGGCCCCAGGAAACTAACAATCATGCCAGAAGGCGAAGGGAAAGGGAACATGTCTTACCATGGCAGAGCAGGAGAAAGACAGTGAAGGGGGAAGTGCTACACACTTTTTTTATTTTTTTAT
>NW_016821745.1:3963485-3998118 GCF_001698545.2 Rhinopithecus bieti | reverse complement strand
AGGAAGGCTCCGTGGGCATGGGACCCTCCCGGCCAGGTGTGGGATATAATCTCCTGGTGTGCCCGTTTGCTTAAAGCGCAGTATTGGGGTGGGAGTTACCCGATTTTCCAGGTGTTGTGTGTCTCAGTTCCCCTGGCTAGGAAAAGGGATTCCCTTCCCCCTTGCGCTTCCTAGGTGAGGCGATGCCTTGCCCTGCTTCAGCTCTCACTGGTCGGGCTGCAACAGCTGACCAGCACCCATTGTCCGGCACTCCCTAGTGAGATAAACCTAGTACCTCAGTTGAAAATGCAGAAATCACCTGTCTTCTGTGTCGCTCATGCTGGGAGCTGGAGACTGGAGCTGTTCCTATTCGGCCATCTTGCTCCGCCCCGCTACACACTTTTAAACAACCAAATCTGAGAACTCACTCACTATCACAAGAACAGCAAGGGGAAATCTGCCCCAATGATCCAATCACCCTCTACCAGACCCCTTCCTCAACACTGGAAATTATAATTCAACATGAGATTTGGGTGGGTCTACAGAGACAAACCATAGCACATCCTTCCCCTGATTAATTACAAATGGTAATTAACTGACATGCTACTTCTCCCAGCAACATCCTGCATTTTAAAAGGGTATCAACCAGGAAATATTGAGCAGTTATTATTGGAAGACACTTCATTCAAGAACAAACACACAGGAATCATAACGCCTTTTCTCTTTGCTTATTGGACTGCTGACTGTGTGGGATCCAACGCACGACCCTGAGTTCGGGGATCCAGGGCATCACAAGAGGGAAGGACCCCAGCTCTGTGATTCCCCATTTTGAGGAGAGGTAGAAAAGAGAATTGTCTGACTGAAAATATCTGCACTGGAATTTGCATGAATGAGAAATATGCTTTTATTATACTAAGCCATTGAAATGTAAGATCATTGCTTACAACAGTTATGCTATCCTAATTAACATAGAAATTTGAACCAGGAGTGGGGTTTGGTAGAAAGAAATGAAGAGAGAGAGAGAGAATCTACAATAACTTCATAATTGGGCAGCGTGAGGGGAAAACACTGATGCAACAGGTGTTGTGCCATAACAATCACTTAATAATTTAAACCTGTTGTGTTTGCAACAGTTTGGGAAGCAGACAATGTGTCTACTGAGTCAGAAGCCTTAGGGTGAGTTATTGTGAAGAGCTAGAATCCTGGTGTGTGTGACTAAGGGGGCATTTATTGTATACCTTTATCAAGGCATTACTAGAAAAATCTAGGTTCAAGAAAAAAAAAGTAAGAATAGCAGGTGTCCAGTACATTGAGACCTAAAAGGATTTTACTGCTTCTAAACCCAAACAGCAAGAAATAGGATAGAGAAAGTCTCTGAGTGTCACCAAGCATGGAGTCCAGCCCTTCATCAGAGATCAGATTAGGGTGTGGCCTTCTCCCTTAAGCCCAGTTTCTCGAGGTCGTGGTCTTTAACATAGGTGAAAAAACAGAGGGGCCATGGAGCAGAGAAATTTGGAAAACTTGAAAATGAGGTCTAGGAGATCATGGGTGCAGTTACCAATCCAAGGAACTGACTAGAGCACGTAGATCCGAAATCTAACTAAGCATAATTCAACCTTAGTGTAAAAGAGGTGGAACAGTAGAAGGTTTGACAGACACGAACAAGCACTGCTTTTGCAACTTTGCAGAAGCAGAAGGCAAGATGAGAAGGTTATTCAGCATCTTACAAGGTCACACCCCATTACACTACCTTCACATGCAGCTAAGATCAATAAAGGAAGAGAAAGAAATCTCTGGAGGATAGAGAAAGACCATGGAGAACAACAATCATGGGTTTCTCTGGAGGAAAGCAAGTCAGAGGTAAATCAAAGAAGGTTCCTGCCTTTGGGACTGATGACCTTCCTGGTGCCAGCACCAGGCAGTGCCTCAGTATCCCAAGCTTGACCAGTGATTAGTGGCTACTGTGTGTCTCATCTTTCACCCTCCCCTCTATAACGATTAAGAATGCCTGAAGAGGGCAGTATTTAACTCAAAATAAAGAATTATGAAATTTCAGATCCTTTGTGACCTGCGTGAAAAGCATCAACTTTCACATGCTTCTATTTATCAATGACCAGATGCCCAACTGGAGACTTCTCTGCATAGCAGCAATATTGCATATTCATCTCTAAAAGAGAGCAACAGGTTTGGAAAATATCCACCAGCGTGCAGAGAAATTCCCCATGGAAGGACATTGCTGGGTCAAGAGCCTAGAATTCCAATGCACAAGTTGTTTGAACAACTAAGGGATAGTCAGTATTAGGGATGTCAAACGGAGGTAAAAAGATATAAAGCTTAAGCTTTGGCATTCCCAGAAATAATTTCCAATTCAATACGAGACTCCTCCCTTCCTTGACCTTGCCTCCATTTGGCAATAGCAAGTCTGCTCTCTGACCTAACTCACTTATCTCTTGCTTAGGAGCATGTATGATATTATTCCCAGAAGGTCTAGATGTGGTTTTCTGTTTCCATGTTGTCATTTATTTAAAATATTTCCATATGAAAGTCAACATATATATATGTGAAAGTTAATTCTAATGTGTACCTAGAAGACGTTGCTTGGCGTTTGAAACATCCTAACTAGGAATCTCCTCTCCAGGGGTGTGTTTTCGGTAGTGGCTGATGCTTGTTTAGAACATGATGTCCTCTGCGCTACAGCTTGAGTTGATAGAAACGTCAGTGGTTAGGTTCCCAGGCAGGGGCCCTTGACATGCCAAAAACAAAGCTTTGTAGTTTTGAATTAACTTCTTTCTCCCTCCACAAAATCTGGCTTTCAAAGCTCTTTTATCACTATGAATAATACAAGTCAGCTTTGAGACTCTAAAATCCTATCCTGGACGTCAAAAGTTGAACATATTTTTCTTTGTCTTTGTATTTTGGGCATAACAATCCTAAATCTACTTCGGGCAAATGAATTTCTCTGACCAAAGAGAAGAGGCTATAAACAAGGAAATGCAAAAAAGAAAGCACACAAAGTTATTTCAGGAAATATCATCCTTATTACACTTATGGCAAGATAAAGTACAGGTCATTTCTCTAGTAGGAAAATATTAAATATGACAAAGAGCTATGAAATTGGTGCAAAAGGAATTGCAGTTTTGCCATTAAAAGTGAGGTGAGAACCACAATTACTTTTGCACCAACCTAATATATGAGAGATTTGCACAAATGCAGTAGAGAGTTACTAGTTCAGCCAAGCACAGTCATTTATTATTAAGACATGTATGTGAGGAAGTAATCGTTGCTTAGGAGGTAAGATTCTCATCTGAATTTCTCTGGAGTCAGGACGGATCTCTCTCCTACTTTTGATCCTAAGGACAGCACTGGGCAAAAGATGTGGGATAAATGTTTATTTTTTCCCTCTCCCACCATAATTTTGTCTTCAATTTGCATTCCCGGCATCAGCTCCCAGAGCTGAGTCAGGCCAGGGGAAATCCAAGGAGCCATCCGACGGCTGACAACTTACTTAGCATCCCCGTTGCCAGTGTGCGGTGTAGGAAGTTACAATTTCATCTTCAAGTGTGGTTTGTGCATTTCCATTCCGCACCCTGGACTTGTTCTCCACGGTACGCTTGCTCTCATTCATCACCTCCTTCCCTTTGCTTCCCTCCCAGCACAGGGCCAAGTGCTGGCCCCACAGGCACAGTGAGCACAGCACACAGCAACACTGATGACTGTTGAAGACATCATGGATAGGGCATGTGGTACTTTAAGAACCATGGTGGAATCTAATATCCAGGAAAACGAACAGTCATATGGGATGGGATTGTAAATAAAGAACCCGTTTTTAAAAACGGAATTTACATACACACACACACACACACACACACACACACACACACACACACACACGAAGTGTCGTCTTGTTAAAGGCATCACCCTGAGCATATGAACACATGTGGACACTGACTCCAACATCCCTGCCTGCATCCCACTCAGAGATCCATGTGAAAATCAGTGTAAAACCAGACAGGGAAATCTTGTCAAAGGGGATGGTACCGTCAAAGTACTTACGTCTTTCGAAGAAATCGGTAAAACTAATCTTTAGTCACACCTCCTCTGTTTTCCCTTTTATTTTGCAAGGGGACCATGAAACAAAGCCAGGAGGCAGGACCGAGGGTGAATCATCCTGCTTCTCCCTTTTTCTTATGTTCTAAACGTTACTTCTCAGCTCTTCAGGTGTGTTACTGAATGATGAGAGAAAGAAAAAGAGGAAGGAAGGAAGAAAAGGAGGGAGAGACGGAGGGAGGAAGAAAGGAGGGAAGGAGAGATGAAAGAAGGGAGGAAGGAAAAAACGAAGGAAGGAAAAGAAAGAGGAGGAAATGGAAGGAGTAGGGGGGACTGAGAAAGAGAAAGACACCAACAAAAACCGTGTTCCAAGGAAGCTATCTTTTTTGTGTTTTAATGCACTTAGAGTTAATAAACAAAATCAGGCCGGGCGCGGTGGCTCACGCCTGTAATCCCAGCACTTTGGGAGGCCGAGGTGGGCGGATCACGAGGTTAGGAGATCGAGACCACGGTGAAACCCCGTCTCTACTAAAATACAAAAAATTAGCCGGGCGCGGTGGCGGGCACCTGTAGTCCCAGCTACTCGGGAGGCTGAGGCAGGAGAATGGCGTGAACCTGGGAGGTGGAGCTTGCAGTGAGCCCAGATCGCACCACTGCACTCCAGCCTGGTGGACAGAGTGAGACTCCGTCTCAAAAAAAAAAAAATTAAAAAAAATAAACAAAATAAAATATTCCTGTTTCCTACAAAATTGGTGGGATTATAAATACAAAATCAAAACCCAGATCAAAGTACCAAAAATAGTCAGAAGTCAAATCAAATGTTATTTAGAACGTAACATTTTCATCATCGAACTAGAAATGTCTTCTTAGAAAAGCAGAATCTAGCAAATAAGGGTTTGGCGGTGCAGAAATGTGTCCTAAGGATGAAAATGAGCCTCCTGAGAGTCATTTGCTACCATCGCTGTGCCCTCAGCGTGGTCTTAAGGCACCAAGCCCGCAGTGAACCAGAGGAACTGAAGAGGAACTGAGGAGGAAACCATTTGTTTCCTAATGGAAAACACCATTTGACGCCATTCTTCCCTTTGAATCAGTTCTAGAATATTCTCACTCCACTTTCCAAAAGACTATTTTGCACCTTTCTTTCTTCTTAGTTCCCATCCTCCTCCCACCCCATCACCTCCCTGGGGAGAGCTCACCCTCACAGTCAGTGGGAGACCCAGTCTGTCATCCAGTCTCACGAAGTTGCCCTCTCCATTTCCTGCCTGCCAAGGTCAGCTCAGACTGGCACACTTAGGATAGAGGCCAACACGTGGGAGAATGATGTTGGGTGAGGCGTTAAGCAGAAAGCCTCATCTCAGCCCATGACACGGCAGCCAGAGGGTCCCACGGCTCCAGCCTACACGCCAAGGGCTGGGAAGTGCAGCTCAGCCGTGCCTAGGAAGAAGGGCAGAAATGGGATCTCCGAGTGCCCGCCATGCACAGCCACCATCGCTTTACGGCCTGTGCTCCTTGCCCTCCTCGCAGCCCTTTGGGTCTGTTGACAGTTCTTTCCTCCTTGACATGCTCTCTGGTTTCTGCCTCCTCTCTCTCTTAGGCCACTCTTTCTTACGTGCTTCCTCGTGGCTCAGTCGGTAAATGCTGCCAGTACTCTGTTCTCCTTTGTTCTCTCTCTCTCCCTCAGCAACCATGCCGGTGCACATGGCATGGGTCGCTATCCAGGAAAGGAGTCTCAATAACATATACCCAGCCCAGGCCTCTCTCTGAAGCTGCAGACCTGTCTATTCAATTGCCTGGTGAGCATCTGCACAACGTTCAAACACTCATCATACTGTCCAAAATCCTCCTCCAGTCATAATGTCAAATCAAGACAGCAAGGCGAAGGAAAGTATCTGAAAAAGATGGGAGGAATATCCATTTACATGCATATTATTTATATTATATTAACATTATTTAAACCACGCACGGACAAATCATGAGAGTAAAAGTGGTTACCTATAGGAGAAAGGAAGGAATTCTGTGTACAGGAAGCAGGTATACAGGGAAAAAACGTGACTTATTTGAATATACCTTGGTTTTGTGAAAGGAAAATATCTTGGAGCCCCAAAATCACTCAGCTAAAGGGAAAAGTCAAGCTGGGAAATGCTTAAGGAAAACCTGCCTCCTCTTCTATTCAAGGTCACCCCTCTGCTCACTGGGATAAACAGGTATCTGATTGCCTCCTTTGGAGAGGCTCATCAGAAACTCAAAAGAATGCAATGTTTTGTCTCTGACCTACCTGTGACCAGAAAGCCCCTCCCTGCTTCCAGTTGTCCTGCCTTTCCAGACAGAACTAACGTTCTTCTTGTGTATGTTGATTGACGTCACTGAGGCCCCGCCTTTCCAAACCAAACCAATGTTTGTCTTCCATATGTTGATCGATGTCTCATGTTTCCCTAAAATGTACAAAACCAAGCCGTGTTCTGACCACCTTGGGCACACGTCTTCAGGACCTCCTGAGGCTGTCACAGGCGTGTGTCCTCAACCTTGGCAAAACTTTCGGAATTAACTGAGACTTGTCAGATTTTCGGGGTTCACAGTTCGTAGAGATGACTTTGGAATCATGTTAATATTTTATATCATTATAAAAACAAAACATAAATTACTTTTAGATTTAAAAGTAATACGAACCAAAACTAAAGAGCAACACATGAATTTAAGTGTGTGACTGACGGAGAGCATCACCTCACAGGCGAGAACTCTGCCAAACAGCTTTAAAACACAAGAATACCTGAAGACAAAATGAACTGAGGAAAATAACGTGAAACTGCTTTCAGGAATCACCCTGTTGGCAGTCGGTGGTATGAATGGTGTTGTTATTCTGCAACGAGCTGAGTGTGTTGTGGGATAAAGCAAAAAATTATTTTGTTGGTGTCACTCAGAACCAGAATTTCCAGTATGGGAAACAAGAGACAAAGATATAAAATTAGGCAGGTTATATAAACAAAACAAAATGAAAACAAAACCACCTGCAAGCCCTGAATTTGAACGGGAAGTACCAATGTGAACTCATGATGTTTTTATCTTTAAAATTTTCTCCGAGTTCTGTCCCCATAAAATGCCAGACGTGACAGCACACGGGGAGCAGTGATCCCCAGCTCCTAGAATGTGGTCTCCAAGTAACAATTTCCCACGAAAGGGAACCAAAGCTTTTTGGAGAAAATCAAATTCCAGATGTGGAATGTAGAAAATACACAAGAAAAGCCTGAAACATCATGGAATAGGGGAAAGCAAGGGAGATGGCCAAGGCTGAGGTCACCTCCCAGGACTCAGAGCCATCTGAAGGGACTCCCATCCACCCACGATGGCTTCATTTGAGCACCCATGGGAATAATGACCATAATGGACCAAATCCTTAAAACATGTGTAAACTTACAAATTCATATTGATACTACTTACAACAGTAAATTAATTTTAAAATTATGACTTATTGTAAGCCACCTTTGAAGGATGTAAAGGTTGTAAAGGAATTAATTTAGTATTTTGAAAACTGGTAAATATAGGGCAAGGATCAAACAGTGGCCCTGCCTTTCCTCTGTGATCCACAGCCTAGGAACAATCCATGTGGTCCACGGAGGGAACTGAAGCTTTCCAGTTAACCAGTGAGGAGGGACTGCAGAGTGGAGCGTTTCTGCTGTTCAACCCCTAATAAATGAATGAACCTACCAGTGTGAATGGCACATTCGTGGAGACAATCACACATTTTGTGCCACAAAGGAAGTCATCTTGCCAGGAAAAGTCCCAAACCTGAATCTCACCAAATCTTCCAATGTGACGACTGCCAGTCCACAGGAAATCCAGGGAACAGAGTGCTCACCATGACACGGTGCCGTACAGGCCTCCAGCAAGCCCCAGACTGTGGGGACTCTGCAGGACAAGTGGCCCAGTTTCTTCATAAATAACAGCAAGGAGAAAAGGGAGAGAGGCAGAGAGGGAACCTGTAGATTACAAGAGACTTGGGAGTCGTATGGACCAATGACAAGGCCTTGCTCTTATGTAGACCTGATTTAAACTAACAATTTGTGGAGAAAATTGGGAGAAGACTGAATCCTATCTGGATAGCTGATAATATAAAGGAATCATTGCTGTTTTGTTTGAATGTGATAGTGTGATTTTTTAATAATGTAATTATTTTAAAAAAAGAATCTTTATCTTTTAGAGATATGTCCTCATTTATTTATGGATGAAATAATATATGTCTGAGAGCTGCTTTAGAATAGTCTTGGAGCAGGGGTGGTAACACTGAAAGAAAATTGACTGTTGACCAATAAAAAACAAAAGATCCTAAAGGCATCCCAAATTTGTCTCACCCACATCTAAGCTCTCACCTTCCTTGTCTCCTTATTCAGTGACAGGCCTCAGGGACAATGCAATACCCAAGTCATTTCTGATCCTCTTTTCTTCTTCACTCTGCTTCTAGTTTCTAAATCCTGATGATTCATTTTGCCATTTAAAATTTTCTCTAATTAATTTTTGTTAGCATACTGCCCTCCCTCAGGATCCTGGCTCAAAAAACCATCATCATTCACCTGAATCCAATGCACCCCCAGCAGCGCTTCACCTCCAACCCTCTTCTCCTCCAGTGACCCTCACACTGGAGGCAGATCCTCTCATGCTGCTTCTGTATTCAAAACACACAAGCATCCTCCAGCCCAGTCCACTGCTCTTAGGATAAAATCCGACATACTAACTGGGTTTTGCCTCGCTCCAACTTCACATCTCTGCAGAATTCTCCTTGGGATCTCCAGGTCGATTAAGTAGAATCATTCCTCAGCTACCATATTCCCTCTCTTCACCAGACCTTGGCTGGCATGCCCAGTGACCGTCCTCTTCCCACTCCCATTTTCTGTGACTGATTCTTATTCCTATTTCAGGAAGCTGTCCTTGACCTCCCAGGACCTGGTCATTTGCCACTCCTAGGCGCACACATAGCTTTTTATTCTTACTGTAGTTTGTAAGAACACCATCCTACATGCTCCAAGGATATGGCAGATGCATAGCAATACTCGATATCATTTAGTTGACGAAGTGAAAAACATCTCAGCATTTGTTCCAGAGGGAAGAAGGGAGGAAACAAGGAAAGAAGGAAGGAAGGAAGGAAGGAAGGAAGGAAGGAAGGAAGGAAGGAAGGAAGGAAGGAAGGAAAGAAAGAAAGGGGGAGGGAGGGAAGGAGGGAAGAAGGGAGGAGGGGAAGGAAGGAAAAAGAGAAGGAAGGAAGGAAAGAAGGAAGGAAGGAAGAAAAGAAAGGGGAGGGAGGAAGACAGGAAAGGAAGGAGAGAAGGAGGGAGAGAAGGAGGGAGGGAAGGAAGGAAGGAAGGAAGGAAGGAAGGAAGGAAGGAAAGGGGTGGGGGGGAGACAGGAAAGGAAGGAGAGAAGGAGGGAGGTAAGGAAGGAAGGAAGGAAGGAAGGAAGGAAGGAAGGAAAGGGGTGGGGGGGAGACAGGGGAAGGAGAGAAGGAGTGAGAGAAGGAAGGAAGAAAGAGAAGGAAGGAAGTGAGGGAAGGAAGGAAAGGAAAAAAGGAAGAAGGAAGGAAAGAAAGGTGAGGGAGGGAGGCCAGGGAAGGAAGAGGGAAGGAGGGAGGGAGGGAGTGAGTGAGTGGAAGAAGGAGGAGGGAGAGGGAAGGAAGGAAGAAAGAGAATGAAGGAGGAAGGAAGGAAGAAGGAAGGAAGAAGGATGGAAGGAAGAAAGAGGAAGGAAAGGAAAGGAAGAGGAAGGAAGGAAGGAAGGAGAGGAAGGAAGAAAGAAGGAAGGGAGGAAAGGAAGGAAAAGAAAAAAGGAAGAAAGGAAGGAGGAGGAGGGGAAAGAAGAAAGGAAGGAAGGAGGGTGGGAGATGTGAAAAGGAAGGAAGGAGGAGGAGAGGAAAGAAGAAAGAAAGGAAGGAATGGAGGAAAGGAGAGAGAGAGGAAGAATTCGAGAATTCAGTCATCTGGGACAAATACTGGTATAGTAAATTCTGTTTATACTAAAAATCAACATAATGCTGAACTACAAATCCTTCAGTAAGTAAATTTACAAATAAATTATGTGTAATTTGCATTAAAGAGCTTTGCTGTGTAATCATGGGAATATTCTTAAAGTGTATCTAAGCCCTAAATTCATTATTTCTGGATTATCTTTAAATGAAGAGGCCCTCAAAAATTTAGGAATAAAACCCTGTAATAATAGCTGCACCAAATTGGTATCTAAATCTTCCATCAGAGCAGTTTTTCTAACACGTGATTGTCTATTTCACGTGTATTTGGACAGTATATGCTCTTTATCCTAATGGTGGCTACCAGAAGCAAATGTTTTATACGTCTTAAAAAAAATAGTCTAGACTGAAAACAAACTTAAAAACTCATTTTCCTTTTTTCTTTAAATGAGCTCAGTGGTAACAATCTGGCTTTTATGTCTGAACTTATTCTGTTTGGAATGCCTGCCTAGAGAAAGAACAGCAGTGCAGGCTTCATTTTAATCACCAAATACATCAATATTGGCAAAAGAAAGCTTTTAGGCTGCTAAATTATTCTTCCTTGCATGGTCAACAGGAAGCTAGGGTTCTTTCTGGTGAGTCAAATGAATAGTATCACCATTTCATCCCCATTGATCCTCACCCACAATGTGGGCCGCGATGAAGCTGAGCTCAAGGAACAGCTAGCATTCAGTACTGGAAGAGCAGAGGACCTACAGTCAGAATCGTTTCAGGATCTGAGACGTGCTTGATAGGTGAAGCCTCAGACAAATGCTGGGGTCAGGAGAGGAGACACCAGGAGATGAGTGGGTTGAATGTAGGGCTGGAGTCATGGTGTGAAGATGGTCAGAGGATATGTGTGCGTCTGTATGTACGTGAGAGACAGCGTGTGTTTGTCTTAGGAAGCGTGTGCTCCCGCTTTGCCTTCTGTATGATCTTACCTGGCTCTGTGATGTTCCTACAAAGCCTTTCCTAGGGACTGCATTTGTCTCACACCTCACAGGCTGCAAGGACTTATCCCAGGTGAAATATAATTTGACACTATATAGACTTAGAAAGAGCAATGACTGTTAGCACCATTTTTACAGATGAGAAAACTAAGAAATATGGGACAATATTAATAAAAGTGATCTATTCGTTTGAAGATATTCACAGTCAAGACTAGAGCCCAGGGATTTGGGCATCTTGTCTGGCGCTTTCCTCCATTTTCCCTATAGCACTGTCCTCCATACAATGGTGTGAGGCTTAAGCACACCGAGAAAGACCCAGTGGTTATCTACAGGGTATGATTTTAGAGAAGTATGGGAAAGCCTCCAGAACCCATCTAGTAGCAGCTCTGTTACTGAAGAAATGTCATATCAAGTGAAAAGAGAACCATTGGCTATAGTGGTTAAATATACCCACAATGTGTTCATGAGCCAGTTTTGTCTTCCTAGATTTGCAAAGGGAGAAGGTAGAAACTGCAAAACTCTTTTATCCTCCTCCTTTCCCAAAATGAGTGGCATAATCACAAGGAAGCCCCTGTACACAGAAATATTATGCCAGAATGCTCAGGACTCAGATATATGACTGAGTGGATGGATGGATGGATGGATGGATGGATGGATGGATGGAGATATGATTTGGCTGTGTCCCCACTCAGACTTCACCTTGAATTGTAATAATCCCCATGTGTCAAGGGCAGGGCCAGATGGAGATAATTGAATCATCGGGACAGTTTCCCCCATCCTGTTCTCATGGTTGTGAGTAAGTCTCACAAGATCTGATGGTTTTATAAATGGGAATTCCTTTGCACAAGTTCTCTTGCCTGCCACCATGTAAGATGTGGCTTTGCTCTTCATTTGCTTTCTGCCATGATTGTGAGGCCTCCCCAAGCATGTAGAACTGTGAGTCCATTAAACCTCTTTCCTTTATAAATTGCCCTGTCTCAGGTGTGTCTTTATTAGCAGCATGAGAACAGACTAATACAGATAGGTAGGTAGGTAGATATATAGACAGATAGATGATAGACAAATAGATAACAGATAGATAGATTATAAATAATACATGAATAGATAAGTTAATAGACTGGTAGAAAAATAGGTAGACAGGTGGTAGATGGATAGATAGATGATAGGCAGTTTGATAATAGATAATGCATAGATTAGATAGATAGATGATAGATGGATGATAGATAAATAGATAATAGATGGATAGATAGATGATAAATAGATAGATGATAAATAATAGATGATAGGTAGTTAATAGATTGATAGAAAAATAGGTAGACAGACTGATAGGTGATAGATGGACAGATAGATGATAGATAGATGTATAATAGATAATACATAGATTTCATAGATAGGTAGATAGATAGATAGACAGATAGATAGATAGACAGACAGATGTTGATGAGAATTCAGTTGGTTCTGGGATGTAGGGTTCTGGACCAGCTGTTTGCTGCTAACCCAAAGGTCATGAGTAGGGCTATGTCTAAGCTAATAAGCACTTGGGTATCTATGGATACGAGGGCCACGTGAGGACACAAGCTCCTGGGAACAGCTAAGAGAAGGCAGTGGATATTGAAAGGACTTTATCATATTTATGGAGAGCTCCTTTGCTGAAGTATGCTCTCAATTCTGTTCTTCCAGGAGTCTTCATTTTAAACAAGATTTCAAGGTAGTTGGGATGTTATTATTGTTCCATATGTCAACAACTCTTGATGGGTTCATTTATATTTTACCGCAGAGATATCTGTGAAGCCCTATTAGGCTGCAGCTAAAAGACATTTTTCTTATTGTTTCTTCCCTCCATTCACTGAGCTGACATACTGTGTTTTGTTCTGTATTATCTTTTGGTGCTTTATGGCAAAATGTCCACATTTCTCATGCAGCTACCTCAAGGTATTTCTTGTGAGAAAAAGACAAATATGACTCTTTTTGTGAGAAGAGAAACAGTTTCCCCACTCTTTCCAATTCTGTATTCATTTCAATAAGCCTGGATCACTTGACAGAAGGGACTTCAAAGTTGATTGTGATGATGAATTACAAAACTAAATAAGAAGCCTGGAAGAATGGGGACAAATCTACTCTTGGCCAGGCATGGTGGCTCACGCCTATAATCCCAGCACTTTGGGACACTGAGGTGGGCAGGATCACTTGAGCCCAGGAGTTCAAGACCAGCCTGGGCAAAATGTCAAAACCCCATTCCTACCAAAAATACAAAAATTAGCTGGGTGTGGTGGCATGCACCCGTAGTCTCAGCTACCTGGGGAGGCTGACATGGGAAGATCACCTGAGCCCAGGGAGGTAAAGGCTGCAGTGAGTCCTGATGGTGCCTCTGCACTCCATCCTGGGCAACAGAGTGAGACTCTGTCCCAACAAAACAAAATGAAACAAAACAAAAAGTCTATTCTCAAGAAGTTTGTAATGGCTGTGACCTGGTAGAAATGCATAGACTATCCATTTTCACAAAGACCATATCACCATATATTTTAGCAGGTATATTAGAGTTTAAGAAATAGCTAGAATTACATTATTTCAAAATTAATTTCAAAAGTTACCTTTTGGAAATTTAGAGCCTTTGTCATAAAATCATTGCATGTTGAAGCTAAAAGAATCCCAGACACGTGATGTAATTCACATGGTTGTCTCCATCAGTCCAACGGTGGACCATTTGAGCAACATTTTCCCTGTGTATGATACAAGCAAAGTAATAAGCATGAGCCCTTCCCTGCAACTTGTACCCAAGGCTCAAGCTTAGGAAACCAAGGAAGAAGACCATAACATGATACCTGCATGTACATGGCATCCAGATTCAGAAAAGGGAGAAATCTGAGCTGGAGGGCTGCGTGGAAGGGGTGGAATTTAATATTGGCTTTGAAAATCATGTGACATTTGAAAAGGTAGAACCAAAGGTGAGGATTTGAGGCACTGGGGTCTCTGTGAGTGAGTCACGGAGGCAGGAATAAGCACAGTTCATGGCCAGGGGAGAATGTAGAGCAGCCACATAGGAGATGGAGCTGACTCTTGACTTCAGTTTTCTGATCCAGGAGTGTAATATACCTCAAGCAGTCAAAGACTGGAAAAATACTTGACTCCTTTAAGACAGAATCCAATGGGGAAAACACATCTATAAGCAGCTTATCGCTTATGAGGTACACCCCAGTGGCTATGCATGGCTCCCTGATGTTGAGAACGGTGCATGTGTGAGTTTTCTCTTGCTCCTTTCTTCTCTCCTGAGGCTGAAAGCTGCACACCCTCCGTGTGCTTCTCCTCAGCAAGTGCGCTCATTCATGCCAGTCTGGATATCTGAGAATGTCTTGATACACAGCCATCCCTAGGGGTAACTGAAATTAACTGGGAATGTTGCTTTTAAAAGTCAGATAAGGAGTACAACAGTATAGGTCAGAAACTTTGGAGACATAGAGGCTCCTTCCCAAGGCCTGCTGTGCCTAGACATGGGACCACTATTCTCAGAGAAGAAACCCTAAAATGACAGGAATGAGGCTTTTGTGTCTGCACCTCAAGTTCTCTATTCTTCTTTTCTTAGACTGGAAATCCCAGTTGCTTCTTTTTTCTTTACTGGTGTTATCTTCCCCATATTTCATCTCTCCCGAGATGTTTTATGCATTTTGGTAAACCTGCACGGCTGCTGCACCTGCACATTCGGCTCTTCCCTTCATCTATCCTTCACCAACCATTCAGATCTCCGTCTAACAGTGGATTTGCCATTGATCCCTTGTGAAACATTGTGTCTGTACATATTTATGTGTTCTATATTTTGAATTACAGAATTAGGTGGATACCTTTAAAATTGCTGTTTCTTCTGAGGGAAGCAATCTACTAACCTATAATTATTATTTTTTTATTTTTAAAATGCTTTCCCTCTTGTATTTTATCTGGTGGTAGTGTAGTTTACAGCTTCTCCAGTCATATATATTACTATGTTAATAGCATTGCCTAAGTAAAAACAAATCAGTATTTGTCTGATATCTTTTTAAATGTTTCATTAATTTCTCCAACTTTATTGAGGTATAATTGCCAAAAAATTTTGTTTATATGTAGTGTACAACATATACTGTGACGTTTTCCCATCCTTTGACTTTCAAGTTTTCTGTGTTCTTGTGATTTATGTCTTTTAACTGAAGAATTTTGGCCAGCATTCTGATCACTGATAGGATTTAATTTATTTCTTCCATACTATTTTTTCTTTGTATTTGTGCCGTTTCCCGCTTTTTTTCCATTTCCCTCCTGTTTTTGTTGTTGTTGTTTGTTTGTTTTTCCTATTTTGGAATGATTAAGGTTTCTTTCTCTTGTTTGCATTCTTTTAATTCCATTTTCCCCTCTACTAGTTTGGCTGTTACTCTTTCTATATCTTTCCCTATCTGTAAGAATTTTAACATGTAGAGCTTTAAAAAATATAAAGGATGACCAATATGTTTACACCTTGGACACATTATAATGCTTTAACTCGGATCCCTCATTCTTAACTATCCTGACCATTGTATTATTGTTTCTAACATCCAAGGTTACATTTTTTAAAAATACACTTACTGTTTTTTTTAGATTTCTCTGTGTGCCATTTTCTTTCCCTACTATTATTTTCACATCTCAACTCTGTCACTTTTATTTCTGAAGCACATCTTTTTGCACACTGATATTCAATGTGTGGTCCGTATATTAGCACCAGTCTGTAAATTGTTACTTACTGCTCCTAATCTGATACGCAGATTGATCCAAATGCAAATTAGCTACCTCATTAAGAACGCTTTATTGCAGGGGACACGGTTTTCACAGCAAGACTTTCTCAATGAAAGAGGCAGTCTGTTGATTTGCATTTCCTCAGGGTTTTGTTGTTGTTGTTGTTGTTGTTGTTGTTGTTGTTGTTGTTTGAGACGGAGTCTCGCTCTGTCGCCCAGGCTGGAGTTCAGTGGCCGGATCTCAGCTCACTGCAAGCTCCGCCTCCCCGGTTCACGCCATTCTCCTGCCTCAGCCTCCCGAGTAGCTGGGACTACAGGCGCCGCCACCTCGCCCGGCTAGTTTTTTTGTGTTTTTTAGTAGAGACGGGGTTTCACCATGTTAGCCACGGTGAAATGTTGTTTTTAAATGTTTTTTTATTTTGTCTTCATTCTGGAAAAATGGTTTTGTGGGATAATAATCAGTTAAGAAATCTTCCCTTTCTATTTGCTGGTTATGTTGTTGAGAAAGTAGCTCTTAAGCTAACCATCATTTCTTTGCAGATATTCTGTCTTTTTTCCTGTGAAAGGCAGAGACTGTTGGTCCACATTGTTCTTCATTTTCACTCTCATATTTCTAGGTATAGATTTCTTTTTATTTCTCCTGCATAGGAGTTACTGGGATTTCTGAATCTGAAGATTGGCTTTTGAACAATCATAGACAATTCCCTTTCATAATCTCTTCAAATACTGTCTCTTTTCCACGTCCTGTGTTGTCTCTTTCTGACACTTCAAAGGGATTAATTTGAGACTTCTTACTTTATTCTCTCTGTTTCTTTACCTGTCTTAAACTTGGTAGTTCTCTATGCAGCAACAGGGTACTTTCTCCAGATCTATCTTCCAGGCCAACAATTCTCTTAATAGCATAATGGATAGAAAGAAGTATAGATAAAATAGAAAGATAGACAGAAATGATGATTAGATAGACAGATAGTTGGATTCTTACAGGAAATATGAGGTCTCTGGATAAGAGAACAGTATTTATTACTCACAGAACATCTTGGCCCCAGATAGCTACCGGACCATACATGTTTTTTGCTTTAAATTGTACCGGTGAACATATGAGGGACATATGTTCACCGGTACAATTTGTGGACTCCTGTGGCCATATTAAATTATCATCATTTCTTTAATGTGCTCATCTCTCTCGACTTCCTACTGTTTTCTCTAAATAGGAAGCCTCCATACCTCTCTTCATTTAGACATAGCCTTCTAGTTCGTTATATCTCATCTCACTTCAAGTACCACATCTCCTAGGAAGCCTACTTTAAACTTCTTTGCTGCTTTAGCAACCTGTACTTATCTCTCTCAAAGCATTCATCCCACAGTTTTTTAATAAACAGATTATTGTTTGTCTCTCTTATTTTACTTTCAAGCCCTTGGGGGCAAGATATCTTTTTTATTCTTATCTCACAATACCTATCTGAAATCCTGGTACATAGTAATTTTCAGTGTTTTTCTACTACTCTAATCAAATAATCATTGCTCTCCAGTTTTCCATTTGTTATTATTTGGTAAGATTACATTAGACTTATAAAATGTTAGATGAAGATGGAACCCTAGGGGACATCTATTTTACATGATATAAAATTGTTCTCAGTATTTTTTCTTTGTTTTGACTTTAAGGGCTGACATCAGTTGGCAAACTCTTAGCCCCACCTTGTCTCACATCTCCTGGACCTGCATAAGTTTATGTGCCTAAAATCTCATTTCATGGGAGAAAGGAAAAGTGAGAATCTTGCAGCAAGAGTGTAAGGGGAGGACAATGTCACGGGGTAGGCAAAACAGAGTTTGTAAATTTATCATTACTTCTTCCCTCCCAGAAAAGGCTTAGTTTAGAGAAAAAAAATGTTACAGACATTTCTTTCTATTTTCAAAATTTTCCCTAACATTCATTCCTGAGTTCCACCAGCTATGTCTAAGTTGACAAGGCAGCAACTTCAGTTCATTTATTCAAGTGTACTGTGATTTGCATAGTTTCATAACCTGTTAGCATCTGCTCATTGATAATTCTGAGCTTGTGCTTTCCTGCTGTTTTTTTACTGCAGAGGTGGAAAAGTACTAAATGGCAATTTGTTTCTTTAATTTTCCTGTGCAAACAAAGTCAGGGAACAAAGAAAGATGCATGGTGACTGCAAAATATCATTATTATTTTATCAACAATAATAATACAATCCTCCATGAGTACAGCTTCTTAGTAATAAATGCACATAAAAGCAAGATAGCCAGGCAGTGCAAAAGACAAATTCCCATAATGCTGCATGAATTATTTTGCATAGAGCCAACTGTAGTCTCCTGCTGCCTAATAGATAAATTGAAAATTTTGCAATTCTACATCTATCTCACCAGCTTTCAGACCGTGCACTAGCTATGCCAAATTGACTAATGTATATCCAGACTAATTATAAACGTAAGTAGAATTCCTAGTACACCTGTGCTAAGATTTCAGGAGCTAGTACTTCAGTATACGATATTAGGGGCTACTGTCAGCAATTTCTTTGGAAGGAAAATCAGATCTCACTGGGAATCCAAAGGCACAGTTTATTTATTTATTTTTGAGGTGGAGTCTTGCTCTGTTGCCCAGGCTGGAGTGCAATGGTGTGATCTCCATTCACCGCAACCTCTGCCTCCTGGGTTCAAGCCATTCTTCTGCCTCAGCCTCCCAAGTAACTAGGATTACAGGCATGTGCCACCATGCCCTGCTAATTTTTTGTATTTTTAGCAGCGATGGGGTTTCACCATGTTGGCCAGGCTGGTCTCGAACTCCTGATAAAGGTACAGTTTAAAAGGTACCTCTTTTGGAGTAATAAAAATGTATGGACTCAAATTTGTCAGAACCTTAAATTGGCAAAGGTGAAGTATACTTCCCGAGGAAGAAACAGGCTAGAGAGTGCACAAGTAAATTTAATGCTTAAAGTAGAAAAAGGGTTAGAAATAATACAGGGGGAAAATTACACCTGTCTTTCCTTCCCGCTAACTGAAACTTAGCTTCTACTTCAATTATGCATCCAGGCAGCAGCCACAGTTGCATTAGCAATACCTGTGACTGTATCACCAGCAGAAATTATTACTTTCAATATTTTAACATCACATTCACAGTAGCTGCAAATATCTTGAAATGTTTACTCTCAGCATGACTTTGAAATTGTAATTGTTTTTATATCCACCACATTAAATAATCACATAACTTATTATATTTGTTGCTTTTAAAGTTTTGCTCAAAAACTTCCATTTCTAGTACTACAATTTCAATATAATTTATTGCCTTTGTCATCTCATGGCTTTTTCTTCTTCCTTTAGCATTTATAAACTTTATTTTGAGAAGTGTCTATAAAGTTTGTCAGACTGCAACGAAGTCCATATCTCATGAAAGATCAAGCTTTAAAGGTGGAAGAAGAAAGGAAAAGTCAGGGTTCTGTTAATAAAGTTATCAGTTTTGCTTCTAGCCAAAAAAGCATATGCTCCCTTATGAATACACTAATGGACAATTTAAAAATCAATGTCAGGGTAATGATGGTAAGCACAACTTCCAAACAGCGTCCCTTCTAGATTGCCAGAAGATGATCACGCAGACCCCGAAGCTTAGGGGGCAGCTGGAGGCCTGAACCCCTGTCCTAGGTTAATTCACCTGTTGCATGGTAACAAAGGAATGCCATTTACAAAGTAGGGAGAATTATTTTGATTGATATTAATTGAAACTTGCAAACAAGCACAACAATTAAGTGAGCAACAAAAGGATTAGGAAGTGAAACTTCCCTTTTGCTAATCACTTCCCTTTCCCTCTACAAAACAAACAAAAAGGGCATGAAGGTGAAGAAACCATCCACTCCAATTATTTCACTTCATTTGGATGAACATTTGACTCTATGTACTCCTAGGGATTTGATTCTCTGATCTGGCCACACTCACTTGTAATCAAACCAAACATAAAATTGACCATTTTGGGCGTGCTAATTTTGTGCTAGACACCCTGTTGAATGAATGAAAGAATATTACGAAGCACATACTACATGCCAGATACTTTCCTATACCAAAGATTGGCAAAGTTTTTCTGTACAGGGCCAGATAATAAATATTTTCCACTTTGCAGGTCACAAAGCAGTCTCCGTTGCAACTGACGGCAGTACAAAAATGGTTATAGACAACACATGCCCAATGGGTGATTGCATTCCAGTACAACTTTATTTGCAAAAACAGGCACTGGAGCATATTTAGCCCATGGCCTGTAGTTTGCCAACTTCTGACCTAGATACTGCAGCACTGAACAAAAGGTCAAAAAGTCCCTATTTTGTGGAGCTTACGTGCCAGGAGAGGAAGACAAACCATGAGCGAAGTGAACATACTAATTCTATGCGGTATTTTAAGGTGTAAGTGCCCTGGTGAAGAATCCAGCAGGGACAAGGCAGGGGGGTCATGGGGGAGCTCACAACCTTTGCTATGGTGACAGGAGGGGCACCTTTGAGAAACAAATGTTTTATAAAATTTTTGGCAGAAATGAGCGAGCAAGCCATGGGCAAGAGTATTCTAGCTGCTTAGATCATTATAATGACCATCCAGGATAAAAAATACTATTTCTCTCTGACAGGAGAAAATGGAGACTCAGTTGCTTGTCAAAATTCTAATGGCTAAGCTCATCCAAACCATGAAATCAGTAATTCTGGGAGCAGGTTAAAGGCCTTGCTATTTTTTTTTTCTAAAGCTCTCTAGGTGATCTTAACATGCAGCCATAGTTGACAGTCTTCACTAGGTCATGCTGACTTTTAACTTATTCAACTTTTTTTAAAGAAAACAAGCTAACATAAAAATACTTTGATATGCAAAACTTAAGTTTATGGGATCAGATATTCTTTTTTGATTTTATTATTTTAGATCTAGTCCTGAATTCATTTCTTCTTTCATTTCTTTCTCCTCCTCCCTCCTCCTCCTCCTCTCACCCATCCCTCCTTCCTTCCCTTACCTTCCTCCTTCTTCCTTCTTAAACACCTTCCTATCCTTCCTTCTTCACTTCTTATTTCTTTCACTTCTGGGCATTACTGGGATTCTCATTGTGTTAGTGAAGATACTCTGAAAAGAAGACAGGAAAGGACTTATTAGGGAAATTTGAGGTAGGATCTGGGGAAGGCTGGAGAGACCACAATATAGGAGGGTGAGATAATTAATATGACCCTGAGGCAAAATGTAAGTGAATATTTTTGTCCCTTCCAAGTGAATATGAATTATTTCTAATCATCTTTGCTAATTAGAATGGGAAAACACATTGATCAAATCCATGGTTGCCTGCAATAGACATGAGGCCATATTTATCTGCTCCAGCAACTATACCATATCTGTCTGCAAACACAGCTATTATTTGTTCATCTGTGCTCGTCAATAGTGTTTTTCCAGGATCTGTAGGAGCCAAACTGATGAGTTAAATGGAGACATAACAGGGATCACCCTTCCTGTGTTATTGTATTGGATCTTCAATGGTGGCACAAGTCTTTTCTGTCTCTACCGGGATACAATATTGGTTTTTATTTACTATTTTGGCAGAGGGGTGAGAGGGAATTTCAGAGGTTTCCACTTGGCCTTTCTCCATGGTGACAGTTGTCATTTCACATTGTACAAACCCAACAAAGGGGTTACTACAATTACTAACGATGTCAGTTCCAATTATGTACTTGGAGATTGTAGAAAAGACCTGTGAGTAGATTCATGGACCTAGGAGACCACTGCAAGGTGGACTTTAGCCAAGATTTCCAATTTGGCCTAACTCTCATAGCCCTCTGTGCCTCACAGCTAGGCTGTGATGGATCTTTGATTTTTATGCAGGTCAGTCAATGTCAGTTCGGGCCCTTTATTCAGTAGTCTTTGAAATGGCTTGTTATTCTTTTTCCTCAGTATAAAGAAGCCTAAGTAAATGGCTGCAGGTCCCTGTAAGGAAGACTGAGGGGCTTTTCACAGCATATGCCATGTCATGGTGGGGTCTTTCTTCCCAGGAATAATGCCAGTGGATTCTGAACTTGAAAATTTGGCTGAGGTCTGGGAACTGAGCAGGAACTTGGACTTGTTAACAGAGTGACTGTGCTTGACTTTTTGATACTCCGTTCTAACTTATTTTCCTAGTTAGAGATGTTAAGCAGCATTCTTCTTGGCTGCCTATTCATTCACCCACTACAGACACTCTACTAACCATCTCCTCAAGTTCCTGTGGGTCACGCCCCCTTGGTCACACCTTTACCCTTTCTGGTCATTGAAGCCCCCTGGTATCTAGTGGTGAAGCCCCAGAACCTGGCTTTTCCTAGCACGGAGCTCCATCATCCTCATGAAGTTGTTGAGTGGACTCCTTTGACTGCCTCTCCAACCACCAGGAGAGCCACCACCAAACTTATTACTGATGCTGGTGCCCCTCTGCCAGCACATTCTTTATGGTCTTGGGGAAGAGTGAGACTTCTGCTCCTTCTCATGCCCTATGACCTTCTCTTGGGTCTTTTGGTCTGACATAACACACATCTACAATCTCTGCTTCCTTCAGTGTATCCTCTGACTTCTGACAGGCCAATTTGGGCATGTCCACTCTGCTGAGTATTAGGCATGGTTTTTTTCAAGTTTCTAAGGGCTACTCCAGGAGCATGTTTACACCATTTCCTATAGTCATGATTAGGGGATTAACCCTTTGCACTGAGAAAGTGCTCTGAAGTCATTATATTTTTGTTTATCCAGTCTTACATTCTGGCCTTGATCTAAAGCTCTCAAAATCTCATTCTAGGAGTGCTCCTCTGGTTCCTGCTCATACATACCAGCTAATTCATTTAACTCTTTGGATGTATAGAGTCCTTCCTCCCTGATCAGGGCCAGCATGTTCCCAACTGGATTATATTAGCATTTCCTTCTTGGTATTGGCCTGGCAGGAAAGGTGACATGTCTGTCCAGACATACGTCCTTGTGCCATGGTCTCTGGTCTCAGTCCTTTTCTCACCTGAGCAGTGACCTTAGCCGTGATTCATATGTCCCTGGAGCTCTACAGCTCTAAAAGTTAGGTCTTTCTACTTGTCTGAGCTATGCCATTCCCTTCCACCGTAGGAAATATGAGCCTCCTTGTAAAATAGTACAGAGGCCCTCTGGCTTCCAGCCTTATCCATTAAAGACTCAACAGCCCGCAGTCTCTCATTATCCTTCTGCAGGGTCATTTTTTTAATGCTATAATTTTCCCTCAAAGTCCTGCTTTAGCTACCTCATAATTTTGATATGTTACATCTTCATTTTGTTTTAGTACAAAATATGTTTTAATTTTTCTGAGTATTCCCAGTTTTCCCTGTATTTAGAATTACTTTAATTTCCAAATATTCAGGGACAATCATATCATTTTTGTTATTTATTTGTAGTTAATTTCATTGCAATTCAAGAATATACTCTGTATGATTTGAGTTTATTAAGGTTTTTAATACATTAGGATATAATTATTCTTATTAAATGAACCGTATTTACTTGAGAAGCATGTGTATTCTGCTGTTTTGGGGTGGAATGTTCTCTACATGTCAGTGAAGCCTACTTATTTTTTTTTGCTTTCTGCTCCCACATCACATGTCTTTATTTTTTTTTACAACTTTCATTTTAGGTTTGAGGGTACATGCACAGGTTTGTTCATGTGTAAATTACGTGTCACTAGGGTTTGGTGTACAAATGATTTTGTCATGCAGGTAGTGACCATAGTAGACAACAGGTAGTTTTTGGAACTTCACCCTACTCCCACCTTTCCCCCCCTCAAGTAGGCTTCTGTGTCTATTGGTCCCATCTTTGTGTCAACGTGTACTCAGTGTTTCACACCCACTTATAAGTGACAATACACGGTATTTGGTTTTCTGTTCCTGTGTTCACATCTCACATCAGTTCTCACATCAGTTAGAGTGGCTATTATTAGAAAGTCAAAAAACAACAGATATTGGCGAAGTTGCAGAGAAAGGGAATGCTTATACACAGTTGATGGGAATGCAAGTTAGTTCAGCTGCTGTGGAAAGCAGTTTGGAGATTTCTCAAAGAACTTAAAACAGAACTACCATTCGGCCCAGCAATCCCATTACTGGGTGTATACCCAAAGTAATATAAATTGTTCTACCAGGAGGATATATGTACCTGTATGTTCACTGCAGCACTATTCACAATAGTAAAAACATGGACTCAACCTAGATGTCCATCCATGGAGGATTGGATAAAGAAAATGTGGTACATACACTCAGTGGAATACTAGACTGTCATAAAAAAATGAAATCATGTCCTTTGCAGCCACATGGATGCAGCTTCTGTAGGGTCTTAACACCACTTAGCCATAACTAGTTGACTCTCATGTTTCTCTACATTGTTTCCCTGTCGTGCATTTCTCTAGAGGTGGGAAAAAAGGAACACATGATGGTTGTTACTTGGAGAAACCACTTAAATTTCTATTTCAAAGCATGTGTCCATTTATGAGTGAGTTCCTAAAAATATTCTTTTCCCCAGTCAAATAGAATTTGTAATAGCCCAAGATATGCAAGCTTTAGAGAACCTGCAATATTTCTTAACCAACAAGTAAACCGCAGATATACACACTCATGCACACATACGCACCCTTGGTAAGAAAGGATGGAGCTGTGTCTTGGGGTAAATTATACTATAAGGTGAAAATCCTTCTCTTCACACTTGGCAAATGATCATTCCAAAGACATGACACTGCAAATGGTTTCTCTTGCTAGTTACCAAACTGCATATGTAGAGTCATCTCTTCACTGTTCATTTTTCAAGGGGCACTGGGCTCCCTGGGCAACCTGCTCCCTTGCAATGATCTCAACTCTCTACTCTGGGAGTGGGTAAGTGACCCAAGACTGAGAGTCTATATTCAGCTGACTAGGTAAGTGTATCAAGTCCAGGTATACACAGCAGTCCCCACAGAAGGCACCTAAGGTCTAGATTTTAGGAAGACATATGGAAGCCTACTAGCATTCAAGTCAAAACCCTGCTAAGTCTAAAGAAATGATGCAGTTCAGATATGCTGTGCATCTGCCTAGTCTGTTAACAAGTTGATCCATTTATCCTGCTTCATAAGACTAGAGAAAAACTCAAAAGCAAAAAAAAAAAAAAAAAAAAAAAAATCCCCTACAAAACTTTTGGCAGATTTCCAATTGCCCTTGGAAGCATCTTCACCCCAGCAAGGAGCATTTTCTTCCATTAAGCACACAGTCTACAGAGAATTAGGACATGTTCTTAAGCTATGACTTTTGGAGCATTTTAATTTCTTTTTTCTAGTTCTAAATTTTCCTGGAAAATAATGAAGTGAACTCAGACACCATAGGCTCTATAATTATGAGATTTTTGTAGAGAATCCTGGGGGCAATTTGGTTTAATGCATATTTATTTAAATGTCATAAAAGTCAACTCATCAAAGTTGTAGGGCCACTTTCAAACTTGACGTCATATTTGAGGAAGACAGGAAATGTAGCAGAGTAAGCCTATGTCCTCTGAAAATTGGTTTTGTTACCCAAATGCCAGGGATTGGGTCTAGGTCATGTTGCTTGCTGCACAGAAAGCCAGTCATTGATATAACGAGTACTGCCATGGAAGAAAACTTTAATTGGGTGCTGTAGGTGAGGAGTTGGCAGATCAGTCTTAAATCCACCTGCCTGAGCAACTGAAATGATGGGTGTATATAGCAAGGAAGAAATGTAACCAAGTGTGGGAAAGCAGGAATAAGGGAGGGGTAAAGAAGAGGAGCTGGTCAACAGGAAGCAGGTAGTGGTTTAGACAGCCACCACAGGTGATGAATCTGGTGTCTCATTGTCCAGATGCCATGATCTGGTAAGTTTCGCTGTTTGATACTGTCTGGGAGGCCTGATCCTTTATTTTCTGAGAAAGGAACTCAGATGATAAAAATGTAACATGTTTAAGTTTTAAGACTGGGAAGGTCAATTTTGATGTTTATTTAAAGGAAACAATAAACATCAGTTCTATGGGACAATTGGGAGACGTTTTTATATCTCAAAGAACTACAAACATGATAAGCACTTTATACTTGATTCTGAAATTTATTGTCATGTGTCTATGTTTCTTATTATAACATAGGATCAGGGTTCCGATGTTGAAATGGACAAAAGCCATCATTCCACACTCCCCACTGGTTCTCCAAGCCATGCCCAAGCACATCACTCTCATCAATATGGGGTATCTCTAAAGATGGGTAGATCATTTTTCTCTCTCTCTAGCACTCAACACTCAACATGTATCCTCAAGTTTGCTGGTGGGTACAGGAAGGGACAGCTCTTCATCACAAAACACTAGTTACCCTTGGCTTCGCTGTGACACATTGGAGAGGAGAACATTAGGGAATAGTCAAAAATGTGTTGAAATTAATTCTTAAGTTTTCAAACTCAGACTGCTAGGTACCCTACTGACTGAGTCTATAAACAACAGTACCAGTGAAAATGCTGGGAAAGAAAAACTGTACTTAGCAACGCTGCAACAGCAAGTCAGGGTACATTATACTGTAACTTCCATCTGGCAGCTGTACGCTTCATTACATCTGCAGAGTTAGAGGGGATTGCATGGCATATTGTTTCAATTATTATTAATAGCCAATATCAATGGGCAGCTTGTCACTAAAGAGGATCAACATGTAATTTAGAAAAATAGCGTAAACTATAAGTACAAATTGTACTATTTATTACTATCCCAAGTTATTAATTTGTACTTCTGGATATTGTGATTGGTATTTGGTAATTTCCAGCTACTTGGAAATAAGAACATCCTCTGAGAGCTAAAGGATAAAATCAATCCACAAAAAAACCAAGGATGCGTGATGCAATGTCACCAGGGAGAGAAAAGGGATCTCAGGTTACAGCAAGACTTTACTACAACCAGATTAAAGGTATTCATTTAGTTAAAGAAGTCACAATGCTAGAGCTCTGCAGGGATCAGAAAAATATTACAATTGGGTAAAAACAAAAACGCCAAACAGCTTCAGTGGACATCAGGAGACTTGAGGGCCATTTGCACTTGAGACTGGAAAGTTATGCAGACTTAGGCAACTTGAAATTAAATTTTAGAGGGTAAAGAGGTATATCATAATTTGCTCTGTCCCTGCAAAATGGCAGCCTTTATATATTTCAGAACCAGACAGAGGACATTACCCATTCATGACTTTATCTTCCTGTGTAGACTCCAAGGGTGCTGTCGGGGCCACTCTGCCACCGTCTTTACATAGCATGGGCAGCGGCACACCCACCATCCTCTGCTGGTCTTCAAGTACATGTGATTCAGCAGTGTGATATCCTGTAAGCAGCCAGTATACATAAAAACAGCCCAGCCGGCCAGGCGCGGTGGCTCAAGCCTGTAATCCCAGCACTTGGGAGGCCGAGATGGGTGGATCACGAGGTCAGGAGATCGAGACCATCCTGGCTAACACGGTGAAACCCCGTCTCTACTAAAAATACAAAAAACTAGCCGAGCGAGGTGGTGGGCGCCTGTAGTCCCAGCTACTTGGGAGGCTGAGGCAGGAGAATGGTGTAAACCCAGGAGGCAGAGCTTGCAGTGAGCTGAGATCCGGCCACTGCACTCCAGCCCGGGCGACAGAGCGAGACTCCGTCTCAAAAAAAAAAAAACAAAGAAAAACAGCCCAGCCATGGGACAGCTCTCTCATTCACAACCTGCAGAAAAGAGTCAAGAAGGGCTCGCCGCTGCAGAATCTGCAGTTTTCATCTTTTTAAAATTTGCTCTTATATAAACATCAACCACAGTTGAGACAGCTGCTGGGCCCAGATATCACACAATATGTCATATTAATAAAAATAATAAACACACAGGCATTGTTTTACCTTAACTCCATTGAAAAGCGATTTAATTCGAGGACACATCCTATTCCCAGTATGTTATTGTTAATACAGTTAGATGGTCAGAGAAGTTTTAACAGAAAGGTACTTCAAATCAAATATTAGTTCTGCAGGCAACCTACAGAATGGGAGAAAATTTTTGCAATCTACCCATCTGACGAAGGGCTAATATCCAGAATCTACAAAGAACTTAAACACATTTACAAGAAAAAATCAAACAACCCCATCAAAAGTGGGCAAAGGATATGAACAGACACTTCTCAAAAGAAGACATTTATGCAGCCAACAGACACATGAAAAAATGCTCATCATCACTAGCCATCAGAAATGCAAATCAAAACCACAATGAGATACCATCTCACACCAGTTAGAATGATGATCATTAAAAAGTCAGGAAACAACAGGTGCTGGAGAGGATGTGGAGAAATAGGAACACTTTTACACTGTTCATGGGACTGTAAACTAGTTCAACCATTGTGGAAGAGTGTGGCGATTCCTCAAAGGATCTAGAACTAGAAATAACATTTGACCCAGCCATCCTATTACTGAGTATACACCCAAAGGATTATAAATCATGCTGCTATAAAGACACATGCACAATGTATGTTTATGTGGCACTATTCCACAATAGCGCTGGAACCAACCCAAATGTCCATCAAGTGATGGACTGGATTAGAAATGTTTGGCACATATACACCATGGATACTAATGCAGACATAAAAAAAGGATCAGTTCATATCCTTTGTAGGGACCATGGATGCAGCTGGAAACCATCATTCAAGCAAACTATCGCAAGGACAGAAAATCCAAACACTGCGTGTTCTCACTTATTGGTGGGAACTGAACAATGAGATCACTTGGACACAGGGTGGGGAACATCACATACTGGGGCCTGTCATGGAGTGGGGGGAGGGGGGAGGGAGAGCATTAGGAGACATACCTAATGTAAATGACGAGTTGATGGGTGCAGCACACCAACATGGCACATGTATACACATGTAACAAACCTGCACATTGTGCACATTACCCTAGAACTTAAAGTATTAAAAAAAAAAAAACCTGGCCGCCATCAAAAATGATATCCTAAACCTTGGCAGGAACTTTGGCATTCCATTTGAAGTGGTTACTTTAAAGCTTGCAAACTTTTTCCTAGTCCAATACCAGGGACATACCCCATTTCATGCATCATATATTGACTCTGAGGGCTATATAATTGTTCTGGAATTAGAACTTGTGCTCCTCATCGTTGTAATAAATCTCTTCCTCATAAATTACAAAAAAACACAAATATTAGTTCTGAAGATACCGGATATTGTTTTATGCAAAGCTTTTAAATCACAATAGAATAGTTATGAAGCAGCAATAACTTAGCAGTCTTTTCCCATTAGCTGTAAATTGCATCATATTACTCTAAAGTATTTCATGTAGTATAAATCTACTCTTTATTTACTTTCTGTAATGTATATGGTATGCCTAGTATCATGTATTCTTCCTGAAATAAAGGGCCCTTTCTCTGACCTGCCCTAATGCTTACCATTTGCAGCCACTGCACCCTCCAAGTGACCCCTTCATTTGACCACTTTAGTCTTTAGAGTAGGGACAGGTCAGTAAGCTCCCGCAGCCCCTATTAGTTACAATATGATATTCCTTATAATTTTGTTTATAATGTATGCTGCATTAAATTGCACATTTTGGAGCCAGGGTAATGAATACTTTATATGTCTTTGTTCTCCAAAGAACTTAAGAAAATGCTGATGAAAGTAAGAACTTCAGAAATATATGTTGATTAAATCATCCACAGGAATTTTGGAGAATTAGTGTATGTGTTTTCTTTCATTGCAAACACACACACGCACACGCGCACACACATGCATACACACAGAGACACATATACAAACACACACAGAGGGATTAGAATTTTAAACCAAATTGAAATGTCGAAGTTAAAGTGCTTAAAAACAGGTGGTGTCGATTCTCATTATTCGTGGTAGCTGTGTTCTATGAAGTTGCTGGGAACAGAGCAGACACCGGACCGTGGTTTCTATGGAAAACACAAGGTTAGGTTTCTTAGAGCCTATGGTAATGAAAATTATAACCTTGTTTTATATATATTTCTGTTTTTAAAAATTAATGTATATTGTTGATTCAAGTGATAATTGTTTCTCACTTATATGGAGAAAAGTCAGTAAAAGGATAATAAACAAAAACCTAATGGCCCTTATATCTTAGCAATATTGAGTATACACAGTAATTCTCTGTGTATGGAAGAAATTATTCCTCTACGCTAGTGCTAATAAAATTATTCATTTGGAATTAATACAATCCTAAATCTAATTTAGCCTATATTTAAGAAAATGTACATTCTATTATCAATACATTCCCTATACCTATTTTCCTTATTATTATAAAACTTCTATAACACAAACTATCATCAATCTTTATGTTTTTAGGCTTTTATTATCTAATATAGCATTGAATTCCTTGTGATGTAGAGAAAATCTATAGCAACCAGGTTTTAAAAGGGTTGAATATTGTTATAATTCTATAAAATGGGTAAAAGCATTTTATTAAATTAAAAAATCTTACTCTCTTTGAAATTTGATTTATCACAAAATTAGCCCATCTTCATTTTTTCCTAAAATAGGAGAAAAATGCAGTTAATTTTAGTTTTAAAGGCATCATAAGTTTAAGAATAACTTATGAAAAATAACAACCAATAAAGGAATCAGAAATGAAATGGAAACTGCTTTAGTGTTGATCACGAGTAAGATAATGAGAATTAAATTTGGCAGGAGAGTTAGGGACAATAAACGACCATTGAATTAGAAATGAGAAGATTTCCACTGTTGCCCTGGATCTGATGATGATCCGGTCATGGTAGGCAGGTCACACATGTTACTGTTCATTCAGTAAATATTATCAAGTGCCTACTATATGCCAGGTGCTATAGGGAGAATTGAGGTACACCAGCAAAGAATAGAGAGGCCCCTCACTCTTGTTTGCTGATGTTATAGATATTCCATCCAGATTTACATTTTTATGGTTCCATGAGTAAAGTTGACACCTGCTTCCTGGGTGACCCCATCCAATCTCATCCTTTTAAGCACTCTCCACATAGTAACTATGTCCAATTTTTTATCCCCAAGTCTGTAGCTCTCCCCTGAAATCTGGATTTACATATCCAGCTGCTTGGATGCTTAATTGGCATCTCAATCCTAGCCAGACTTCTGATCTTCCACCCCACCTGTTCTCCCGCAGTCTTCTTCGCCTCATTTAGTGGTCACTGAAGTCAAACTCCCGGGAGCCATCCTAAAGACCCCTCTCTTCCACCACCAAGATTTCCTTTGGCTCTGTATTGAAAATGCCATCCCCCAGAACCTACTGGTTTCTCCCCTCCACTGGCAATGGCCTTGCCTGGATTCTTGAAAGAGCCTCCTAATTCGTCGTAATGCACCTGCCCTTAACCCTTACACTGAAATCTCAACACAGTAGCTAAGGTGATATTTTAAAAATTCAATTCAGATTGTGTCACTTCTTGCTCATGCATTTTAATAACTAAATATCTACATTTAGAAAAACATCCAATTACTTTACAATGGCCTCAATGTAACCAACAGCCTGACATAATCTACCCCGTTTCCTCTGCGAGGTTCTGGCCACTCCTCCTCCGTTCCAGGGCAGCCCTGCAGCTCCCTGGCCCCATTGTACATACGGCATGCAGCGCACTGCGAGTGCAGTGCCAATGGATCCACCGTGTACCCCTAGCCCATCACAGTCCCTGGAAGTGAGGCCTTACCACTTGGAGTAAAGTGGAGGATCACCCTTCCTTTGGGTGTCTTTACACTTCCCATCTTTTAAATATCCTTGTCTCAGGTACTTCTTCTACATGCATTGAGCATCCCATCAGATGGCATAGTAACTTTTGCTTCAAACATCAAATATCGCTTTTAAAAACTCATGAGGTGCGGCTGGGTGCAGTGGCTCACACCTGTAATCCCAGCACTATGGGAGGCTGAGGCGGGTGGATCACCTGAGGTCAAGAGCTGGAGACGAGCCTGGCCAACATGGTGAAATCCCATCTGTACTAAAATCACAGAGAATTAGCCAGGCATGATGTCAGGCGCCTGTAATCCCATCTACTCGGGAGGCTGAGACAGGAGAATCGCTTGAACCCAGGAGGCAGAGGTTGCAGTGAGCCGAGATAGTGCCACTGCACTCCTACCTGGGCAACAGAATGAGATTCCATCTCAATAATAATAATAATAATAACAATAATAATAATAATAATAATAATAATAAAATAAAATGAAATGCTTCCATCAGTCATTCTGTAAGGGTAGGTGTGTTACACAACAAATTTATCTTGTTTTCTTTTGTGTAGCAAACGTCTTTATTTCCCTTTCATTCTTGAAGGATAATTTCTGTGGGTATAGAATTTGCAAGTGACTATTCTTTTCTTTCAGCACTTGAAAAAGCACTTCATTCATTTCCGGTCTCCGTGGTTTGAGATGAGAAATCCGCTACCATTTGAATTGGTGTTCTCCTGTAAGCAACATTTCATTTCTCCCTGGCTGCTTTAAACGTTTTTCTGTTTTATCTTGTACTCCAAGTATACAAATGTGAGCTCTTTTGTTATTGACCCATAAGACTCTGCTGCCCTGGAACCGTTTTCTCTGTTTTTTGGATGGAATAAATTCCACTGAGCTATCCTCGAGGTCATGGATTCCATCCTCTGTCACCTCCATTTCATCAAGATGACATATTGAGCCCATTAAGAGCCTTTTATTTGAGGTATTCCTATGATTTTCATTTTAATTCTAGGCTACTTTTGCTGAAATTTTCTATTTTTTTCATTTGTTTCAAGAGAATCCATAATTGCTTATTGAAGCATTTTATGACAATTTTCTAAAATTCATTTCAGATAATTCTAACACCTGAGTTATCTTTGTGTTGGAGTCTCAATGGACTGTTCATTCATTTGTGATTTTTCTGATTCCTGCTGTGATAAGTGATTTTTTGATTTTTTTAAATCATATTCTGGACATTTTGATATTATAAGATTGTGAATCCTATTTATTTTTTTTTTTTTTTTTTTTTTTTTTTTTGAGACCGTGTCTAGCTCTGTCTTCAGGCTGGAGTGCAGTGGCACAATCTCGGCTCACTGCAACCTCCGCCTCCTGGGTTCAAGTGATTCTCCTGCCACAGCCTCCCAAGTAGCTGGGATTGCAAGCATGCGCCACTACGCCTGGCTCATTTTTGTATTTTTAGTAGAGATGGGGTTTCAACATGTTGGCCTGGATGGTCTTGATCTTCTGATCTCATGATCCGCCCACCTCAACCTCCCAAAGTGCTGGGATTACAGGCATGAGCCACCGCACCCGGCCTACTCTTTTTTTTTTTTTTTTTTAATAGCCAGCTTCTGTGTTGAGATGTAGCACCGGGACTGTATATATGTTCAGTCACCTCTGGGCCCAGGGCCAGGATAGGAGGGAAGGGAGAGCAGAACGTGGACCACTCTACCTTGAGTTGCCTCATTCTGTCTCAACGATGGCTCATGGAAGTGGGCTTACTCTGCATCCTGATGACACAACAGAGAAACTGGAGCCCATGGCCTGCTTCCCTGGGACGGGAGCTAGGGTGGAAAATCAGCTTCCAGCTTGGCCCTGCTGAAACCCTGGCAGGGGCAGGTTCCATTATAGTTTGGCTGGAATAGAGCAGGTAATACCAACAGCATCTTCTATTGTTGGAGTACCTTTGCCCCAGATCCTGAGATGTTGTAGTTCATGAAGAAACTTGGCTCACAGGTCTGAAGGCTGTACAAGCATGATGCTCAGCTTCTGGGGAGGCCTCCGGGGGCTTTTACTCATGGAGGAAGGTGAAGTGGGAGCAGGCACTTCGCATGGCAAAAGCAAGAGCAAAAGAGTGGGAGGCAGGTGCCACATGCTTCTGCATGACCAGATCTCTTGTGAACTCAGAGCTCACGCATCACCAAGGGGATGGCCCACGCCATCCATGAGGGATCCGCTCCCATGATACAAACACCCCCACCAGGCCCCACCTCCAAGAGTAGGGATTACAATTCAACGTACGATTTGGTGGGGGCATATCCAAACTACATTAACCTTAAATTATGAAGATGGTAAACTAAATAATCTGCTTCCTTTCCTTTCCTGTTTTATGTCTGCTTTTCAGATTTCCAAGGCCAGCAATGTTCTCTTCCTCTCCCTTTTCTTTGTATAAAAATTCAAGAAAAACTCTCATGTCAATTGTTCACATGACACTATGGCTAAGACACTAAAAGCCCTCTCCTGGCAAAACTAGTGGCAAAATTCTCCAGAGAACTACAAACTGTTGCATCCTGACTACGTGGGACAGCAGCAAGCCCAGGTGAGGATGTGCATGTTCTTAGAGAAACTTTTTTTTTTTTTTTTTTGAGACGGAGTCTCGCTCTGTCGCCCAGGCTGGAGTGCAGTGGCTGGATCTCAGCTCACTGCAAGCTCCGCCTCCCGGGTTCATGCCATTCTCCTGCCTCAGCCTCCCGAGTAGCTGGGACTACAGGCGCCGCCACCTCACCCGGCTAGTTTTTTGTATTTTAGTAGAGACGGGGTTTCACCGTGTTAGCCAGGATGGTCTCGATCTCCTGACCTCGTGATCCGCCCGTCTCGGCCTCCCAAAGTGCTGGGATTACAGGCTTGAGCCACGGCGCCCGGCCTAGAGAAACTATTAATAACATACTGACATTTACACCTGGGTGAATAATTTCATCAAATCTCTTAACTCACACTTGCACAAACTTCACCTGGAGAAGAGAGAGGGAAAGTTGTGTAGGAAAAAAAAATGGGTATTGAGGTCACTCTTTGTTTTTCTCAGGAATGGAAGGAGATTAACCAGAGTGGCAATAAACAAAATTACTTGCTGATTTAAAACTTAATGACAACCCCATTAGGTTATTAACAATGCCAAAGTTGCTGGGTATGGTGGCTCACGCCTGTAATCCCAGCACTTTGGGAGGCCAAGGGGAATGGATCACCTGATGTCGGGAGTTCGAGACCAGCCTCACCAACATGGAGA
>NW_016821745.1:3845177-3963368 GCF_001698545.2 Rhinopithecus bieti | reverse complement strand
CCTCCCGGGTTTACGCCATTCTCCTGCCTCAGCCTCCCGAGTAGCTGGGACTACAGGCGCCAGCCACCTTGCCCGGCTAGTTTTTGTATTTTTAGTAGAGACGGGGTTTCACCGTGTTAGCCAGGATGGTCTCGATCTCCTGACCTCGTGATCCGCCCATCTCGGCCTCCCAAAGTGCTGGGATTACAGGCTTGAGCCACCGCGCCCGGCCGTCCATCTTTACTAAACACACACACCATACACACACACACACACACAATAGCCGGGTGTGGTGGCGCATACCTGTAACCCCAGCTACTCAGGAGGCTGAGGCAGGAGAATTGCTCGAACCCAGGAGGCAGAGGTTGCGGTGACCCGAGATTGTGCCACTGCACCCCAGCCTGGCCAGCAAGAGTGAAACTCAGTCTCAAAAAACAAAACAAAACAACAGCAACAACACTAACAACAACAACAAAAAATAATGCCAAAGTGGAAAAGTAAAAATTGTGTGGTGTTTGCATTCAGCTACTATGCTTTAATTCAACCAGTCACAATTTCTAGGGAGCATTAATTTTATTGCAATCCCAGGTAAATATAGGATAATTTAACAACGATCATTGGTGCTCTATTCCTCTACTTGTCTTTAAAATCCACACACATTTTTTAAAAGATGACATCCTTTAAAAATATTATATTCAGTGAATTTTCAACATTAGTTTAAATAGTATCATGGATAGTTGTTATTGGAAATGACAGTTCACCATTGCAAATCAATGCAGTGGCTACAAGTCCCCCGTGTCACACAGAAATAGACCGGGTAGCTCTGACAGCATGCATCCTTATGCCCTGTTCTATTAATAATGCTCTGCACCCCATCAGGGTCTGCAGCTATATCATCACTCATAGAGACAGTTCTGCCTTTGGCTTTCCTTGGTCCTCCATGGCTAGGAGCATCATTTAAAAGGGTATTGCAGAATTCACTGGGTGGTTAGTCTTAGAAAACCCAAGACAGAAACACACAGCCAACTATCTCCCGAGTGCTTCTGCTTGAACTTTCAGAACATAAGAAAATTGTGTTGAAGCTGAATCTGCAAGTACAAATGGAGAGTGAAACTGGTTCTATAGAATCCAAATGACACACTCCTTCCTCCTGCTAAGAATTACTGGCTATTGAACCAATTCCTGCCTATTAACCGTGAGGTGAAGTCCAAGATCCACAGTCAAGCATTCAAAGATCCAACCTGATTTTTCTCTGCGTAACTGTTTTACTAGGAGTAAGACTGACTTGCCTGGTTTACCAAGACAGGCTGTGAGAATTTTTCCAGCTCACTTTTACTGAGTCAATGTGGACAGTTTGAAATAACTTAAACCATTCTTCTTACATTTTTAAATCCTATGCAAGCCTCAAAACAAAATCCAAGTCACTTTTCCTCTGTGGGGTCTTCACGGAGCGCCCCCAGCACGCATTCTTCTTGCTATCTCTTGTGCGAATAGCTCTGAAGGTCTGTATTGCAAATATGACAGTGAACACACCAGCTAAGGTAGAACAAAAAGTGGCATTATCAAGCTGAAAAAAGCCCAGATCAAAATGAAAGATTCTTATTGTGGGAGCGATTGCTCACACTCACCAAAAGCTCCTTGTTTCCTTCTTGGGCACACAGAAATTACAATTCCCAACTTTCCTGCAGTTGGATAGAGCCATGTGAGTAATTCCAGCCAGGGGACCCTGACTAGAGCTGAAAATCCCCTCCACAGTGGAGTAAAATCCTCAGAGTGGCCCTCTGGCCTTCTGTTCTCCAGCTGTGCTAACCTGGAAGCCACACATTGAGATGACAGAGCAGCAAAGTGGAGACAGGCCACGTCTCTGAGTCACTGTGTGACCCACAGGAGATTTTGGGTAAATTAAAATACAAATCTTTGTCATAATAAACCACAGATATTTCAGCAATGATTTGCAACCATAGCGTAAGATAACCTATCATGGCTAATGCTCCTAGGTTCTCAACCTGCATCCAGCACTAACTAGGGAGCTTGGGCAAATTATCTCCCATGCAACCTCTGGTTGATAATGAATTCCTTTTATAAGTAAGAGAGTGAGCTGGAACCCAAACCCATACAGAGGAAATCTGAATGAAGTGGGAAGGGAAAGACGCAGAGTGAGTGGAGACTTCACTCGTTGAAAGAGGGCAATTGCTATTCGGTTATCACTGATGCTTACATGAAGAAATCCAGTTTTAATACAACCACATCTTGCCATTTCTCAAGGGGAGTCATGTACTATCTGTGTATCTGTCCTTCATGTAGCTCCATCAATATTCTCTTAAAATCTTGGAGACTGTGCTGGATGCTTTCCAAATGTCTCTCCTGATTCAGCCTGCAGTCTTCTCTACCCTGGTTTGGGTACCTGGAGCCAGACCTGTATGGACTGCATCAGCAGGTTCTCTTGTCTTCCCTTTCCACAAGGGTTCCACCACCATGAGGTCCTGGTGGGAGATCAGAGGCTGGGAGGAGCGGAGGCAGGAGAGACACTTCATAACTCCTCTCAGGCAGCCCTCTCTCTGGCTCTCTCTCGGTTTGGGCAACTGTTCCTTCCACCCACATATTCAGGCTGAGATGTGGAAAAGGCTCCCAAATGGCATTAGCTCCAGAGTGATGCACCTTCCATATCATTTTATTTTCATTATTTCTCCTCCTTTGAGGAAGTTGAGTATTTTTGCAAGAACATTGACTAACAAGAACTAATCAATTATTTTTAAATTAAAAAAAAATTGAATGAATCAAGTGTTCAACAAAGGATACACCCACAGACTGAATGACCACTAAGTTATTTTACAGTTCCACAAATCTAGGGAGATCTGTCCATGCGTGGGGTATGATATTCTAACGTTTCTAAGGCTATCTTGAATACTCAATATTCTAAGACTATATTGAATATTGAATGACTACATTGCCTACAAGAATACAATGAGAGTACTGAACTAACGCTCAGTACTAAACATTATCCTACACTCAGAGGTAGGCACCAGGTTCTGTTGTCAATGTATGATATGCCTATCTCTAATAAACATTTTATCAGATAACAGTCTTTGAAAGTCTCAGTGCAATAGTAAGTACAGTCTTGCCTGTGTATCCGTGAGTTCTGAATTCGTGGATTCAGCCAACCACAGTTCAAACAATATTTAAAAAACAAGCATGGTTGTATCTGTACTGAATGTACACAGACTTTTTCTGTATGTCCCTAAACAATCCAGTGTAACAACTATTTCCATAGCATTTACATTGTATTATATATTATAGGTAATCTACGATGATTTAAAGTATATGGGAGGATTGCATAGGTTATACACAAACACTACACCATTGTATAGAAGGAACTTGAGCATTTGTGGATTTCAGTATATGCAGGAGGGTCCTGGACCTAATTCCCCAGGGATACCAAGGGACAACTGTAAATATATAAAGTTCTACACCTGATTATAAAAGTACATGTATGATATTTAAAAGTAACTTCAATCTTTGCTCTATAACAAATGAGAATTAACTAGAAGTTCCACCTAAAATAATATTTAGAAAACTATACACTAGATTACTCTTAGTTTTTGTGACTGTGTACTACCATCATCCTAAAATTTGATAAAATCATTTAAAATGCCTTTTAAAATATTTTTTACCTTGGATATTACCACCAAGAAATGAAAAAGAATTCTGAACCAAATCAGAAGTTTGAGGTTTGAAATCTGGCTTTGCTACTAACAAACCCTGTAAAATTAGAAAGTTTAGTATAATCAATTCACAATAGGCTTTAGAATAGGCCGCATGAGTTTGAACTCTGATACCACTTTTACCAATCACGAAACCTGGTCATAGAGCTATTGCAAGAAGTAACCAAGATAACACACACAAAGGGCTTAGCGTGATACAGAGCACATGATAAAAGTAATAACTCTCATGCAGTATTAACTATTATTAAGAATTTTAAAAATAATGTGTAATGAAAAGTGTCACTGTCAAGTTGCATAGGACCCAGAAAGAGGATAATAACATATTTACATCTTTTCTTTTATTATTTTTAAAAAATCAAATAAATTCTTGCTGAAAAAACTAAAGGCCGAGGGAGGCAATAAGCAGTATTTGGAATGAAAACAAAACAAAAGGCATTTCCTCTTCATACAGTTTTCAAATTCCAAATCCCCTCCCTACCATCACCACTACTGATATTCCTTCCCTCTACAAAAGGAAATCACTCTTTAGGCTCAGGAAAAGACTGGCAAAAAGTGTGTTGGAATTATCACAAATGTGCATCCACAACATACATACATACTCCTTCTCTAAATACATCGGATCATACTACACATCTTTTTCTGTGCCTTGTACTTAACCCCTCAAATTATTATAAGTATCATTTGATGCCAATAACTGGAGTTCTACCTTATTTCGAATTCATTTTATTGTAATGTAATTTATATACAATAGAATGCACATATTTTAGCTGTAGGTTTTGATGCAATTTTATCAATGTATAGGCCTGAGTAGCCTACCTTGGTCAAGATGTAGATTTTCCCAACTCCGAAAATCTCCCTGTTTGTAGACAGTCTGGCCTGCTCCATGCTCAACAGTGACTGACCTGCTTTCTCTACTGTAGATTGTACAGTTCGTGCAAATGGAACAATACGGTGGTGTCCTCTGTTGTCCTCTGTTTTTTAGTTGATGAATAGTACTTCCTTTTATGAATATATTCCCCCCACTTTTTTTTTTTTTCTTTTTTAGGCAAAGTCTCAATCTGTCATCCAGACTGGAGAGCAGTGGTGCGATCTCAGCTCACTGCAGCCTCCACCTCCCAGGTTCAAGTGATTCTCCTGCCTCAGCCTCCTGAGTAGCTGGGATTGCAGGTTCTTGCCACCACGCCCAGCTAATTTTTGTATTTTTAATAGAGACTGGGTTTCACCATGTTGGTCAGGCTAATCTTGAACTCCTGACCTCGTGATCCGCCTGCTTCAGCCTCCCAAAGTGCTGGGATTACAGGCATGAGCCACTGCGCCCGGCCTATTCCCCATTTTTTTAACCCCATCACCACTTTATGGACATTCAGGCAGTTTCCAAGATTATTTGCTTCTTTGTTGTTTGGTTTTGGTTCTTAAGAATAAAGCTGCTAGGTAAAAATGTTTATGTGTGAGTCCTTGCATGGGCATGCTTTCACTTCTCCTGGGTAAATATCCAGGAGTGGAATTCTGGTTCTAGGATAAGACTGGATTTACCTTTATTAAGAACTACCAAACTGTCTTCCAAAGTGACTGGACTATTTTATACTCCCACCAGCAATGCGTGAGGCTTCCGATTTTTCCACATCTTTGAGAACACTTGCTTTTGTTAACTTTTTTGATGTTAGTGATTTTAGTGGATGCGAAGTGGTTTTTTTGTTTTTGTATTTTTTGAGACATAGTTTTGCTCTTGTTGCCTAAGCTGGAGTGCAATGGTGCAATCTCGGCTCATTACAACCTCTACCTCCCTGGTTCCAGCGATTCTCCTGTCTCAGCCTCCCGAGTAGCTGGGATGACAGGCTCATGCCACCACGCCCGGCTAATTTTTTGTATTTTTAATGGAGATGGGGGTTTCACCATGTTAGCCAGGATGGTCCCTATCTCCTGACCTCGTGATCTGCCCACCTCGGCCTCCCAAAGTGCTGGGATTACAGGTGTGAGCTGCCGTGCCTGGTGGTATACAGTTTTAATTCTCATTGTTCTGAGGGCTGATAATGTTGATCCTTGTCTTATGTGCTCACTGGCCATTCATACATTTTCATTTGTAAAGTGTCTGCTGAGTCCTTTGACCATTTTCTGTTGATAGCTTATCTATTGATTATTTAGTTGTAAGACTTCTTTATAAACCTTGGGCAGACATGTGTATCGGGAATATCTGCTTTCGATCTGTACCTAGCCTTTTCATTTTTTCAATACTGCCTTCTTGAAGAACAGACTATTTTAAGTTTGATGAAGTTCAATTTTGCATTTTTTCTTTTGTAGTTAATACCTCTGTCTTCTGTTTGAAATTTTTTGCCGGTCTCATGTTTGCAAAGTTATTCTTCTACACGTTTTACAGTTTTGTTTAGGTCCATGATCTATTTCCAATGAAAGTTTGCATATAATCTATTTTATGAGTGAAGGCTTAGTGTTTTTCTTCATGTGGATATCGAGTTGTCCCAGCAAATTTGTTATATCCTTTCCTTTCCTCATGGACTAGCTTTTGCGTCTCTGTTGAAAATCAATTGATGATGACAAACCTCTTGAAAATCAGTTGCTGATATGTGTGTGAGTCAAATTGATCCCATCTATCTCTTTTTCTCTTCCTACGCCAATACCACAGGGCCTTTATTCCTATGGCTTTATAGTAAATCTTGGAATCATATAGTATAAGTCCTTAAACTTTATACTTTTTCAAAATCGTTTTGTATTTTATATGTTCTTTGCATTTCCAAATAAATTTTATATTCAGGTATCAATTCATATGACAAATCCTGCTAGACTTTTGATTGGCATTATGTTAAATTTATCAATCAGTTTGCAAATAATGACTATCATACAGTATTGAGTTTTCTGATTCATAAACTATATCTCCCTCTATTAAAGAAATTAGCTTTCTTTAATTTCTCTCAGTAATATCTTGCTGTTTTTCATGTAGCAGATTTGCACAACATTTACAAAATTTATTACTCATAATTTTATGATATTTTGATGCTTTTCTAGGTGGTACTTTTAAATTTTTTATTTTCAACTTTTCATTGCTAGTATAGAGACATAAATTGATTTTTGTGTATTGATGATGCTAAATTCATGTATTAGATCTGGTCCTTTATTTGTAAACTCTGTAGTGGTTTCTTCATGTCGTATCTTCTGCAAATAACAACAGTGTTACTTCATTTATATCTTTTTGTCTTTTAATTCTTTTGCTTGCTTTAGTGTCCTGGCTAGGACATCTAGCATCATGTTAAGTAGAAATATTGATAGCCAATAAGGCTTTTTTGTTGTTGTTATCTGCTAATGTCTTTTATACCCATACCACATTACCACTCTTTTTCCCCCTCTATAGATAACTTTTGTTTTATTTTGAAGTTCTGGGATACATGTGCAGAATGTGTAGGTTTGTTACATAGGTATACATGTGCCATGGTGGTTTGCTGCCCCATCAACCTGTCATCTAAGTTTTAAGCCCCGCATGCATTAGGTATTTGTCCTAATGCTCTCCCTTCCCTTGCCTCCCACCTCCGCGACAGGCCCCAGTGTGTTGTTCCCCTCCCTATGTCCGTGTCTTCTCATTGTTCAACTCCCACTTATGAGTGAGAACATGCGGTGTTTGGTTTTCTGTTCTTGTGTTAGTTTGCTGAGAATGATGGCTTCCAGTTTCATCCATGTCCCTGCAAAGGACATTAACTCATTCTTTTTATGACTGCACAGTATTCCTTTCTTTTTTTTTTTTTTTTTTTTTTTTGAGACAGTATCTTGCTCTGTCACCCAGGCTGGAGTGTAGTGGTATGATTTTGGCTCACTGCAATCTCCACCTCCCAGGTTCAAGTGATTCTCATGCCTCAGCCTCCTGCGTAGTTGGGATCACAGGCATGCACCACCATGGCCAGCTAATTTTATGTTTTTAGTAGAGACAGGGTTTTGCCATGTTGGCCAGGCTGGTCTCGAACTCCTGGCCTCACATTATCGGCCCACCTTGGCCTCTCAAAGTGGTGGGATTACAGGCATGAACTACCGCACCTGCCCCATAAATAATTATTTTTATGATTTCAAGATGGAACTTTTTTTTGTACATATTCTAGGAAATATACATTGATGCTTTGGTGCATATCTTTTTAATATTGGGAAGTTATATTCTATGATATATTTCATGCTCTTTCTTACTTTTTCTTCTAGGCTAGGAGTCAGCAAATTATGGCTCACTGGCTAATTTCAGCCCACCACTTGTTTTTGTACAGACTGAGCTAAGACTGGTGTTTCCTTTTTTTTTTTTTAACTTTTAGTTTCAGGAGTACATGTACAGGTTTGTTATTTGGGTAAATTGCATGTCACAGGGGTCTAGTGTACATATTTCATTACATACTTGTGTGTGATCACATACTGTGCTTCATCACAAAATACCTAACTGGTGATAAGCATAGTACCAGATATGTAGATTTTCCATCCTCAGCCTCCTCCCACCCTCCACCCTCAAGTAGGCCCCATGTCTGTTATTCTTTTCTTCGTGTCCCTGTGTACTCAATGTTTAGCTGCTGCTTATAAGTGAGAACATTCTGCATTCGGTTTTCTCTTCCTATGTTAGTTCACTTAGAATAATGGCCTACAGGCTGGGTGCGGTGGCTCACACCTGTAATCCCAGCATTTTGGGAGGCTGAGGCGGGTGGATCACTTGAGGTCAGAAGTTCGAGATCAGCCTGACCAACATGGAGAAACCCCGCCTCTACTAAAAATACAAAACTAGCTGGGCATGGTGGCACGTGCTTGTAATCCCAGTTACTCAGGAGGCTGAGGCAGGAGAATCGTTTGAATCTGGGAGGCGGAGGTTGCGTGAGCCGAGATTGCACCATAGCACTCCAGCAGCCTAGGCAATAAGAAGTGAAACTCCGTCTCCAAAATACAAAAAAAAAAAACAAAGTAGATTATATTACCTAATGGACCTACAGCTCTGTTATGTTTTAATTCATTGAAAAATCATAACACTAGCATTTCATGTACATGTAAAAATTTTATAAAATTATATACAATGCAAATTTTAATCTTTATAAATAAATTTTTATAGAAACACAAGTACTTGCTTTAGTTTATAAAGTGTGTATGGCTGCTTTCACATGACCACTGCAGCTAATAAGTAGGTGCAAGAAATTATCTGGCCTGCAAAGCCTAAAATACTGACCAGCCGGACCTTTACAGAAAAGCTTGGAGATCCCTGTCCTATGCAGTCCAGAGTCTTTTAAAAGTTGAACCATGTTGCTATGGATGCATTTTATTCTTGGTTTACCAAATGCATAGCACTTCATGTGTATCCACCTCATTTTCCGTATCTGCTCTCCTGGTAAAAAATATTTAGGTTGTTTCCAACTTCCCATCAGCATTATAAGCAATGCTGTAATGAGTATTCTTGTAGACTTCAAATGAGGACACTTCCAATGAGAAAGATGGGGTTTCCGTTTGGTATCATCAAAGAGCTCCAGAACAAGACAGCAGCGATGTTTACACAAAACTGTGAGTGCACTTAACGCGACTGAATTCTTTTTTTTTCCTTTTCTTTTTATTATTATTATACTTTAAGTTCTAGGGTACATGTGTATAACGTGCAGGTTTGTTACATATGTCTACTTGTGCCATGTTGGTGTGCTGCACCCATGAACTCGTCAGCACCCATCAACTCGTCATTTACATCAGGTATAACTCCCGGTGCAATCCCTCCCCCCTACCCCCTCCCCATGATAGGCCCCGGTGTGTGATGTTCCCCTTCCCGTGTCCAAGTGATCTCATTGTTCAATTCCCACCTATGAGTGAGAACATGTGGTGTTTGGTTTTCTGTTCTTGTGATAGTTTGCTAAGAATGATGGTTTCCAGCTGCATCCATGTCCCTACAAAGGACACAAACTCATCCTTTTTTATGGCTGCATAGTATTCCATGGTGTATATGTGCCAGACGGGATTAACACGACTGAATTCTACACTTTAAAATGGTATATTGCATGTCATGTATGTTTAACATGACAAGAAAGATAACTGATATGCTAAATATGTGAAAATAATTTTTTCTCTTAAGTAGTTCAGTTTTGTTTACATTATCAATTTGCTTAGTCAAACTCATCCTCATAGAGAATACAAAAGTAATCCAGCCCAAGCCAGGCATGGTGGCTCATGCCTATAATCCCAGCACTTTGGGAGGGTGAGGTGGGTGGATCATGTGAGCTCAGGAGTTTGAGACCAGCCTGGCCAACATGGCAGAACCCCATCTCTAATAAAAATACAAAAAAATTAACCAGGCATGGTGGTGCATGCCTGTGGTCTCAGCTACTCGGGAGGCTGAGGTGGGAGGATTACTTGAGCCTGGGAAGTGGAGGTTGCAGCGAGCTGGGATCACGCAACTGCACTTCAACCTGGGTGACAGAGTGAGACCCCATTTCAAAAAACAAAAAGTAAACCAGCCCAGATTTTTGCTAAATTCATAAGGTTCTACTAATGAAGCTGTAGAATGTAATTAAAGAATCATTAACCAGACTGATTCTAGCCAGTTCCACCCATGTCAATAAAAAGAGCCTCACTGACTTTTTTCAAAGTGTAATAATTTATTTTTCTTTATATATTTATATATCAAACTATAACAATTCATAGATAGATAGATAGATAGATAGATAGCACAACTTTTATGTCTCTGCATTGAAATATTTTAGTGCTTCCAGTGTGTGGAGTGCAAAATTACCTTCAGAGAAACAGGCTCCAAATTTCAAGAGTCACATCTGACCTATATTGTGTATAGGTGTGATGGTGTGTATATTGACCATCAATATCATATTTTGGCATGAATTCCTGAGGAATTAGTGCATTCGAGTCAGTAGAGCTGCCTGTGCTAAAGTGTGCAGGTCTTATTGAGGAACTGAGAATGCATCTGAGTTTCAAAGAAAAGGGTGTTTGAACACATTTGAGTTTTTGAAGAAAATAGTGTTTGCCAGAATGGATGAAGGAGGTTGCTCCAAATGTGGAAAGCAGCGTGCCTGAAACAAGAATCAGGGAGAGAGAAGTGTGTGGGGCAGTCAGAAGGAATTTATGGTTGGTATATATAAGGGGCATACAACGATGGTGGATGAAAATAAACCAGTAAGGAAAAAACAAGTGGAATATCGATGTCATTTTGCTGAATTCAATCAGCATGATTTTAACATTTAATTAATACAGTAAGACCTAGACAATGAATGGACTTTGTCATATGAATGTTATAGCGTTTTAGAAATAACAGTTTGGTACATCGAATTAATTTACACAATCAGTTCAAAAAGCACATGTATATCTTCAGGAGTGCCATAGAATCAGACCAATACAACGGAATTAAGATTTGGAATTTTATTAGTGAAAGAAAAAGACATTAGGGAAGGATTCATCTAATCCCAATTGCATGGTTTCTTTAGAGCAGGGAAATGGGACAGATCTTTATTTTCCAAATTTTCCTAATATGAAATCCACTCTGCAAATGTCACAACAATCCATATGACTTTACCAGAGAGTTGCTGAAGTCGTGGCACATACTGGCTGAGAAAATTAGATACTGAATTAAATATATATATTTTTATTAATGAAATCCTAATTCCCTTAATGTTATTCACAGTAGCTTCTAAACACATTTTGAAAATAGTTGTGCATAGGTGAATTAACTACTTTACATATCTAGACTCTAGACTCTTGTAACCTGTTGCAAGGAATCTACAAATTCATAGCTCTTGTACTCCTGGGATTTACAGCCTACTGGTTCAAAAATACTGCTGTAAGAGAGCCTCAAATTCAAATGATTTTGTAGTAATTGTTTGGAATGATTGCCTTGATAGGTAGGTCATCAATCTGCAATACTTAGGCTCACGATAATTATCCAAAGTTATCTCCTACTGCTGCCTGATCTCAGCTGAGAGATAAACTCATTTCTCTTGATTCTTCATATGAAACATGAGTGTGCTGAGCTATATCTCATCTGAGGCCCCTTCTAGTTCTAATTATTATATAATTTTATGAAATGAAAAATGAAAGTTATGGTTGTTAGCTTATGTCTCATAATACGTCTTTGTTCAGGGCTCTTCCTAGAAATAGACTCTAAATCAAGGATTTTCCGCGTACAAGCAGTTCAGTGGGAAGGTGATGCCAAGAACACTACCAGGGGGAGTGGGAATTAAAATGTTAGTCTTTGTTCTCCGAGAAACAGACACCATGTTGGGAATAAACACGAAAGGACTTGATTAGGGAAAATACCTGTATGAGAAAAAATAAAAAATAGAGTGCCTGGGATGTTACCAGATTAAAACATTAAGTCTACTCCCAGTGGAAGGAAATATGCTTGGGTGACTTGGAGGGTATGAAGAAGTTCTTCAGGAAGTCCTTGAACCAGAGCTGGCTGCCAGCAAGGTCCCACACCTGCCAGGATGAGGCCTGCGCTAGTATCCCTGCCATACTCTGGTTATGGGCTGGGAGCAGGAAGCTGTGATTGCATGCAAATGCTGCCATGGATTCCAAAGCACAGCAGCAGAGGCCTTCATTGTTTCTCTCTAGGTACTTGGAGTCCTGCCAGGGCATTCCCATGACTACCCTATGAGATATGGAAGGTAAGGGAAGCCAATACAGGGTGTGCCCAATACAGGGTGTATGCCCTGTATACCCAATACAGGGTGACCAGTGTGGGCCCTGGGAAATCAGAAAGACAGGATGGAACATGTGCCTCAAAGTTATCCTATCTTAGGGTTGAGGGCTGGGGTATTTATTTCCCAGGTCCCACTGGTGAGTTCTCTAGGGCTGTGGGTGGGGGCAAAAATTCCATGAAACCTCCAGGCTGCCATATACCCAGACAGGCTGCAGCAAAAGCCCTCAGGCAGCAATCATAGGTACTTGCAATTGAAAGTCAGTCTGGTGGGCACAGATACAGCCAGTGCCAAGAGGATATGGGCAGGGCCCCCACAGAGTCTGCTGCAATGCATGGGAAAGACGGTGGCAATTGAAAGTCCATATGGTCCCTCTCCACAGTTCTTCCTCCAGCATCAACGCCATTTGGAATAAACTTCCAAAGACAGAGCACAGTCAGGAGTAGTTATGTGTAGACGTTTTTACAGTAAAACTACTGTGGTCTTCACCTACCCCTGTCTGTTGACTTTTTCAAAGTAGTGCAGAAACCCTAGGACAGCCTCCTGCCAAAGAGTTGCATTTATATTCCTATCACTGCTCACTGCAAGGTTTTAATAACCCTTTTCTCTTTCTTTATGAGATACCTTGAAAAGACTATCTAAAAGCTAAATAATTAGGCTATCAATTGGAAAGACCTGATGACTGGAAGGAAGGAAACAAAGCACAGGACAATTACATTTTAAAAAAACAGCAGAGCTAGCATTCCAGTAAGCCCTAGGAAGCTGAAGGAGCTTGCACGGGGTACACTCCAGGGGCAGATAATGGGTACGATGGTATAGGTCTCCACAGAAGAAGATATGTAGAACAGTCTTCTGATGGGTGGGAATTGTTTGCCAAAGGCGATCTTGGACTATTTCACAGCTAGCCTGGGGTTATGTAATCAATGGTCTTTCATAATGGCAGAAAGTGCTAAAGCAACCAAAATTCCAAGTTCAACTGGATTTATTTGCATTTACTTACTTTACATGATGTGCCTATAAATATACAATTATCAATCATAGGTCCTAGGAACATAGAGCTTTCACAGTATGTATCCAGAGTTATTGGCAATTGGTTCATGACATTATTGGGTTCAGGGGCGTTCCAGAATTGCCCTAGATGCCAAGGTGTCAAATATGTACTTGATATGGGTGTTGGGCAGAAGCATCACCTCTATTGAAACCTCAAAAGGCATTCAGAAAATATTAATGAATGCTAATACTAATGTAATTGTGGAAGTGTTAGGTGTTCATCATAGGAAAACTTTCATTACCATGGATACTTTTCTCTCAGTCCTGCCTCTAGACTGATGAGAAAGAATGATCTACAATAAATTCAATTCATGCTTCTCCCAGATACAGGACTAAAGGTAAGACAGCAGCATTTTAGCCACATTAAAAATGTCCCTGGCTATTGCTTCTGCCTTCCTCTGCTGTAAAGGCTGGATATGAGTTTGCATAACAAGTAGCCAAACTAAAACTTTCCAGCTCTTCTGAAAGATGGAAAGTTTAACCAGTAAAAATATAATGAACAAAAGGTAAGTTCATTTTTAGTGCCTTGCAGCCTGCTTAGTTGGTGTAAAGAATGAACTACTGAAAGACAGTAAGAGCAGGGAACTTAAAATCTTACTATCAGAAACATGAAATTGTCACCGAAATTTGATTTAAAAACTCACAGGATTGTAGGCCTAACAGTGACTTACAGTTTATTCATCAGATCAAGTTAGCAGAAACCCAAGTGCTATTCTCAGATGTCCATTCTTTTCTCAGATATTGACTTGTGTGTTTTTACATTCCTAATGAAATTTTTAAAAAGCAATATATGTAGTTGTCAAGCAAGATAAATTGGTAAAAAAATGAACCCCATGACGGGAGGCTGCATTACATTTTGTAAATCCTAAGTCATATTCAACTTGTTCTATATACTGATTTCCTTATTCCTGTTAGGAAAGGAAGTTGGAAATATAGACTTGTCCAGATTTCGGCTTTGAGGATTCCTCTGTCACATGAGGCTTGGGGTGGTCTGCGTTTGTTTCAGCTTAAGAGTCACAGCAAAGATGCTTGGAGGTGTTGAAAGCAATAGCTACATTGCGGAGAAGCATGGACAGAATTCACAGGTGTCCAGAAGGAGAGCAAGATGTGGGAGAGAGTCTGGGAATGTGCAGCAATGGAGGAAAGAAGAAATGTTGAGGACCCCTCACCTCTCTTGTACTTTGTTTCTTCAAGCTTAACGCTGTGTCATCTATTGTGTGGCCTTGCTTATCCAGGACCAAAAATAGATCCTAATGAATACAATCATATCTGTAAGCTACAGATTTTACTGTCAAAAGTATGATTTATTAGTAAAGCTGGCCACAAGACACTGAATTTTCTGGCCTTCGTATTAATCGTGTGAAATAGTGATGAGAGTTATGGTAGGCTGCTTCTGAGATAGCTCCCCGTGATCTCATCGGAAGAGAGATGTTTATTATGATATGGCAAAAGCCTAGTGATAATGTGGTCTGCAGTTATGCTGAAGACAGAAGATATACCGAATAGACTTGGCTACGTGGCTAAGGAGATTTCCGGGCAGCGAGGAAGACACTGTTTTTTCTCTTGCTGCTTATAGTGTGATAGAAGAGCCATAAAGTGAGGGAAGAATAAAACAGAAGAGCTTAAGGTCAAAAAAAAAAAAAAAAAAAAAAAAAAATACATTAAGAGACATCTGGCTTTAATTCCAATGTGTAAAGAACTTAAAAGTCATTGCTTCCACTCTTACAAGAAGAACCTGAGTGAACTGAAAATCAGTGACAATTCGTGTATCTAAACGAGAATGAAATTCCTACAGCAAACAGCCACCCAGAAATCTGCAAAGATAGATGAATTAGGGGAGTCACAGCTGAGATTTGTTTACCTGGCGCAGAAACCACTAGAAACAAACTCTTGGTAACACTTCAGTGGTAATGCTGATGACTTTCCAGAGCCCGAGTGTGGAGTCGTGTGAGAGTGATAAACTCCTGGGGTCACATTCTTAGCATCCCACACACTTGTGGATTTTACCTCCAGAAGCCCCACCAAGCTCTCACAGTAAACAGCTGAGAAAAATGCCATCATGGTCCTGTAAGGGACATGGAAGAAAAGTTGTTGTGAAATACACCCAGAATATTCTCCATAACAAAGACCTACCCTCCAGCGAGGGATAAAACCTTTAGCAGAGACTTATCCCACTTGAGGGAAGGTCACTTTTCACACTCTGGACACCAATACCATTCCTGTTCCTTCTAAGGGGAGAAGCAAAGCTAAGAAATGCTTGTAAGGGACATAGGCCCCCTAAAAGACTGAGATGTAATCATAAGATTGTAGAATACTTGCCCTATGCCAACCTTCTCACCACACTAACAGAGCTACAATACAACTGTGGATTACACTTAAAAGAGCCAGAAAACACAGACTCTCTTTGGAGGAGTATATAAGGATGCCAAAAGTCAAGAGTGGAGACAAAGTAAGGATAGTAGAGGAATTTGAAGCCACCGTTACCTACATCTACAGCAAACATTAAACATAGCTTGATTCTCAGCCAGATTAATAATAACAACAAAAAAATGCACACTAAAGGCCTGTTTGCCTCCCTCACTGATTACTATTCAATACATTTTGTATGGGTTTTAGTGGAAATTTTTAAGGTATGAAAAAAGGCAAGAAAAAATAAGTCAGAAAGACAAAGCAAGCATCAGAACCAGACTCAGATTTGACACAAATTTGGAAATTATCAGATAGAGAATTTAAAATAACTATGTTTTAGATTTTAAAGACTCTAATGGAGAAAATAGTCAACATGCAAAAATAGATGGGTAATGTAAGAAGGAGATGACAACTCTAGGAAAAAATCAAACGGAAATGCTAGAAATAATAAAAATCACTGACACAAAGAATGACTTCAATAGGTTCATCAACAGAACAAGTTTGAGGAAAGAATGAGTAAGCTTGAAGATAGGTCAACAGAAATAATTTCAAAAGTATAATATACATCCATTTGGAATACCAGAAGGAGAAGGACAAGAACAAGAAACTAAAGAAATATTTGAAGTAACACTGTCAGAGGATTTTCCCAAATTAACTGCAGCAAATCACAAGTCAAGAAGTACAGAGAACAGTAAACAGGAGAAATACCAAAACAATTATATACAAACTTCAGAAAACCAAAGACAAAAAGAAAATCTTCAAAGGAGTCAGAGAAAAAGTAACCTGACTTACAGCAAAGCAGGACAAGAATTAAATTAGACTTCCCATCAGAAATATGGAAGCAAGAAGACTGGAGTGAAATATTTAAGTGCTAAAATAAAGAAAAAAAATACAAACTTGAGAAATAAAGACTTCCTCAGATAAATGCTGAGGGAAATAATTACCATCAGACCTTTCCTGTAAAAAAAAAAATTAAAAGAAGTTCCTCAGGGAAAAGGCAGGTGATAAAGGTCAGAAACTCAGATCTGTGTAACAAAGGAAGAGTGTCAAAGAAGGAATATATAAAAGTAAAAGAAAAGCTTTTTTTCTTTTCTTACTCTTAATTGATCTGAAAATAACTATTTAAAGTAATAATACGATGATGGTATCATATGATTAGTGAAGTGAATGACAGCAATGACGGTGGCATAGTGTCATTTCAAGGTGGAGTTAGATTACTTAAAATGTATGTTGGAAACTAGGGCTACCATTAAAACATTTTTATTCTTTTTCTTTTTTGTTATACTTTAAGTTTGAGGGTACATGTGCACAACGTACAGGTTTGTTACATATGTATACATGTGTCATGTTGGTGTGCTGCACCCATTAACTCGTCATTTACATTAGGTATATCTCCTAATGCAATCCCTCCCCCTACCCCCTCCCCACAATAGGCCCCGATGTGTGATGTTCCCCTTCCTGTGTCCAAGTGATCTCATTGTTCAATTCCCACCTATGAGTGAGAACCTGCGGTGTTTGGTTTTCTGTTTTGCGATAGTTTGCTGAGAATGATGGTTTCCAGCTGCATCCATGTCCCTACAAAGGACACAAACTCATCCTTTTTTATGGCTGCATAGTATTCCATGGTGTATATGTGCCACATTTTCTTAATCTAGCCTGTCACTGATGGACATTTGGGTTGATTCCAAGTNAATCTAACCGGTCTCTTCTGGACATTTGGTTTGATTCCAAGTCTTTGCTATTGTGAATAGTGCCGCAATAAACATACGTGTGCATGTGTCTTTATAGCAGCATGACTTATAATCCTTTGGATATATACCCAGTAATAGCATGGCTGGGTCAAATGGTATTTCTAGTTCTAGATCCTTGAGGAATCACCACACTGTTTTCCACAATAAAATATTTTTATTCTTATTTTTTATTTTTTGAGTTGGAGTCTCGCTCTGTCACCCAGGCTGGAGTGCAGTGATGCAATTGTGGCTCGCTGCAAGCTCCTCCTCCCGGGTTCAAGTGATTCTCCTGCCTCAGTCTCCCATGTAGCTGGGATTACAGGCACCTGCATCATGCCTGGCTAATTTTTGTGTTTTTATAGAGACAGGATTTCACCATGTTGGCCGGGCTGGCCTTGAACTCTTGACCTCAGGTGATCCACCTGCCTTGGCCTCCTAAAGTGCTGGGATTACAGGCATGAGCCACTGTGCCCAGCCTTAAAATATTTTTAAAGTATGTATAACTAATATGCTAAAAATGAAGATAAAATTGTGCAAAATGTCCCATTAAAATCAGATAAAGCTGAAAAGAGGAAAAGTAAAAAACAAAGAACAAATATAGCAAATAGAAAACAGTTTAAATATGGTGGATATTAACCTAACAATATCAATAATCATTTTAAATCTAAATGGTATAAAGAAGCCAATTTGAAGACAAAGGTGTTCATAGTGGTAAAAAAAAAAAAAAAAATCCAACTACATTTAATCTACAGGAAGCTCATTATAAATATAAAGACATAGGTCAAAAGTAAAGGTTTTAAGAAATATAAATCTTGTTAACACTAATTTTAAAAAATGAGTAGAACTTTATTAGTTGTGAACAAAGAAGATAGCAGAACAAGTAAAATTATAAGAGAAAAAGAAGTACATTACATAATGATAAAGGGGTCAATTCTCAAAAAAGACAACAATCTTAAACATTTATTCACCTAAAACAGAGCAAAACACCTAAAATGATGCAAAAGCTGAAGGAACTAAAGGGAGAAATATACAAATTCACCATTACAGTTGGAGACTTCAAACTTCTTTTTCAGTCATTCATAGCTCAAGCAGGGAGAAAATCAGTGAATCCAGTTGACTTGAACACCAGCAATCAATATGATGTAATTGACATTTACATAATAGAATACTACCTATAAACAGCATAACATATGTTCTTCCTAAGCTTCTATAGAACTACAGCAAGATAGCTCACATTCTGGGCCATAAAACACACAGGAACAAATGTAGAACAATAAAAATGATAGCAAATATGTTCTCTGGTCACAGTGGAATTAAACTAGAAATTGGGAACAGAAAAGTAGCTGGACAATCCCAAATATCTGGAGATTGTCTCAATTGGTTTAGTGTAGCTATAAAGGAATACATGGGTCTGGATAATTTATAAAGAAAAGAGGTTTATTTGGCTCACAGTTCTGCAGGCTATACAAGACACATGGTGCCACCATCTTCCTGGAGCCCTTCAGGAAGCTTCCACTCATGGTAGAAGGTGAAGGGCAGCCAGAATGTTCAGAGATCACATGGTGAGAGAGGAGGCAAGAGAGAGAAGAGGGAGGGGTCAGGCTCTGTTTAACAACCAGCTTTCCTGGGAACCAATGGAGTGAGAATGCACTCATCCCCCCACCAAGGGAGCACATTACTCTATTCATGAGAAATCCACCTCCAAGACCCAAACACCTCCCATGAAGCCCCATCTCCAACACTGGGATCACATTTAAACAAGAGATTTCAAGGGGACAATCATTTAACCTACAGAAGAGATTAAATAATACAATTCTAAATATCACATGATCTAAATAAGTAGGCTCAAGAGCAATATAAAATATTTTGAAATGAAGAAAAATGAAAACGAAATTTATCAAAATTTGTAGGATGCAATGAAAACAGTGCTTAGACAAATTAATAGTGTTACCGAATGTATAAGAAGAAAGATCCAAAGTCAATAGTCTGAAGTTATGGAAGAAAAAAATTAAAAAAAACAGCAGAAATGGATAATATTTAAAACAGGAAAAAATAGGAAAATCAGAGAAATTAAATGCTGTTTTTTAAAAAATTCATAAAATTGATTGATAAACCTTTAGTTACGCTAACAAAGAAAAAATGAAAGTACTACAAATTGACAATATCAGAAATGAAAACGGGGTCATAACTACTGATCCTATGGACATAGAAAGAAATACACAAGAATACTAGGAAGAACTCTGCCTGCCCATAAATTTGATGGCTCAGATCAGCACTCCCCAACACTTCTGTCACTAGGGACTGGTTTTGTGGAAGATACTTTTTCCCTGCATGGGAGAGTGCCATGGCAGGAAGGTTTCGGGATGAAACTCTTCCACCTCAGATCATCAGGCATTGGTTAGGTTCTCATCAGGAGCATGCAACCTAGATCCCTTGCATGCAGGCAGTTCACAATAGGGTTTGCACTTCTATGAGAATTTGACAGGAGGAGGAGCTCAGGTGGTAATGCTCACGCACCCAATACTCACCTCCTGCTCTGTGGTCTGGTTCCTAAAAGGCCATGGATTGGTACCTGTCCATGGCCTGTGGGTTGAGGACCGCTGGCTTAGATGAAATGCACCAATTCCGTGAAACAGACAAACTCATACAAGAAGAAATGGATTATCTTGAGAGGTGTATTTGTATTAAAGACATTGAACAGTAACTAGTAAACTTCCAAAAAGAAAACAGTGGCCGGGCGCGGTGGCTCACGCCTGTAATCCTAGCACTTTGGGAGGCTGAGGCAGGCAGATCACAAGGTCAGGAGTTGGATACCAGCCTGCCCAACATGGTGAAACCCTGTCTCTACTTAAAAGATACAAAAATTATCGGCGCATGGTGGCATGTGCCTGTAATCCCAGCTACTTGGGAGGCTGAGGTGGGAGAATTGCTTGAACCCAGGAGGTGGAGGTTGCAGTGAGCCAAGATTGAGCCACTGCACTGCAGCCTGGGTGACAGAGCAAGACTCCATCTGAAAAAAAAAGAAAAAAAGAAAAGTAAATAAAAAAAGAAAACTGCAGGCCCAAATGGTTACATTAGTTTTTTTTTTTTTTTTTTTTAAATGGAGTCTTGCTCTATGGCCCAGACTAGAATATAATGGTGCAATCTTGGCTCAGTGCAACCACCTCCTCACAGGTTCAAGTGATTCTCCTGCCTTAGCCTCCCAAGTAGCTGGGATTATAGGTGCCTACCAACAAGCCTGGCTTATTTTTGTATTTTTAGGAGAGATGGGATTTTGCCATGTTTGTCAGCCTGGTCTCAAACTCCTGACCTCAAATGATCCACCTGCCTCAGCCTCCCAAAGTGCTGGGATTACAGGCATGAGCCACCATGCCTGGCCTCATTGGAAAATTCTGCCAATTATTTAAAGAAGAATCAACCAAATTGTCTATGTCTTCCAGATAATAAAAACAGAAGGAGCAGCAAGCAGAATTTGTTACCGGAATGTATGACTGGTTCAACATTTAAAAATGAATCACTTTAAGGTTGGGCATGGTGGTTTATACCTGTAATGCCAGCATTCGGGAGGCCAAGGCCTGTGGATCACCTGAAGTCAAAGTTCACGACCAGCCTGGCCAACATGGTGAAACCCAGTCTCTACTAAAAATATTTTTAAAAAATTAGCTGGGCATGGTGGCACATGCCTGTAGTCCCAGCTACTTGGGAGGCTGAGGCAGGAGAATTATTTGAGCTTGGGAGGCGGAGGTTGCAGTGAGCTGAGATTGTGCCACTGCACTCCAGCCTGAGCGACAGAGTAAAACTCAGCCTCAAAAAAGGAGAATCACTCTAATACACTACATCAACAAGTTAGAGGAGGAAAAAATGTATCATCATACCAATTGATGTGGAGAAAGCGTTTGATAAAAACCAGCACCCATTAAGGATAAAAACTTTCAGAAAATTAGGAATAGAGAGGGACTTCCACAACTTGGTAAAGAACATCTACAAAAACCTACAGCTAACATCACAGCTAATGGTGAAACACTGGATGCTTTCCCTTTAAGACAGAGAGCAAGACAAGGTGCTTCTTCTCACCACTCCTATTCAACATCATACAGGAATTTCTAGCTTGTGCAATAAAACAAGAAAAAGAAGAAATATATAACAGATTGGAAGGAAGAATAAAAACTATCTTTTTTTGGGGAAATGACATGATTGTCTATCAAGAAAACTGCAAAGATTCTACTTTGAAAAAGTCAACGAAATGGGCGCTCTGAAAATAATTTGTAGTGCAGCAAAGTTAAAGGATACACAATCATGTATATATATCGGCTTATATAAATACATAATTTATATTGTTACTATATGTATAATTTGTACCACTACTATATATATATATAGAAGTAGCATAGCAAAGTTACAGGATACACACACTCTCTCTGTCTATATATATAAATATATATATTTGCATTGTTACTATATATAGTATTATATATACATTTTGTATTATTATATGTTTGCATAATTTGTATATTACTATGCACTTTCTAAAATTTTTGAATTGTTATCGTAAACTACCATAGGATTAGTGTTTTAAAACAGAATAAATTCATTGTTATACTTACAGAAGTGAGAAGCCCAAATACAGTCTACCTGAACCAAAGCCAGGGTCAGCAAGGTCCCTTCCCACTGCTTTTGCCAACATCTCGAGGCCACCTGTATTCCTTGGCTCATGGCCCCTCTCTTCATCATCAAATGATCAGCATAGCTTTATGACATCAGCAGCTCTGATTTTGCTCTCTTGCCTTCCTCTTATGTAGACCCTTATAATTACATTGGGTACACCCAGATACCCCCAAATAATCTCCCTATCTCAAGATTCTTAATGTAATTATATTGGGAAAGTTCCTTTTGCCATAGAAGATAACATAGCAACAGATTCCAAGGATTAGTGAGTTTCTTTTGAGGGGCTATAATTAACCCTACCACAATATGGAAATGTCTATTGTTTTTCTATATACCAGAAATAAGCTTTAGGATGTGAAATTAATAACATAATACCACTTACGATATCACCAAAAATAAAATAATTAGGCATACATATGGAAACATGTAAACAGGAACTATGTGCCGAAAACTATAAAACTCAGATGCAAGAAATCAAAGTAAAGCTAAATAACAAGAATCATCGTCCATGTTCATGGACTGGGACACTTGATAATACGTAATGTCAATTATCCCAGACTTTGTCTATAGATTTACTGGAATCCCAATCAAAGTCTCTGCAAGCCCTTTTGTAGATATCAACAAACAGAAGCTAAAATATAAGAAAGGCCAAAGACCTTCCTAGAATTGGCCTAGAATAACCAATACACTACTGAAGAAGAGCAAAGTTGAGGACTTTTATTACCTAATTTCAAGACTCACTATAAAGCTATAATAATCAAGACAGATACATTTAAAAGAATAGGTAGATAGGTCAATGAAACATAAAACATAGAAATAAATCTATGCAGAGTCTGCTGATCTTTAACAAAGGAACAAAGGCAAGTCAATGAAAAAAAAAAGTCTTTTCAAAAATGGGGCTGGAACAATTGGACATACATATACCAAAAAAAAAAAAAAAAAAAAAAAAAAAAAAAAAAAAAAAAAACCCAGATGCAAACCTTATACCTTTCATAAAAATTAACTGAAAATGTATCAGGGCCCTAATCATAAAACACAAAATGATAAAACTTCTAGATGTAGACATAAGAGACAATCTAGGGTTTTGCGATAAAGTTTTTGCTAGAACAGCAAAATCATGATCCATGAAAGAAAAAATTCATACATTGAACAATATTTTAAAATTAAAAACATCTACTCTGTGAAAGATACTTTTAAAAGAATCATGGATGGAGCTAGAGGACACTGTGCTAAGTGAAACAAGCCAGGCACTAAAGACAAATATTATATAATCTCATTTATATGTGGAATCTAAAAGACATTGATCTCATGGAAACAGAGAAGAAAGGTAGTTACTGGGGCTGAAAATGAAGGAGGGAAGTGGGAAAGGAGAAGATATAGATCAAAGGGTACCGAGTCTCCCTTAGACTGGAGAAATCAATTTTAGTGATCTATTGCACTGCATGGTGACCACACCTAAGAATAACACGTTGCATATTTCAAAATCACTGAAAGAATACATTTTTAACATCCTCAACACACACACACAATGTTAATGTGATGATGAATGTGTTAATTAGTTTGATTAAGTCTTTCTACTATATATATATATGTCAAAACATCACATGTTAACCCATAAATATACACAAATTGCTAATTTAAAAAAAAAAAGCCAGGGGAAGAACTGAAAGACAAGCAACAGACCAGAAAATATTTGCAAAATACAAATTTGCTTAATTACTTATACTCAAAATATATATTTAATAAACAACTCTTAAAACTCAACAATAAGAAAACAACCCCAATATAAAATCGACAAAATATCTGCACAGACACCTCTGCAAAGCAGATATACACATGGTAAATAAACATAAGAAGAGTTGCTGAACATCATTGGTGACTGGGGATTTTCAAATCAAAATGGCAATGAGGCAGGGCCCGGTGGTTCACGCCTGTAATTCCAGCACTTTGGGAGGCCAAGGCAGATGGATTACATGAGGTCGGGAGTTTGAGACCAGTCTGGCCAACATGGTGAAATCCTATCTCTACTAAAAATACAAAAAATTAGCAGGGCGTGGTGGTGCATGCCTGTAGTCCCAGCTATGCAGGAGGCTGAGGCAGGAGAATCGCTTGAACCCAGGAGGCGGAGGTTGCAGTGAGTTGAGATTATACCACCGCACTCCAGTCTAGGTGAAAAGAACAAAACTACATCTCAAAATAAACTAACAAACCAAAAACAGCAATGAGGTACTATTACACACTAATTAGAAAGGTGAAAATACAAAAACAAACTGGAGATACCAAAAACTGGCGAGGAAGCGGAGCAATAGGAACTCTCACTCATTGCTTATGGGAATGCAAAATGACATGGTCAACTTTGGAAGGCAGTTTAGTGGTTCCTTAAAAAGCTAAACATACTCTCACCGTATGATCCAGCAATCACTTTCCTAGGTATCTACCCAAAGGAGTTGAAACTTTACATCCACACAAAAAAACCTGCATTGAAAAGTTTACAGAAGACTGATTTATAATCACTAAAAACTAGAAGTAACCAAGATGTTCTACAATATGTAAATGGATAAGGAAACTATGGTATAGCCATATAATGAAATATTGTTTAGTAATAAAAGGAAATAAGTTATTAAGCCAAAAAAGAGATGGATGAATCTTAAATGCATGTTGTTAACTGAAGGAAGTCCATCCGAAAAGACTGCATGCTGTATGATTTCCATTATATGACAATCTGAAAGTGACAAAAACAGAGATAATAAAAATCACCATTTTCAGGGGCTGGGGAGTGAATAGGTGAAGCTCAGAGCTTTTAGGGTGGTGAAACTGTTTTGTATGACACAATGTGGATACATTACACTGAGAATAAAAAGTAAATATTAATGTATGTAAATTTAAAATAGTATTTAGGAGGTCAGTGAATCCTAGAATAGAATGCAGAATGTGACAAAACCAACTTTATTAAAAATGTGTGACACAATCTCACTGAAGAGGGAGGAGAAAAGGTGCTGGCATAAGCAACTTTGGAAATGAGTCTGTAAGACAGAGTCAAAAGAAACTTTACCCAGCACTGCCACTGCATTCTAGTTAATAACACCGTTTCTCACTGGCTACAAGTTAAACATTCTGATACCACTGTACATATAGAGTAGAACTGAACAACGAATTGAACGGTTGGTGGAAGGTAGGAGCCAGATTTACCACTGTTGGAGTGGGCATTTACAGACAAGTAAGAGAAGAAGGCTGGAATGATTCGTGTGGCAATGTATTAGAGTTGGAGACATTAGTATGAATTAATATTTGGCCTAATATAGACATACGCAGTTAAATATAAAAATATTTATAGATACTTGTGTATGACCTGTGTTAGTATATACAAACACATTACCATTCTCTGTCAGCTAGAGGACTCCGAAACAGTAGCAATGAGTACAAGTCATACCCAGACATTCGTTCCTAATACCATTGTCTAATAAAAATAACCAGGGCTCCTTGGAGAAGTGGCTGATTCTAGTGGTAGGAAATGTACAAGATGAGTCTGAAGCACCTTGTAGTGCTATAAAGGAAATATTGCAAGCGCATGCGCATGCACGCGCGCACACGCACACACACACACTAATGGGGGTGTGACCAAAGGTGCACAGAGCCACTAAAGATCATCCAATGGCCAAAGTTGGCATAATGTGAGCGAAAATAAATAAGAGTAGTATTGAATTATAACCCAAAATATCATACAAATATTCATAAACTCATGCTTTATAGTTAAATAATAAATAAATGAATGGGTGAGAAGAGACAGGTCTCCCGTGGGGGAGAATGTTAAAAATGTATACATATGTAACAAGCCTGCACATTGTGCACATGCACCCTAGAACTTAAAGTATAATTAAAAAAATTATGCAAACGCTCTGTCGTCAAGGAGGTGGAGCACAACTCCTCACTCCTTCAGTGTAGGCTGCATGTAGACACCTCCTTACAAAGAGTACAGTATGCAAATGAGAAAGGATAATAGTAATTTTACTGTGGAGAAACTCGACAAGTACTCCCTCAGACCAGGAAATCCCAACCTTTGCCTGGCTGGATTTAAGAATTGCTTTAGAGCAGCAACTCCTTCGTGCCTCCAGTTCTCTCTTTTTGGAACAGGTGTGCCTACACCTGTTATCTAATGGCCATCCCACCATTATATGTTGAATACGTGTGAGAAACTACCTTATCTCTTAACTTCTACATGTCTAAACATGGAGGAAAGCTATACACAGGAAGTACCCCGAGGCGCCTCCTTCACACATGAAACTGATTTTGATGATTGAATTCTAGACTTTGAGCTGATGCTGTAATGAAATGACTTTCGGTAATCTTGAAAGAAAGTGAATGTATTGCACATGGGGAGAAACACAAATCACTGGGGGCCAGAGGGCAGCTTGTGGAAGGCTGCTTCTGACAAGGCTTCCAACAATCCCATCCACCTGGCATTCACATTCTTGCAAAATCTCCTCCACTTGAGTGTGGGATGAACCCGGTGACTTGCATCTAATCAATAGAATAAAACATAAGTGGTGAAATGTCACTTCCAGGATCAGATTATATATGATTGTGATTTCCATCTTGCTTGTACTCTCTGGCTCTTCTTGAGCGCTTTTCCTGATGACACTGGCTGGTGACGCTCACATGGCAAGGAAATGAAAGTATCCTCTGACCAGTCACCAACAAAGAACTACAGACCTCACTCTAGAGGTGTTTGAGGAACTGAATTCTGCCAAGAGCCACACGAGTGAACTTAGAAGCAAATCCTTCCCTAGTGGAGCCTTCTGATGAGACTGCAGCACCAGATGAAAACATTGCTGTCTAGTGAGATACCCTGATGCAGAGGACAGAGCTAAGCCTTGCCTGAATTCAAGATCCTCAGAAACTCCCAGACAATAAATGTGCTTTGTTTAAAACCTCCCTGTTTTCAAATTAAGGATGGTCCCCAACTTACTGTAGTTTGATTTACATTTTTTTGACTTCATAATGGATTTATCATGCTGTAACTCCACTGTTAGTTCAGGAATATCTGGACTTATGATGGGTTTATCATGTTGTAACTCCATTGTAAGTCAAGGAGCATCTCTATTTGCTATGCAATAATAGATACCTAAGGAGTTTTAAAATGGTACTAACATCTTGGAAAATGATTTGGCAGTTTCTAAAAACAAACAACAAACAACCCTGCATCTACCTTAGGACCTAATAATTCCACTTCTACATATCAATACATGATAAATGAAAGCATGAGTTCACAAAAAAACCCCTGTACATAAACATTTAAAGCAGCTTGATCCACAAATAGTCAAAAATTAGAATTAACACATGTAATCATTTGTAAGAGAATGGATATATTAATAATGGTACATCCATACAATAGAATGTTATTTAACAACAAAAAATGAACTACTGAGACATGCAAAAGCATGATGGACCCCATAAACATTGCATTCAGTGACGTTCATAATGCATGACTTCATTTATTTGAAATTCTAGAATTTCAAATTTCAAAGCAAAGCTAGTCTATGATGATAAAATCTAAACAGTTGTTGCTTATGGGGGTAGTTTATCGGGAAGAAGTATCCTTTGGGGGGTGACGGCAATGTTACCTGTCTTAACAGGGGTATGGATTATACAAATATACATAACTGTCAAAACTGATCTGTTCATATTACTATATACCACAATTTTTAAAAATGAAAGCAGATGGCATTTTAAAAAAAAAGAAGAGGAAAACATAGTGAAACCCCAAATTCACAATGCAGGAATTTTTAGGAAGAAAACTATTTGTGCCATGGAAGAAAAAATCGCTGTTATTTTACTAAATCATAACTGATTACATCAGAGTCAAACATACTGTCACATAAGTGACATAAAACCAATTAGACATCAATAGCATCTTTCTTATCTTTTTCTGTGCAAAGTTTTCAAGCTTGATTAATGAAATGTCTTTCCTAACGCGAGGGTGAGTCATCAAGCTCGAGATCATGATGAGCTCCTCTCAGGGCCACTGCTCATGCTGCTCCCTCCAATCCATCTCAAGGGCCCTCTCTTCCACCATAATGGAGCTCACAGTCGAAGTGGGAGAGGGAAAATACACAAGTAATCACAGATAAATGCATGAGTAGTTGTTAGCAGAAAACTGGAATTGAGCAATAGTGTCTGTAAATCAATGTGAAGTGCTAGCAATTGTTACAGGCAGTTAGTAGTAACAGCTGATGAACACCCACTACTGTGCGAAGCACCTTCTACACGTTAGTATTTCTGAGCCTCAGTTTCCTCACGTGGAAAGGTGCAGCTATAACACCGACCTTACAGATGTAAGAATATAGGAGAGAAATAAATTGCCCAAGGATGTGCACTAGGAGGTAGCAAAGCCAAAATGCCAACCAACATCTGCATGCACAGCCAAGCTCTGCATTACGCTGATCTCCAAGCTGAGCCTCCATATTCATCTCATGGGTTGCTTTTGAATGTCTTCAGCAGCCAAAAGCAACCAAACACAATTTTACAAAATGGGGATTATTCCAACTTGGAATTGGGAACATTAAAGAAATGACCATGAATATCAGCAAACAGTAGAACTAAAATAAATCTCCCTTTTTTAAATGCACAATGTAAGGGGATGTACTTCTGTTACCAAGCCAGTGCACTGGAGGAAGAAAGTGTAGCTCTGGTCCTCATAAATGAGTCTAACTTCTTCCCTCAATTTATACACGTTCAAACCGAGAATTTGGGATTGTGAAATAGAAGCCAAATTATGTGGCTTGATTACCATTCAGAATATCCAAACTCAACTATCTCTGCCTGGATAAAACTTAACATTTTGTCAAATAATATGGCTGTATCCTAACGTGCCCTTGGTACCCTGTTCAGACTTGCGATCCTAAAATGTTGCAATGCAGTCTTCATGAAGCAGCTACTCTTTTTTGACTCGTTTTTCTTAGTTCCCTGGGGTCAATTTCCTTTCACCTGTGTCTAAACGCTGACTAATTGGATCATGACTTCACAGGTGCCAAAATAAAAAGAAGAAGGAAACAGAGAAGAAAAAAAAAAGTATTGGGAAGCTGCAGAGACTTCTATTGCAGAAAGGAATGGATGTACTCTTTTGCTCTCCCCCAAATACGGCCCTGGTCAGGCCAATTGGGCCGCCCACCAATGGCACCGATTGAGCCTCAGCGCGCAGCGCCCGCCCAGCTGACAGAGTGCTGGCATCCCTCAGCTGTAGCTTGTGCAGCCTGTGCTAACGAGCCCGGGTACCGTCCCAGCTCCTCCTCCGCCCACTCCACTGTCTCTCTTTCGCCTGTGCAGTGGTTCCTGGCAAAACCTCTTATGCCCCCTCCCGACCATCCTGGGAAGATTTGGCGGCTGGAGCCCTGCGCAGAAGCTGTAGGCAAGAGTGGGCTCCAGTCCCTCCTTAACCCTGCAGGTTGGGTGGGGTGCCCGAGTCCGCACTGATGACCCCTCCAGCCTGAGCTTTTGAGGGTGAGGGGGCTGTGGAAAGATCCGCGCTGGAGCGGAGCGCGCACCCGTGGGCTCCTTGCAGCGGTGGCTCTGCCCTGGTGGCGCGAGGGCGTGAGTGCGCGCGACTCCCCGGCTTTCGCGGGTTTCCCCACCCCTTGCGCAGGGAAGAGCCTTGTCCTACGTCCCCCTGACTCTCCCCACACACACCTCCTTGGAGCTCCTTTTGGGTTTGCTCCGGCTTCTGGTCTTGAGCGTCCTGGACTGTTTCCCGTGGAGGCAGCGCTGGGCAGAACGCCCTCGGAGCCGCTGGCGCCGGCCCGGGTTCCCTCCGGGGTCCCAGCAGCTGCTTCTCCTTCTCCAGCTCAGGGCTGCGGATTTTACCGCCCCTGCACAGAAGCCTGCAGCGTGGAGGCTCCCCTCGCACTCGCCCAGACTCGGCTGCAGAAGGAGGACCCACCTCGCGTCTCCTGCGAGGCGCGCACCTCCGCCGCCACCCTCCACGCGCCTAGGAAGTTTTGAAGGTAGAGAATCTGGGCCCCTCAACTTCCTCTGGACATGAATCAAACCGCAGGAGTCTCCAACAGCGTCAGGTGTCCCCCTGGGAAAGGCCACAAGGTAAGGGACCCGCGACGGAGGGGCTTGTGCGGGGCATGGGGCGCAGGTGGAGGCTACAGTTGGCCGGCGAGTGGAGACTCCGGCAGGTTTGTGGAGGGAGTGTGAGCAGCCGCCGGTGCCTCTGCATCCCTTGCAGGGGTCCGTGACTGAGGATGGTTGGCGGATCGCTGGGGTTGCGAGAACGTGTGATGTTTCGTAGACCCGCGGCCAGCAGCAGGGCTCTGCCCATGCACCCGCTCCCGCCGGCCACCCTGGGGCTGGAGATCCTACGCTGCTTCGAGGCCGGGCTGGCAGGTGCAGCTGGTTCCCACGATTGCGGGGCTTTCGGGAGAAGAGGTCAGCGGCGGGAGGCAGAGCCCCTCCCCCTTTCACAATCACACCCCCTGGGCCAGAGCTTGCAGAGGAGCTCTTCCCGGGAAGCGCGCGGGGCTCTCCCTCAGGCGCTGGCGCTGGCTGCTGTCGCGGACACGTGCTTCATTAACTTTAATGAAGCAATGCGTGCCTGGAATTATTTCCAGGAAATTAGTGACTTTCAGAGAAAGGGGAGTGGGCGGCGGCCTAAGGAATTCTGGCAGAACCTCACTAGTAGCCCAGAGTGTGAGGGACTTGGGAAACGTTTACTCCTCCGCGCAAAAAAAACCCAGATGGCCAGCGAGGTTCGGGATTTCGCGCGGATCCTGTGGGGCCCAGCCACCCTTGGCCATGCTCAGTACGCCTCACCTATCTGCCGCTCTGCTTAGGTTGTGATAATTAGCGAGGAAATTCCTTACCTGGGTTACATAGGGAAGCCGCACAGCAATGCATGTAACAATGAACTTTAAAATATTTTCAAATATTTATATTATTTTTTAAACCGAAAAAAGGCGAGCACTGTGGAGCTTAGTCCTTGATGAGCAGACTGAATTTGTGCTCCACTCTGTCATCTTATTTTCGACACCTATTTTTGTGTGTACATTTTATGTAAGGGCATATATATGTTTATTAGCTGTTATTAGAAAAATATTCCCATTAATATCTACTTGTTGGGGTTTGGGGCATGTATTAGCCCACAATATCAACTCCAAACACTATTTGTTCAGAGTTGAAGTGAGTAATGATATTGGATTCATTTGATGGATAAAGGAACTGTTGGTCTGTTTGAGTTATGTAAGATGAGGATTTACTGTTGAATGCTTTTGTTCAACTGAGTAAGTAGTATCAAGCATTTTCTTCTATCAGCTCATGATGAAATATTTGAATCAGCAAGTCATTTCTCTGATCTCTGTTTTCACCATTATTTGAGTAGTTAGATGTTTCACATTTACATTACTTAGTATCTATAGGACATGTATTTTAATACAGAGTAGTTGAGATAAAATTTTTCAATTAAAAATAAAGTTTCACCCATCAGTGATAATGTGGTAGAGACATCTGTGGAGGTCAGAAGATCATTCAGGAATTTCCTGTTAGAAATGTCTTTGGCTCCAGTATTAAAGTGGCTTCTTGGAAGAATTGGACTGTAGGGTATTGACACCAATACAACTTTCTGGAAAGTGTTGGAACACACACCAACAATTTAAAAGATACTAGGAAACCTGTTAATCATGAGTTAGGGATCACCTTACATATCTATCAGGTGTCCAACAAATACTTGCTCCAATGAATCATATTAATTCAATAGTCATCTATCATCCATTTAATAAACATGGTAAACTACTATTAAGTTCCAGTAATATGAGAACGGAGAACCCAAATATGAGCTTAGACATTGCCTTCACTGTCCAACATGCAGTTCTAGTCATACCCTGTCCTTGTTTCTTTAAAATCTTTGATGGCCTCCAGTGAGATGATGGTGAAATCCATTAGCTAGAAGGAAAAGAATATTCAGTTCCTTTTCTCAAAGAAGAACCCACTTAAGTTGTTGTTTGCCTGCAAAATTTGTAGCTTTGGAGTTTGTCTCGTAGGTCGCTGTAGTGCAATAACAACATGACAGACTGAAATAATTGGAGGTGATGTGTTCATGAAAGTTCTGTAGTGGATGAGGGATGAGCTGGTAGCAGGAGTCAACACTGGGAACCAACACTGGATGGACCCTGTGATGTTTAGGTCACAGTAATGTCAGTGTAGTAGATGTGTTGGAATAGTTATTTTTCCATTGTATATGCTATTCTTAGAGTTCATCTTGGGAGACTTTGATGGAAGGAAAGGCATTAGCCTCTTAGGAAAATATTCCAGCTGGACTCACTTTTGTTTGGTCTCATTCATTTACTGATTACTGGTACAGCAATTTACATTTGGCAAATTCTTATTTGTTCTTGTGCAGATATTTCTTGAGCACCATTGGTTGTCTTTTTTTGGATGTGTATTCAATGAGTTAGCCTTCTTTTAGATGTGTTATTTATTGCTAGGTTCATTCTTGCCTATTGAACCCCTAGAATTTGGAAAGAAGAGGTCCTTGTTGCAGCCTCCTTTCTCCTGAGCATGGGGGCACCTGAACACCTGCTAACAGCTGCTAAGGATCACAGGGTAATCCACCACACTGTTGGCCCCGGTAGAGGCAGGAGCCACTGGTCCTGAGAAGAAACCTCCTGAAGTGATAATCCTCTGGAATTGGCTCCTGGAAACTTGAAAGTGGTATTCATTCTTGAGCAAAGAATACAAAGTTAAGTTTCACAGAAGATATAAACTACAAACATGAGACTGTACAACTTTAGCCTTAGAAGATGGCACTCACCTTCTGAGCAGAAAGTAAGGACACCCAGTTGAACAGTTAACTCCAGCCAAAGTAAAGCCTCTCCTTTCAGCCTCAGGTTTGAAGAGAAAGCAAAGGTTTGGGTTGAGTTTCTTTGCTTAGAGCTTTTCTGGAAGGGAAACTTCTTTGTGTCAGTATGTATTACATTAGGCATCAAGACAAGCATTATCAGTCCTTCAGTCTCTGGAAGCAGCAGACATAGCTGTTCAAAGTTTGGTCTTCAGGATCCTAAGGTACCAGTGTCATTTTGGATAAGTTGCTTAACCTCCTTGCCTAAGTTTTATAGGACCTTCATAGTAAGAGTTGCATGAGGGTTCAACAAACTAATCCATGTATGGGGCTCACAGCAGGACCTGCCACAAAAGATGAAGCATTACTTTACCTTTGAGCACCCAAATCAGGGAGGACAAGGCAACTTCACTTTAAAACCCTTTCCATTTTTTTTTTGAGACAGAGTCTTCCTCTGTTGCCCAGTGAGTGCAGTGTTGTGATCTTGGCTCACTGCATCCTCCACCTCCCAGGTTCAAGCGATTCTCCTGTCTCAGCCTCCCAAGCAGCTGGGATTACGGTGCCCACCACCACCACACCCAGGTAATTTTTGTATTTTTAGTAGAGACGGGATTTTGCCACGTTGGTCAGGCGGGTCTTGAACACCTGACCTCAAGCAATCCACCCTCCTGGGCCTCCCAAAGTTCTGGGATTACAGGCGTGAGCCACTGCGCCCAGCCAACAGCCTCTTTTTACATGGTCGCCTCTCATAGGCTCTTCAGGAGCAGGTCCCAGAGGGTATGGGTAGGATGGGACAATCGTTAGAGTATGGGCTTTGGGGTGAGACAAGTGGTAACTGGGTAGGGATCACACAGATAGAGCTGGACATGGCATGGTGGTGTGTGTCTGTGGTCCCATCTACTCAGGAGGCTAGTGTGGGAAGATCACTGGAGCTGGAATCCAGTCTGGGCAGCACAGTAAGATGCCATCTCTAACCAATCACCCTCCAACCCCAGAAAAAAAATCACACAGGTAGAAAGTAACAAATGTAGGACCTAATTTAATTTATTTTTACACATCTGGAAAAAGGGAATATGATATATGCATTATCTCATATACTTGTTAAGAGACTCCCCATGAAAGAAAGTGTTTGCATATAGTAAGCATTTATTACTTGACAGAGCTTTACATCAAGCATGGAGATAGGTACTGGAGATAATTCTTTGTATTACTTATAATTTGAGACCCCATTTTATCTAAAATTCTTCAATCTATCTGATGTTGTAATTGTTTATATTTTATATCTGTTTTCTCTTTCCTCTGCTTTCAAGAATATCTCCTTATCTTTGATTTTCTATATTTGGTGACTTGTATGTGACTGGCCATGGATTCCTTCATATTTATCCTGCTAGGAGTTTGCTAAGCATCTTGATTCTTTAAATTATTTCACCATATTTGAGAATTTTGTGCCATTATTTTCAAAAATATTTTTCCATTTCAGTCTTTCTTAGGATGACAATTGTACATATATTACACAATTTATATCGGCCTACAGATGTATATAGCATTTAAGATATTTGATAATTAGGATCAATATAACAGATTCCAAAAGCACAGTTTCCAGCTTGTAAGATTCCTTTCCTAGCCATTTTTGCCAATGAGTAATCTAGTTCCACCAGGTCCAAAAAAACTGTTAATTCAGAAACACACTTAAGGAGTAATCATCTTGTCTGAGGGTAGAGATGAAAAGTCTCTGCTTTCTATTTATATAGGTGGATATTTAACATTCTATTTTTCATTCTCATTCCACCCTTGTCTCCAAAGCCAAAAGTGATGAGTTATTAGCCACTAACCTCAACTGGTTCTTTGCATTGAAGAGTAGACGCGAAACCTTGACTCTGTGGGTTTCAATCTGAACTCAACTACCAAAATCCGTTCAGGATCAAGGACTCACTTGGTGCCTCTCTGATGAACGTGGTGATTAATAATCATAATATCTCCTGTTTACCCATTTGTGTACCTAGAACGTGGCAAGAAGTCAATCCTTATTCATCACTTGGCACCATTTTCTCATGAGGAACATCATATTCTACCAATGAATTAGTAAAATGTTGGTGTTTCTTCTCAAGGTTTTCATCCTGTGAAAAAGCTGATGAAGCCTTTGCATTTTGAAGTTGCCTATGACCCATGAAGAATGTCAGCTTCTGTCCACAGGGACTTGCTCACTTTTGCCAGCTCTAGGTATTATACTTTGTGGAAATTTAATAGTCTTCTTACCTTCTACTTCTAGTGCTTATTTTACCACAAGGGCAGGGATAGCAAAGATACAGCCTATGGTCTCAATCTGGCTTGTGTGTCTGTCATTTTCCTTTTAGGACATTAAAAAATGAATTAACTCAAGTCATTTTGACTCAATAGGAATGTATTTTTTGTGAAATATTACTCATGAATCCCACCTGCATTTTTACTTTGATTTCATCCTTAAATGATATATTTTCCTGGATGTAAAATTCTAATCTGACAGGATTTTATTTCTTTTCAGCACTTTAAAGATGGCATTCCACTGAGTTCTAGAATGAGTTTTTCCTGCTGAGAAGTGAAGTCATTTGATTCATAGTTCCCTGTATGTGCTGTATTATTTTTCTTTGTCTGCATTTAAGATTTTTCTTTGGTTTTCAATATTTCAATATTATGTGCCTAGGCATGATTTTCTTCATATTTATTCCCCTAGTGGTGCAAAGATCACCTCGAATCTTCAAATGCACTGTCTTTGGGAATTTGGTGGCCATTATCTTGTCAAACATTTTTTCGGTCCCATTCTTAATTTGTTAAGATGATAATTATGCATGTTTTATACAGCTTATATTGCTTTACAGTTCTCTGAGGCTCATCATTTTTCAAAGCTACTTTTCTCTCTCTTTTACAGATTTAATTTCTGTGGCTCCATCTTCACATTTAATGACTCTCTCCTCTGTGTTCTGCATTTTGTGGTTTGTGTATTCAGTGCTTAGCTCTGGATATTGCATTTTCGAATTCTAAAATTTCCACTTAGTTCTTTTTCCATAATATCTATCTTCTGCTTGGATTTTTTTTTAATTCATCGGTAGTATTTTTGTTGTTTAATAAATGGGTCTCCTCACTTTAAAACCCTTGTAGGATAGTTCTAACATCTGAACCTTCTTAGAATTGGTCTCTGTTGACTATATTTTCGTCTCAAAAATGGACCACAGTTTAAAATGTCCTTATATGTTGAGTGATTTTGAATTTTATCTTGGGCATCATGAATGTTGTGGAAACTCTGCATTCTGTTATGTTTCTCTGATGGTTGGTTTTTCATTTTAATGAACACTTAACTTGGATGGCAACTCAAATACAAGTTTTATTATTTTATCTTCTTGTAGCCCATTCAGCACCTGCATGACTCAGGGGACAACTAGAGATTTGGAGGCTGCCTAGTTTTCTTAATTCTGGAATCCCTTTTCACTTTCCAAGTGAGTCCTCTTCAATACTTTAAATCTTTGTGAAGCTTTCTGGTTGACCTTCACTCAGTCTCTTTTTTATTTTCTCTTCTGTTAGTTCTTTCTCTCCTCTTCTTTCATTTTCCCGCTGTTACATTTCCAAAACTCATGTTTTGATAAACTATCTCTTGTTAAATCTGGAGGTGTTCATGCCCTCCCTTTTTTGTCTTCTCATAAAAAGCAAAACCTACTTTAATGCTCTCCCTTTGCCAAAATACCTCCTGTCTCCTTTTCTATTCTTTCCTGCCCCTTCTGGTTTAGATCAACAGAACTTCCCCATCCTGGGACATTTCATCCTCTTTCCAAACTTTTCCTCAGTCTATCCTTCTTAGGAATTGATCATCCTCCTCCTTTTCATGGCTTAAAGAATTTCCCTCCTGGATTTTAGCACTGATTCCCTTTCCATGCTTTTCACTTTCCAAGCGAGTCCTCTATAAGACTTTGAATCTTTGTGAAGCTTTCTTGTTGACCTTTACTCAGTCTCTTTTGTATTTTCTCTTCTCTTCCTGTGGAATGCCCTCCCTCTAAATGATCAGATCAGCCACTGGCTCACAGGCTCTGGGACATGGCAAACTCATACAAGGTTTATGACGTTTCACCAATTGCTGCCATAACATAATATGGTCCTTTTCCTGCCCCTTTTCTTTTCTCAGACACCTGGCTTCAGAACCACTATCTATGAACATGAGAATATCACAGAACCAGAGTCCTGCTAAGAAGGGGATTTTTTTTTTTTTATATAACTCATGGTTGCAGGTACCATTCTCCAGCTTGATTTTTGACTTAAATCTCAGCCCCTCCCACCTACTCTGATCCCTACACCTCCCTGTTCCTGAGCCTGTAGTTCTTTCTGAATTCCCAGGTTCCCTCATCCTGACCAGTGGTATCTGTCATTTTCTGCATAGTGCCTAGTTCCTCCTATGCTGGAGAATCTTTCATCCCTAATATAAAATATTTTAAATGAGGACCTAACTTTAGAGGTAATTTCGTTCAGTCTTCTCATTTCAAAAAACTGAGATCCAACAAAACACAGTTAATGAGAGAGCCAGGGCTCAAAACCCCACTGCCTGATTCTAGGTTTTGGCACATTCCATCATACCAGGCTGCTTTGTGGTTCATCTTCTCCATCTGAGCACACAGTGAAGGACCACGTCTGATAGACACTTAGGTATCATGAAGGTTAGTGAATCAGCCTGAAGGGCACCTCACTAATACTTAATATTAGCAAGGGCATGTCTGGTTCATCGTTTTTCTTATCCACCATTGCTCTTCATACTGAAAAGGAAGCTTAGTTGTTTAATTGGTAATTTCTAGAAGAAATAAGAAAAGGTATAAATAAAAATAAATAAATTCTTTTATCACTCAAAACTTAAATCATCCTAAAGTATTTCAGAAAGTTTAATATAATTGATAGAACATAAATTACTTTTATGACTTCCAGGATATTAGTGAAAATCTATTTATGTTATTTTGGCTTTATATTTTATTGATTTTTAAAATTTTAATTGTCCTCATTTTATCAGTAAAGTACATAAAATGAATCTAAGCTCATACATAAGGTTCCAGGAACAGAGGGCAGTAAATGAGTAGTAATTGTTTCTTCTGGTTTTATTTGTTGGATTTTTTTTAAGTCAAAAGCTATACCTCAAATGCAGTATTTCAATTATCTTACAACTTGTACCTCATGAAGGAAATAGAGTGATTGGAATTTTACAGGACCCTCAAATCTAATATTTTTATTACAGTCCCAGCAATAGGGATTTAGTCAACAGAGAGGGAGGAAGTTACATAACTCCTCGTGCACGCCCTCCCTCATCTTTAGGGCTTCAGAAAGTTTGTATTATTTTCCTACTACGGAGACATAATGTGTGTGTTCTTTCAGTGTCTGTATCTTCCTTTTTATGAAAAGTTCAAGTGCAATATTAAGAGATCATAAGGCATTTAGGCATTATGAGACAATTTAAAATTACATCTGACAAAATGTGCGCACAACAGAACAGGTTCGTATTTTTCATTTTGTTTTTCATAAACCAAAAAAGCTGACAATTCACTGGGGCCTTGTGGAAGCTTCTTAACTGTGTGACTTCACACGGAAAACTCCTCCAGTGGAATATGGTTCACTGAGGTAGAGTGAAGGAGGGAAACAGGGAATCAATAGACTCACCCTTAGCATTGGTTGAGTGGGGCACCTGTTACGTGTCAGGTGGATGGTCGCTGCTCTCTGGGCCTTTGTTCACCTGTGTGAAAGCTGAGGACATTCAACCAGGCTTCAGGATCACATCAAGCTCCAACTGGACAATATTCCAACCCTAGAAAGAACGATGGGCCAGGCACGGTGATTCACACCTGTAATCCCAGCGCTTTGGGAGGCCGAGGTCGGTGGATCATTTGACACCATGAGTTCGAGATGAGTCTGGCCAACATGGCAAAACCCCATCTCTACTAAAAATATAACAATTAGGCCCAATGGTGCATGCCTGTAGTCCCAGCTACTCGGGAGGCTGAGGCAGGAGAATCGCTTGAACCCGGGAGGTGGAGGTTGCAGTGAGCCAAGATTGTGCCACTGCACTCCAGCCTGGGTGACAGAGTGAGACGCTGTTTCACAAAATATATATAAAATATAAAGAGGAAAGAAAGAACCAGAGGCAAAGTGGTTGCTATTATTAAGGCATCCCTTGGCATAGGTATCAAAAACAGTCCCATAGTAAAACATACTTAATGGAGAACCTAGGCCAGTAGATGTCCTTTAGACTTCAGTGCAAAAATTATGACCTCCAGCAAGTCCTTTAGGGAAAGGGTGCCTTATAGTTGCTAGGCTAGTCTTTTCAGGGACTCTTCACTGGTGTTTGTCGTATTTAGTAAGTACTAAACTCATTGCATAAACTTACAAATTATTGACGTCAGCTAAGTTAAGAGATGGTATCTTAAAAGCAGGTCAAAAAAAGATGATTACCTCTTTTGTTCTTGAAAAATAATACAAATACTGGACACCATGTTTAATAAGTACACTGAGGTATAGTTGACTGCGCATATTTAGAATGTACAGTTTAATAAGTATTGACGTGTGCACGTGTGCAGACCCGTGAGAACACCAGGGTCAAGGCAATGAACATATGTGCCATTCCCAGAAGGTGCCTCATGCTCCCTTGTGATCTGTCTCTCCCTAACAATTCCACTACCTTTTTCCATCCCTAAGGAAAATCAATCTTTTTTTTTTCTGTTACTATGTATTACTTTCCATTTTCTAACATTTTAGATAATGGAGTTATTAAAGTAGGTGGTCTTTTATAGTCTGACAACTTGCACTAAGTATAATTATGTTGAGATTTATTCATATTGCAGCATGGATCAATAGTTATTTATTTGTCATCGAGTAATACTTGATCGTATGCCTATACCATAGTTTGTGTATTTATTCACATGGTGATGGACATCTGTGTTACTTCAAGTTTGGGGCTATTACCAAAAAAGCTTTTATAAACATTTATGTACAAGTTTTTATATAAACATATGCTTACATTTCACTCAAGTAAGGTAAATAGCTAAGAGTGGAACAGCTAGATCATACGGTAGGCATATGCTCAACTTTTTCAGAAACCGTTAAATTATTTTCCAGAGCCATTTTAGAATTTTACCTGCAGCTTCTGAGGCTTCCAGTTCCCCCAGATCCTTGCCCACACTCAAAATAATCAGTCTTCAATATGAGCCATTTAAATAAGTGTTTAGTGACATCTTGGTACAGTTTAAATTTGTATTTTGCAATGGCTAATGATGTTAAGCATCTTTACACATGGCTATTTCCATCCACATATCCTCTTCGCTAAAGGTGTTCTGAAAATCTCGGACGTATTTTTGATTGGGTTACTTGGTTTCCAGTGAGTTGAGAGTTTTTCATAAATTTCTTTATCAGCTATATATTTGCAAATTTTCTTCCACTGTGTGGGGTATATAGTCTATAAATAAATATATTTATTTTAAATTCTCTTAATTATTATTATTATTTTTTTAAGACCCAGTCTCGCTCTATCACCCAGGCTGGAGTGCAGTGGTGCAATCTTGGCTCACTGCAACCTCCACCTCCTGGGCTCAAGCAATTCTTGTGCCTTGGGATTTCTAGTAGCTGGGGCTACAGGTGGGTAGCAGCATACCCAGCTAATTTTTTTATTTTATTTTTTTGTATTTTTAGTAGAGGTGGGGTTTCACCATGTTGGCAAGGCTGGTCTCAAACTCCTATCTTCAGGAGATCTGTCCGCCTTGGCCTCCCAAGTGCTGGGGTTACAGCTGTGAGCCACCACGCCCAGCCAACAATGAATTTTGAAGATGCTTGCAATGTGGATAATGATATGTGAAAAAAAGAACTTTGATATATCCTGACACCATATGAAAATATTAACTCAAAATGGATCATAAATAAAAATGTTCAATCTAAAACTAGAAAAGTTCTAGAAGGAAACATAAAATGCCTTTGGGTTAGGCAAGTGCTTTTTAAATATCTGTGAGTTTGTCCTTTTCATCAAATTTGGAAATCTGGGGGCACTATTTCTTCAAGTATCTCCCTGCTTCCACTTCTCTCTCTGTCTCTGTCTGTCTGTCTCTGTGTGTGTGTGTGTGTGTGTGTGTGTGTTCTCCAGTGGTTTCAAGTGCATGTATATTAGGCTGCTTGAAGTTTTAACATATCTCAATGATGCTTTGTTCATTTTTAAATTTATCTTTTCCCTGGGTTTTATTTTGGATTATTTTTATTCTTATGTCTTCAAGTTCATTAATATTTTCTTCTGCATTAACTAGTTTGTTGTGAATCTCATCCAGTGTAGTTTTTGTTGTGCGCAGTATCCATTTCCTGTCTGGGATTTCAATTTGGGTCTTGTTAATATTGTCCATGTCTTCACTGAACATTTTGCACATATGGAATGCAGCTAATAATTGTTTTAATGTCCATGTCCACTAATGTTCAAAGTTGCATCAGCTCTGGGTCAATTTCAATTGATTGACCTCCTTGAATAAGATTTGTATTGTCTTGCTTCTCTGCAAGCCTGGTAATTTTTGATTGGATGCCAGATATTATGAATTTTTTATTGTAAATGCTGGATATTTGAATATTCCTATACAAATTTCAGAGCTATGTTTCTGGCATTCAGATAAGGCCCTTGGAAATAACTTGATTCCTTCAGGTCTAGCTTTAAAGATTTACTAGGTGGAAATGTAATGTTAATTATAATTTACTGTGATTATAATTAGCCCTATGCTCAGTTTTAGGACTAATTATCCCCACTACAAAAATAGGACCCTTTTGTGAATTCTATGAAATGTCTATGAATCATGAGATTGTTTTAGAGTAGCTTATCTGAGCGGATACTATTTCCTGTCCTGTGTGTGTATCAGGGCACCATTGCCTCCAGTCCTTCCAGGTCATTCTTTCTCCAACCTTGGAGAGTTTCTCTCATGTGTGCCCTGTTCTGTATTTAGCTAGTTTTCAGTGGGCCTCAGCAGATCTCCAAAGCTCTCTTTCCATGCTGTTTGCTCCTCTCTTGGACCCTTTAGCTGCAAACTGTAGCTGCCTTGTTCTCCCCGGACTCTCAGCTCCATCTGTTTAGCTCAGAGTCTCCTGGGTCCCACCTACGTTTTCCGTCATCCGCTTTAGTCTGAAAACTCTCTAAGGCAATAAGCTTAGGATAAATGGGACTCGCTTCATTTACTCCCTGTCGATCAGAAATCAGTGCCCTCCTTCGCTTTCTTCGATATCCAGTGTCTCGAAATATGTTGTGTCCTATATTTGTAGAAGATTTATTTGTTTCAGGCAAGAGGGTTCATCTAGTTCCTGTTTCTCTATTTTGGCTAGAAGTGAAAGTCTCTGGGAAAATTTGTTTGCACTTACCTTTTGATTTTAGAAATCATGACTTTAAGTTAAAATGGGCCTAAAATGTATGAGAAATTTTAAATTATGCTAAATTTCATGCTAAATACATTGAATATGTTACATATAACTAAGACACACCCATACTCTGATATCTGATGTGAATTATTTGAGGTCTGAAGACTGGAAGACACTACAAAATGAAAAGTGTGTCAACAATTTAACATTTCTTTCTCCATCCTTTCATTTGTCCGAACTTTTTCATGAATGTCACCTTATTTCATTTTGCAACAACTAGTGAAGTAAATAGGTAAGTATTTATCTCCGCTGTTTTTGACTGAGGAGATTGTGCTACACAGTTACGTGTATATCACATGTGGTCAAAAGCTAATAAAATCAAAAAATGTTTGCAAACTAAGAATGTATAAATATTGGAAATCATTCAGTCTTTTATTCAGCAAGCATCGATCCATGCTTCCTTCAACCCATGTATCTATTAATTTACCCAATGCTGAATATTATTTCTGTACTTCATAAGCATTGGACTCCTTGCTATTATTCCTTTAAAATATAACTAAGAAGTTATTATTTTTATTAGTGAGTCAGTACGTACCCAAACAAGGCAGGAAACAACAGAATAAAATACCCCAGGACATTGAAAAGGAATAAATCCAAATTGTAGCATTTTGGTTGGTCAGGGGAAAGAGTGGTCAGTGTGGTTTAGGTAGGAAATGCTTGCCAAAAATAATGGAACTCATTGTCTACTCTTCTAGTTACATGTCCTGCAGTCATAGAAATATGTAGACTTAAAGTCAGTGTAACAAACATTTTCTGCTTCCCCACATGATAACTGTAATCCTTTGCAACCAAGGGACCTATACAGTTTTAATAGACAGTTATTACATAACATTTTCTATGTTTACTTCTGTTAATTTGTATTTGTAACCACAGAGAACAGATTCTAATTCCCTCTAGTACAGGAACTCTGAAGCTTTACTTCCCCTTTACAGTGGTCAAAAGTCTGAGAAATCATAAAGAGCAACATGATATGAAAAAATGAAAGCAATAAAGCAATTGTTAATATCTTCTTCCATCCTATGTAGGCTTTTGTAGTGGTGCAACATTGCTTACTTCATCTATTCATCAACTGTCAATTGGACATCTGTGTAATAGAGGTGTTATTAATTGCTTCCCAGGCCACTTATCTTCTAAGGGATTAAGACTCTACCTGCTGGGCGCGGTGGCTCACGCTTGTAATCCCAGCACTTTGGGAGGCCGAGGCATGTGGATCACCTGAGGTCAGGGGTTCAAGACCAGCCTGATCAACATGGAGAAACCCTGTCTCTACTAAAAATACAAAAAAAAAAAAAAAAAAAAAATTATCTGGGCGTGGTGGTGCATGCCTGCAATCCTAGCTACTTGGGAGGCTGAGGCAAGAGAATTCGCTTGAACCCAGGAGGTGGAGGTTACAGTGAGCGGAGATCGTGCCATTGCACTGCAGCCTGGGAAACAAGAGCGAAACTCCGTCGCATAAAAACAAAACAACAACAACAAAAAACTCCACCCACAGTCTCTTCTCTTCCATTTGAAACACAGGACTGTATCTCCTCCTAAATACAGACCAAGGTTGAACAAGCACTCCCAGGGGAATAAAGCGACTAGTTGAGCCATGCCAATCAAATCCTCTCTTTTGGAAACTTGAACAAAGACATAGAGATTACAATGAGAATTTGAAGGACACTGTATAAGATAACAGACTGACAGCCGTGCATGGTCATGAGCAGCCCAAGGATGACCGCTGGGAGAAGGGAAGGCGAAGAGCAGCAGAGATCACAGAAATCATGAGGACCTGCAATGTGAAGATCCTGCCCTCACTTTCTCACTTTCTTGCTGCAGTCATGTGAAATTTGTCTTTACTTCCCTTTATTTCCTTTTCAACTCTCAGTGTTCTGAAAGGTACCATTATGTAAAAGTAACAGACAATGAAGAAAAACTATTAATTCCTAGTGGGATTTCCCATTTTTACTCCCACTCCCCATTACCACCAAATAAAACTGTTTTTGTTAAGCAAACTTTTCTATAAGCCTCTTTGCATTCTTACTTTGTATTCCAGGAGGTACGAGTAAGAAAAAAAAAAAAAGGTCTTCTGAATTCTTCTGAATTGTTTTCTAGGTAGAAGTGGGGGTGATGGCTATTTTCCAGGTTGGTATTGGATAGAGCTCGCCAGAATTGAATTTGTCAGAAAAATAGAGGGTATCTGTGAGGCTTTGTGGAAAGAGATGAAAGGGAACAAGGAAAAGGAAACAAAGATGATGTTGCTGGCAGCCAGGAGATACACTTTGGGGAACAGAATGGAAGCGTTACTGTATTGTATCTTGCTTTTTTAGAAAACTGTCAATAGAAATCTTCTGGGTTTACTAATGTGTTATAGAGCTGGCTTTGGGCATTTTGTGGCAATTGGAATTGCGTAGTTTGTGTAACACTGAGCAGAGGTTCAAGATGGGAGAGACAAGAGCTCACACTGCCCGAGGGGGGCTCAGAAAATCTTGGTTACATCCATAATACATTTGTTTGTTGTTTTTATTTGAGCTACTTTGTATAGGCATCTATTTTCTTGCAATCAAATAAACTCTAACAAAAATGATGTATAATGTGCAAAGTACCTTAGCAGCTTCAATAAGCATTAGACATGATCTCCACTCTTTCATGAATTCACCCGTGTTATATGGATCAGTTAGACTCCAAGAACAATCATAAAACAGCCTTATTCTTTTCTCCAGCTCTCCCTTTAGAACAAACCTCCGTCTAGTTCTAAACAGACCACACTGATTTTTGAAGATAATATAACTTTTCTTCTGGCTCTTTGGCATTGCAAATAGTATCATTTACAAAATTAAAAATGCCCGGCCTAGTCTTATATAACATTATTAGCTTCAGGATTCATTCAGAGAGAAACTTTTCTTCTCTCTGAGTTTGAGCGGCTTTGGGTCCGGAAACCTGCCCTGGGGGTGGAAAGACAGGAGGCCCTTTTCCTGGCCCCTTCCCTGGCATGTTCCTTACTCCTCCTCTGCACTCGCCAGTCTCAATTTCTCACTTCTCCAAGGTTGGGTTCAGGGGGAGGAGGGATGAGAGAAAGGATACAGCGTCACATGGTGGTTTAGTTCTCTTCTGGTGGGGAGCTTCTTTGGAGACCCTCACATAGAATGTTAGAAGATGGCTTTAGCCTTTTCTCTGACTGTGATGCCTTCGCACATACTCACACTTCCTGTTGTCACCCTCTTCTGGTCCTTTGGCTCTATCGGGTGGAGTCCTTTACAAAATGGCTCTTGGGATTCCCCCATATGGTTCACATCTGGCTCATGAAAAACACCCACATTTTCCCACCATCACTAGAACCAACACATTTTCCCACCATCATTAGAACCAACACATTTTCCCACCATCACTAGAACCAACACAGCTTGCTTCCAATCCAGTCACCTCTCTTCACATTGGGCTGCCTGAGATTTTTCCAGGTGGGGTCTAGGTAGCATTGCTTATACTTGAAAGACTCCCTGTTCTCCAAAGCACCCACATCAGGCTCTCTGAATGGCTCTGTGACACCTTCTCCTTTGACTTGTGCTCAGAAGAAACCTGTACTTTCCTTTTCCTGACCCAGTGGCACATTGCTTAGTCCCTCTTCCTCCACCCAAAAGATGAGGGTACCAGAGAATTCCACACAGTCTCTATTTGGATGATTGTAAATGTGTGCTAACCAATTTCATACCCTTCATTATTTTTTAAATAGTGTAACCGGTCACCATGGGCTGCAGGGACACTTGGCAACCATTTTTACAGCTTTTAACTTTTGGTGCTCAGGCTGGGTGTGGTGGCTCATGCCTGTAATCCCATCATTTTGGGAGGCCAAGGTGGGCAGATCACCTGAGTTCAGGTGTTCGAGACCAGCCTGGCCAATATGGTGTATATTAGTATCTGTCTCTACTAAAAATACAAAAAATTAGCCTGGCGTGGTGGTGGGCACCTGTAATCCTAGCTACTCAGAAGGCTGAGGCAGGAGAATCCCTTGAACCTGGGAGGTGGAGGTTGCAGTGAGCCAAGATCGTGTCACTGCACTCCAGCCTAGGCAAGAAGAGCAAAACTTTGTCTAAAAAAAAAAAAAACTAGGTAGTTGATGACATAATTGTCAGTGCTATCTACATTCAGGGGGTGCATCAGGAGGATGTATTTTGGTTTATGTGATTTTAAAAGGATTCACGGCAGAGTTGAGGTTTCAGCAGGGCAGTGGAGGACATAGCATCTTACTTGAGACTGTGTTTTACCCAGAGAACACATGTAGCCTCACCAAGGTGGAAAAATGTCATTTTCTTTACACACTGTACTGCAATTGCTTGTGTGCTCATGCTTATGGGAAGAGGGAACCCTTGAATGACTTATCCTTTTCACACCAAAATCCCCTCCTGTTGCAAAGCTTCTTCTCAAATATCATTGTCCACACACACCATCGGGGTGTCCTTGTTAAAATGTGGATTCTGACTGAGTAGGTCTGAGTGGAGCCCAAGATTCTGCATTTCTTACAAAGCTCCCAGATGATGCTGATGCTGCTTGTCCTTTGTCCACATTTTGAGTAGTAAGGCTCCACTGCTTTTGCTGAGTCATATGTAATGTACTAAATAATACATTTCGTCATTTATGATTGACATATCAGTAGAAGCCTTTCATTTTGTGAAAACGGTCTTAGTGATAGTTTGCACACAACAGCCTCTCGTTTCTTTGAACTGAGGTTAGACATTTTGGTGCCTTTCATTTGGGAAGGAGACTTGAAATAGGAACAGAGGGAATGAGATTCCCTTTGTCAGCTGTGCCGTAGACTTTTGCTATGTGGCCATTAACAAGCTTTATCATCTCCAAACTTTAGCCACTTGCATTAAGTTGTTGTATTAAGTAGTCTCCAGAGGTCTAGTCAATACCAGCGTTCTATTTCTAAATATTATGTTTATCTTATCTACTCAGCTGTATCATAAAAAAGTTGGGAACTAAGTTTTTATTTGTACCTGTATTTTCCTTTCTGGAACAAAAAATAGAACCTTGCCATTAAACGTGCTCAATAAATATTAATGATGATGCAGAGCTTTGACAGTGAAGATACAAGAGTGATTCTAATAAAGAATCCATGAGTTTTTTTTAATCTTAGCAAATTTTTATTGCTGAATGATATTTACTTACTAAAATTCAAAATAATAAATTCGATAATGTTCATGCATGCTGAGTTTCTCATCCCTGACTTTAGCGTAATAGAGGCAACCTCTCCAGAATCAAATAGTAACAGTAAAAAAGAGTTACAGTCTGTATCATTATAAAGACAATAAAAGTTTTTTAAAAAAACAAGCAAAAACCCAAATATATTTCCTGGCTCACACATTTTAGTGATTCTATATCAATAAAATGTCTTGTTCTCTTTAAGGTATACTATCCATATCACAATCCACATAATAATTTGAAAAAAAATCATTGATTCAACTATGAGTTACCATTCCGTTGGGTTGTGGGTTGTGGAGCCATAATTTGAGGAAAGTCAAGGAAAAGATTGATGGAAAAGGCAGAATGACCTAGTTAGTCTTTAAATGATGTGTTATTACAAACAAGGAAATGTCACTATGACATTTACTAGCTACAAAAGAAGGAGGTGGGGGGTGAGGAGGAGTAAATGGTGTATGAAGCCCAGAAATTCCTCCTTGATTATCCAAGTGATGCTGTGAGGCAAACGCTTCCACTTACCAAGAAGAGCAGAAAAATGTCCACTTTCCTTCTAACAGTTACATTATAGCTCTTATTGTAGGCATAAATTGTGTAAATTGCTGCAATAAATGCAATTTTGATGATAAGGACAGAACATTCAAGTCTAAAACTTATGCTTCAGCCAACTTTCAAAAAAGTCAGAAACTTCTTTTTTTTTTTTTTTTTTTTAAATTCAGACTCTTGCTCTTGTCACTCAGGCTGGAGTGCAGTGGTATGATCTCAGCTCACTGCAACCTCTCCCTCCCAGGTTTAAGTGATTCTCCTGCCTAAGCCTCCCAAGTAGCTGGGATTACAGGTGCCCACCATAACACCCTGTTATTATTATTATTATTATTTGTATTTTTACTAGAGATGGGGTTTCATCGTGTTAGCCAGGCTGGTCTTGAACTCCTGACCTCAGGTGATCCACCTGCCTCGGCCTCCCAAAGTGCTGGGATTACAGGTGTGAGTCACTGTACCCAGCCTAAAATAAGTGAGAAACTTTTAAATGTGTGTATTACGTATTGTGGAAAACATTGATGTCTTGTTCGGGACAAGAATAGCTCAAATGCCACACATTTTTAAATGTGCATCATTCCACGTAAAAGTTTCTTTGCAGCATTATTGTGTGGAGGGCTCTGTATGGATCTATTGTGTTGTGTTTCATAAAATGAACACCGGGAACAGATGTGTCCCAGTGGCAGGTGGGGCAGCACCTGGGTGGTGAAGAACGTGGGGTGAGTCAAAATCGAGACAAACATGAGGTCTTTTAAGAACTTGAAAAGTATTTCAATACCTGAACTGGAAGGCTCAATGTTAGAAAATTGATAATGGAACTAGGGTTGCAGGCAAAAAATTATTTGAATCTAGGTGTAGAATTGTCATCCCCAGAGGGAACAAGCTAGTTCATGATCAATAAACTAACATCTAGACAATATGAAGATAGAGTTTAAAAATAAATAATGTGTATTTATTGTGGAAAGGGAATTTTTAATTTTCTTTTGTTAAGTACAGCAACCCGGGAAAAGAAAAAGAAGTTCTTGATGGTAATTAGGGAAGAAAAGGGCAAAGGTGTATCCATGGATTAAAGGAGAAAGTACTATATGCCAGAAGCATAAAATATTTTATCTCACTTCACCCTCTCAGTAATCTCAGGAAGAGCATTTGTAAGGAGAACTCAGAGATCTTAAGTAACTTGCCTAAGATCACGAGTTTCCTTTGTATGTCTCTTCGTTCAGATGTAGGCATAAGATCAGCTTTAGTATTATACTACCCAAGAGTTTTTCAATGCAGTTGTGCTGGTTTATATGAGGGCTTCAACACTTGATGTTATCACCCTTCCGGATGTGGGGCTTCAAGTGAGGTTATGGAGGTATCTCAGCATGGTTTTGAGTTGTGTTTTCTTGATGACTAGTGAATACTAAACACTTATTCTTATGCTTATTGGCCATGTATATTGTCTTCAAGTCTTTTGTTCATTTTATTTTTAGTTCAGTTTTCTGTCTTTTGGAAAAAATGATTTTTAAATATATTTTGAAAAGAGTTATTTGTCAGATATACACATTGCAGTGTATTTACCACCTATGACTACTTTTTCAGTGTCTTCATGGTCACTTTTGATGGATAAAGGCTCTTAATTTTAACAAAGACCATTTTAACAACAACAAATTCAGAGCTGGGCTTAATATCCAAATTCTCTGAATCTAGTAGGTTAATTCTAACACCAAACTGCATAGTAAATAGTGAAAAGGAAGTAAATTAATCAAAATGTCCATTTAGCAATTTGGTCAGTAGTTAAATTGGCCTTTGAGTAAATAAGTTTCTTTTTCATTATCAGAATGGTACCATACAGTAGAATTGTCTTCCTAGAAATTATGGCTCTGATTTACTTGCTGAAAGATCATTGATTTTCATAGGTTGATCTTGTACCCGTTGATCTCAAAGCTTTCTCATTAGCTCTAATTATGAATTTGTGCTGATTTTGTACATGTGATCATGGTATCCACAAATGATAACAGTTATATCTTACTTTCCACACCTTGTTGTTCCTGTTTATTTTTTCTTATGTTTTTTATATTGTGTATATTTAAGGTATACAAGGTGATATTTTGATATATGTATACATTGTGAAATAATAGCAATCAAGCTAATTAATATATCTGTCACCTCACACAATCTTGGTCAGGACCTCCAGTGCTATGTTAAACAGTAGTGTTTCCAGTGGAAGTTACTCAATATTCTAGTATAATTGGGACACATAATGGTGTGATTTACTAACATAGGGAAGAATGAGAAAGGAATAGTTTGGAGGAAAATATAATCATCCCTGTGATAGGACCAAGTAGAGACACTCAGTGGGGAGCTGGCTATGAATGTCTCTAGCTCTAGAAAGAGGTAATTCTAGGAGATTTAGACTGGGGAATCATCGACTGACAAGCATTAACTTGAACTGTGAGGTTACTTTCCAGTTTCTGCTCAGGAAGAGCTGGAGTGTTACACCCAACTTTAAAACAGGAAAAAAAAAAAAAGCCAGAAGTGTGAGCTCATCACTTTTTTTGAATCCACTAGAGAGAAGAAATTGCAGGACAACCAAGTAATCCAAATCTAAGGAGAGATAAAAGACTACAGGCTGAAACAGGGTGTGAACACACTTGCTTACTTGATTCAGATCAAGTCAGACATCAAGAGGAAGAACTCAGCTGGAGTAACAGGTGAATTGGTAGAGGTCAAGTGTGGATTGGTGAGGCACAATGGAGTCCCTGGGGGCTGCTTCTATGCGGGGAAGGCAGGGTTCCTATTCTCTTGAAGACTTCTTTGTGAATCCAGGCATTCACAGGAAAGGCTGGGAAGAGTGCAGAGAAATCTTTCTCAAAGGTGCTGCCTGAAGTGGGGGAGAACCAGCCTCTGCAGTGGAGATGCTGGATTCAGCCTGGACTCTACTGCCCCATGTCCATGAAGGAATAAAAAGTCTTAATCTGCCATGGGAATGACAACAACAGTTGTCTGCCTAAGGCCCAGATGAATACCCATTGCAACTGGTATATGAAAACGGGAAAACTCATCTATCCCAGAGAATCAATAGTAATATATTCTAGACTCAGAACCACAGCAGTCAGAGGAGAAGGGGCACTCGTCAAAGCCACACTCCCAAGATCAAAGAACACAGTCCCTGGCTGAAGCCGAGGACAAAGAAGAGCAAAGAACCAAGAAGAATATCCTAAACCCAAGGTATTAATAAATCTGAGGTCTGTGGTACGCTCAATGTAAATCAACAACAACGAATCCCAAACCCAGCCCAAGACCTAACTAGATTAAAACAAATCCACAAGAAAGGCCAAGGAGAAGGAAAAAAAAAGCCCATGTCCAAGCACAAAACTATTTACCTCACTCTCTACTATTCTATAGGAGATGTCTAGCTATCAACAAATAAGGATGAGGAATATGGAAAGACAAGAGACAAAGCAATCAAAAGAACCACTAAGACACAGACCTGTCTACAGATAATTTAAAATAACTATGACTATGTTTAAGGCATGAATAGAAAAGGTGAGCAGCATGTAAGACCAGATGGGCTATTGCAGCAACTCAAGACAGGAATCAATGGAAATGCTGAAACTAAAAATAAATGTAAAATGTGGATGAAATATACTTTTGACATACTCATCAGTAGATTAAAAACCATTAATAAATATAAAGATGGATTAACAGAATTTTACAAAGTGAACCAGATATAACTAAAGCAAAAATAAAAAGAACAGAGCGTCCATGAGTACAACATAAAATGGTTTAATATAGGCATCATTGAAACCCCAAAATTATGAGAGAGATATGAGGAGACGAAATGTTTGAAGAAATATTGGCTAAAAATTAATTAGAATTAGTTGGTCCAAAATCAATTAGAAACACCACACCATGGATCTGAGAAGTTCAAGAAAACTCTATAAATAAATACCAATATAAGTGCATTTGTGTACATAGACACAAACACACATGTGTCATGTTCAAATGCTGAAGAACAAAATATGAGAAGGTCCCAAAACCACCCACAGGGAAGAGAAAGACACAAGAGGAGAACAAAGCTAAGAATTATAGCAGACTTTCTGTCAGAAGTCATGAAAGACAGAAGACATGAAGTGAAATGAAATTTCTTTTTTTTTTTTTTTTTTTTTTTTTTTTTTTTTTTTTTTTTTTGAGATGGAGTCGCACTCTGCCTCCCAGGCTAGAGTGCAATGGCACGATCTTGCTTCACTGCCAACTTTGCCTCCCGGGTTCAAGTGATTCTCCTGCCTCAGCCTCCCAAGTTCCCAAGTAGCTGGTATTACAGGCATGTGCCACCACACCTGACTAATTTTCATATTTTTAGTAGAGACAAGGTTTCACCATATTGGCCAGGCTGGTCTCGAACTCCTGAGCTCAAGTGATCCACCTGCCTCGGCCTACTAAAGTGTTGGGGTTATAGGCATGAGCCATCACGCCTGGCCCTGCTGAAGTGATCTTTCTGAAAGGCTGGAAAGAAAAGGGTCAACACAGAATTTTATATAGAGGGAAAATGTCTTTCAAAAATGAAGGAGAAATGAAGACTTCATTAGACGAAAAATGAGAAAATGTATTGCCAATAGACCTACATAGCAAGAAATTTTAAGAGAAAAAACATATCAAAAGAATTCCTTAAGGCAGAAGAAATATGGTACCAGAAAGAAAGTTATATCTACACAATGAAACAAAGAATATTTAAAAATAAATAAAGGAAAATAAAATTAGCTTTTTATACCTAATTGCTCCAAAAGATAACTGATTTTTTAAAGCAAAAATTCTAGTGCTATAGTATATTTACAGCATGGTTAAAATACTGTATATATACTATATACTATAGCATACTATAGCATGCTATAGTATATTTATAGCATGGTTAAAAGGCATCTATTGTGTAGGGATCTTATAACAGTACATTCCCAGTTCCTCCTTCACAGCATACATTGTTGTGATCCTTACACTTCACAGGAAGTATATATTTTTTTCCTTTTTTGACACAGAGTCTCACTCTGTTGCCCAGGCTGGAGTCCAGTGGCACGATCTTGGCTCACTGCAACCTCCACTTCCTGGGCTGAAACAATTCTCCTGCCTCAGCCTCCTGAGTAGAAGGGATTACAGGCACCCACCATCATGCTCAGCTAATTTTTGTATTTTTAGTAGAGATGGGGTTTCATGTTGGCCAGGCAGGTCTTGAACTACTGGCCTCAGGTGATCTGCCTGCCTTGGCCTCCCAAAGTGCTGGGATTACAGGTGTGAGGCACCACGCCCCGCTGGGAGTATAATGTTATTTAAAGTTAGATGTTGATTAATTAATAATGCATATTGTAAACCTTAGGGCAACCACTAATAAAATGTGTAAACATGGGCTTAACTAGTAAGTTGATAAAAGAGATAAAATGAAACAATGAAAACAAGAAGCACAAATCAGAAAAGGAAGAAAAAAGAAGCAAAAACAAATGGAACAACTAGAAAAGAGCTATGAGGATGGTAGATTTTAATCCAAAGAGATCAACTGTAATAATAAGTGTGAATGGTTTATACATACAAATTAAAAGACAAAGATAGTCAGATTGGATTAAAAAAGAAAAAAAAACTGTAAACTCTTTTGAAGAAATCCAACTTAAATATAAAGATTTAGATAGGTTAAAAGAAAAAGAATGAAATCATTAACACACAGAAGCTGGAGTGGTTATACTAATGTCATGTAAAAGACTTTTGCCTCTGATAATTTTTCTTGTTTCTTTTATATTAATATCACATAAAAGACTTTTGTATATTATATGATAATATGATATATGATATCATAAATAAAATACTTTTATATGATATTAACATAAAAGAAACAAGAAAAATTATCAGAAGCAAACAGGGGTATTGTGTAATGATAAAGGAGGAATTTATCCAAGGAGGTGTAACAATACTATGTATGCATGCACCTAACAACAGAATACACAAAACCAAAAATAAAAAAAACCCATAGGAAGCCAAATATTGTTTTTAGAAAGACAAATCCTCAATTGTGGTTGCAGACTGAAACTCTTTTCTTGTATGTGTGTGTGTGTGTGTGTGTGTATTTATATATATATATATATATATATTTACAGTAAGCATAGTATTAGTAAGAATTTGGAAAGACTACCGTTAACTCAATTTACCCAATGACATTTATAAATTAGTATGTAAGAACATCTGGATTATTCACCAAGATAGACTATATTCTGGGCCATAAATTAACCTCACCAAATTTGAAAGAACAGAAAGCCCATGAAATATCTCAAATTGCTAGAAATTTAAATTAGAAATTAATATCCAATAGGTATCTGGAAAATTCCTAAATAGTTGGAAATTAAACATGTTTCTAAATAACCTGTCTGTCAAAAGAAATTTTCAAGGAATTTAAAACAATTTGAACTACATCAAAGTGTAAATAAACTACATCAGAATTTGTGTGATGAACAAAACCATGCTTAGAAGAAAATTTATACAACTAAATTCTTATGTTGGAAAAGAAGAAAGATCTTAAATCAATTATCTAAGCTTCCCTCTTAAGAAACAAGAAGAAAAGCAGGTTTTACCCAAGGCAAGCAGAAGGAAAGAAATAATAAAGATGGCAGCAAAAACAAAAAATTTAAAATTTTAAAAAAATCAATAGAGAAAATCAATTAAACCGAAAGCTGGTAATTTTTAAAGATCAATAAAATTGATCAACCTGTAACTGAACTGACCAAGAGAAAATAAAAGACACAAATTTAAAATATAAAAGAGAAATTAAATGAACAATTCTATGCCCATAAGCTTATGAAAAGCATAACAGCCAAATATAACTCAAGAAATAGGCAAGCAGAATATGTTTGTACCAATTATGTTGACTGAAATTAAGGCTGTTTAGGCAGAAACAAGAAAGTCTTACTGGAAGCCAAATATGAGGATTGACTGGGGAAGACGCATCAGCAAGGTGGGTATGTTTCAAAGTCTGTTACAAGTCCAAAGGCTTTTATAAGAAAGTCTGGGAGAAGGAAAGGGGACTCCTCATATCAGAGTTGTCCTTTTCACTGGAAGGTACAATACAGAGGTTATGATCATTGTCTAGAGATTGCAACATACAGGCTAAAATGTCTGTGTGCAAGACAATCAGTAAAACTTCATGATTCTAAAACAAATCAAAAGTGTCTTTGTCAGTGTCAGTTGTTTACACGTTAATGGGTGTGTCAATAGAGTGAGGAACTGACAATAAAATTTGAGGATTCCTTATTCAAGGACAAAAGGTAAACCATGAATCCTAAGACCATCCCCAGGTGAGTAATTTGGAAGCTTGTCAGATGTGACCTAAGGTTATCAATTAAATAAATTGAAGTAATAGTTAATATTCCTCCAAAAAGGAAACTTCAGGAACAGACGGTTTTACTTGGAATTCTATGGGTATTTAAGGAACAAATAGGGGCCGGGTGTGATGGCTCATGCCTATAATCCTGACTCTTTGGGAGGCTGAGGTGGGAGGATCACTTGAGGCCAGGAGTTTAAAACCAGCCTGGGCAACAGAGTGAGACCTCGTTTCTATGAAAAATGTTTAAGTTAACTGGACGTGGTGATATGCACCTGCAGTCCTAACTACTTAGGATCCCTGAGTCCAGGATAATCTCTTGAGTCCAGGAGTTCAAGGCTGCAGTCGGCTATGATTGCACGCTGCACTCCAGGCTGGGTGACAGAGCAAGACCCTGTCTCAGAAAAAAGATAATAAAATGTTATTCAACATATTCTAAAAAGCAGAGAAGACAGCATTTCTCAACTCAATTGATGAGGCCAGCACTAATGTAATACCAGAGACAGTCAAAAGATTAAAAGAGAACTAAAAACCAATATCCCTCGTGAACAAACACACACATATTCTCAATAAAATACTAGCAAATACAATCCAGCAATATATAAAAAGAGTAACACATCACAACCAAGTCATGTTTGTTCCAAGCATACAAGGCTTGTTCAATATTTGAAAATCAATCAGTGTGATTCACATTAGTAGAGCAAACAAAACTCTATGATTATTCCAATAGATACAAAAATTGAATTTGAAAATAAATGATAATATCCACTCATGATAAACAATGCTCAGTATGGAAGGAATAGAGTGGAACTTATGAGTGGCACTTATTTAACTTGATGAAGGGTTTCTACAAACAAGTTACAGCTATCATGATTCTTAATGAGGAAAACTGAGTGCTTAATCCAAAAGTTCCACTCCTATTTAGCATCATACTAGAAGTCCTAGTTAAGAAAGGTATTACTAGTATTTTATTTATTTATTTATTTATAAATAGTATTTTATTTATTACCACAGGCCAGTAGAAAAGTCAGGAAAAGAAAGAAAGGCCTCAAAATTTGAATGTAAGAAATAAAACTGCCTCTATTTGCAGACAAAATGACTTTCTACATGGCAAAACCCCAAAAATCCACAACACATGTTCTAGAACTAATTAGTGAGTTTAGCAAGGTCACGAGATTCAAGGTCAAAACACAAAATTAATTGTTTTCTGTGTTCTAGCAGTGCATATTATAATTCAAATTTTAAAATTACCATTCAAAATAGCATAAAAATGCAACACTTTGAACTAAATCTAAAAAATATTGATCTGTATGCTAAAATGTATAAAAGTGATTAAATAAATTTTTAAAAAGCTAAATCATTGGGGGGAATATACTGTTTTCTTTGTTTGGGAGATCTAACATTGGTAAGATGTCAGTTAGCCCCAAAATTCTAAGTTTGTTTAATGCAATCTGAATCAAAATCTCAAAGTGATTTTTACAGATATTGACAAGTTCATTATAAAATGTGGAAAGGCCAAGAAACTAAAATAGCCCCCCCACAAAATTGGAACAGAAATAACATAATGGGGATACTCATACTTGATTTCAAGATGTATTTTAAAACCACAGCAATCAATATAGTGTGGTATTGCCAAAGGACAGTGATATAGTTTGGCTGTGTCCACACCAAAATCTCATCTTGAATTGTAGTTCCCATAATCCCCAAGTGTCGTGGGAAGGACCTGGTGGGAAGTAACTGAATTATGGGGGTGGTCACCTCCATGGTGTTCTTGTGATAGTGAGTTCTCATGAGGCTTGATGGTTTTATATGGGGCTTTTCCCCCTTTGCTTGGCACTTTTCCTTGCTGCTGCCACGTGAAGAAGGACGTGTTTGCTTCTCCTTCCACCATGATTGTAAGTTTCCTGAGGCCTCCCCAGCCATGCTGAACTGGGAGTCAATTAAGCCTCTGTTCTTTATAAATAACCCAGTCCTAGTTATGTCTTTGTTAGCAGCATAAGAACAGACTAATACAGACACATATACAGTTCAAGTAAACAGATTAGAGTCCAGAAATAGACTCACATAAATAGAGCCAACTGACTTGTTGCAAAGATGCAAAGTAATTTTACGGAGGAAAGTCAGTCTTTCCAACAAATGGTGCTTGGAAGACGGGACATGCGTATGAAAAAATAAATGCCCACCCATAGAAATATTAATTAAAAACTATAGACTCAAGCATAAATTTAATCTATGAAATTTCTTAAAAGACTGTGAAAAATATTTGTGACATTGAGACTTAGATACAACACCAAAAGCAACATTCATAAAGAAAAGAATCAGTAAACTGGATTTTGTTATAATTTAAAAACTGCTGTTCTTTGAAAGACACAGTCGAAAGAATGCAAAGACAGCCATAGCCTGGTAGAGAGTATTTGCAAATTACAGTTCCGACAAAGGACTTGTATCTAGACATGTAATGAGCTCTTAAATCTTAACAGTAAGAAAATGACCAACCCAGTCAACAATGAGGAAACAGATCTAAACAGAAACTTAACCACAGATGTGTGGATGAAAAACAAACATGTGAAGGTTCTCAGTATCATTAGTCATTATGGAAATGCGACCATTCAAACCACAATGAAATACTGCTCTATGAGTATTATTAGAATAGCCAAAGAGCAGCAACAAAACAACAAGCTGACCACACAAAGTTCGAGCAAGGTCACAGAGCAACTGGATTTCTTTACTTGTGGTAATACAAAATGTTTCATCTCCCACAGCAAAGTGAGAAGCTTCTGATAATACTAAACATATATCTCCCACGTGGTCCAGGCATCTCGTCCCTGGGTATTTACTCAACAGAAATGAAAAGGTGTGCTCATATGAAAACTTGTACAGGAACATTTATAGCAGGTTCATTTGTAAGCATCAAAAGCTGGAAACTACTTAGGTAACTTTCAACTGGTAAACTGATAAATAAGTGTGATATATCCGTACAATTGAGTACCACTCACTGATAAAAAGAAAGGAAGTATTGATTTATGCAACAATGTGAATAAACCTTAAATGCATTTTGCTACACCAAAAAAGCCAAAACTCAAGGGACTAATATCAAATAATGCTGTTTATAAGACATTCTGTAACAGGCATACTTACAGAGGTACAGATCAAATCAGTAGCTGCCAGAGGTAGAATTAGGTGGGAGGGGCTGATTGCAAAAGGATACCTCAAAGGAATTTCTGGGGTGATGAAATCATCCTGTATTAAAATCTTGGTAGTTAATACATGATTGTATCCATTTGTCAAAATCTACTAAATTGTACCACTCCAGGGTGAGTTTTAATCTATGTAACTTAAAGGGCACACACAAGATATTTGGGGAACTCAAATGGAATACAAATTGTAACACATGAAACTAACTCTGTTATAGATGACAACCACACAACATATGGGGCAGGAAAAAACCAGTTACTTTAAAAGCATTACTTTGACTTGATACTATAAGCCCAAAGGCAGAAAGAATAGAGCAAAATGTTAAACTCTAGTAAATTTATTTCTAATAAGGTTATATGTTAGCAATTCGGAAGCTACTTTATATGTATATATTTAGGGTTGAATACATTAGTAAATGTATTGTAGATAATGAGAACTGAGTTTTTCATTGTAAGAGAAAGAATCAACATATAAAGAGAGAAGGCTAGAATAAACCCTGGGGTGTTGGAGGGAGGTTGGCGGTATCAGTGTGAACTCATGTTTTAAAAAGCATGTGGGCATTACAAATATATACATATATATGCAGAGATATGTGTACACAAATAAATATAGATGTGTGTGTATAGTTGTTATGCATACACATATTTTCGAGTTCTGTCCCTGGAGAGCGCTTAGAAACAATGACACCACACAACAATGAATGTACCTCTTACTCAGAACTTGTATTTTGTGGGGAATGAGTTCAGGTTTATTGAGGTGTAATTTGTATATAGTAAAATACACCCGTTTTAGTACACAGTTTTATGATATTCAACCATGTATACAATTCCATAACCACCATGATAATCAAGATAAAGAATAGTTTCATCCCCTCAAAATATACGCTTGGGACCTTTTGTTATCTATCCCTTCCCCTCACTTCCAAAACCAAGTGAGGGCTAGTATGGGGGGCAATTGGAAGTCTCATACACTGCTGGTGGAAATGTGAAATGAGGCAGCTACTTTGGAAAACAGTCAGTTTCTTGTAAAGTTAGACATTCCTTTACCATCAACCCAGTAATTCTATTCCTAAGTATTTACTCAAGAGAACTACAGACTATGCCCACACAAGGCCTGTATGCAATTGTTTACAGCAGCTTTATTGATAGTTATTACAAATGAAACAACTGAAGGCTTCACCTGCAGGTGAATGGATGAACAGATCGTTACTTTCATGCAATGGAACACTACTCTGCTACAAAAAAGAAATGAATTTCTGATGAAGCAAATGGATGAAGCAAAATGGATGAATCTCAGAAAAAATGTGCTAAGTGAAAAAAGCCAGAATCAAAAAGCTATGCACTCTATTCTTTCATTTATATAATGTTCTGGAAAGAACGAAACTAGAGACAAAGATCAGATCTTATATTTTAAATATCATTTTCCAATAGAAGGAACTAGGGTAACTTAGGGAAGTGGTGGAGTTCAGAACTGGGGCAGAGAAAATTCAAGATAAGCATGAAGTATCTTGTGGTGTCAGATAATCAGTAAGAACAGGCAAAACAGAAACACACCAAAAAATTAGAACACTCAATTATATTGTTGCAAGCAGGATCCACCATTGAATGCTAAAATTGGTGAGCAACAGTTCAAGGAGAAATAAGAGATTTGCATATTCTAAAAGATCTCCCCCAGGATATTTATTAATTACTTAGGGAAAGATAATAACTTTCCAGTGGAGAAAGCTGACAGATAACACCTTAACCGAGTGATCAAGGTAAAAATCATCAGTACTAAGACACATCCACATCTTATACCTCCTGATACGATGCACATGGATTCTATGTTATTCTGGCCAAAACCACATAAATAAATCTAGTCAGGAGATAACATCAGACAACCCCAAACTGAGGGACGTTCTGCAAAATAACTGACAAGGACTCTTCAAAAGTATTTCAGTCATGGAAGACTAAGGAACTATCAGAGGTCAGAGGAGATGAAGAAGACGTGCTTACTAAATGTAATGTAGGCCCTGGGCTTGGGTTCCAGAAGAGAAAAAGAACATTAGTGAAACAGCTGGGAAAATCCAAATAAATTCTTTAATTGATACTGTTGGAGCAACATTAATTTCTTGACTTTGATAACTGTGCTGTGATTGTACAAGATGTCAATGGTAGAGAAGATACATGAAGGATATGTAAGAATTATCTCCCATATTTGTAAGACAAGCATAAAATTCATTATAATTTAAAGAAATAGCAAGCAAAAGAAGGTATGTTTATGGAAACAGAATGAATGTTCAGAGGAGTAAGCAGAGAATCAACAAAAGAGGATAGTGTCTTGCAAACCAAGAAAGCAGCATTGCTCGAATTGTGTTCCTGTAGAGTATTCTCATGATATAACTCCGTCAAATAGAGAAATGATTCCATGGTTATTCAATCTTCTTGAAATCAGTAGTATATAAAGTACAATGCCTGTAAATAGTTTGAGAAAGGCTTCACTACTAAACTTTTTTTAAAAATCGAATGGTTCCCAGAATTATTTAGCTATGAGTACTTTTTTTTGTTTGTTTTTAAATAGCCTCTTGATATCAACTTTATGAAAGCAGCATAAAGTTGGTGCCAGGTACACAAACACAATTCACAACTCATATTTGTTATTTATTTATTAAACAAGTATTTATTGTATACCTATTAACATCCTTGGACTTTGGGATCTGAAGAACATACTTGTTCAAAACTCTAACACACACAATGATGGGATAAGTATTGTGATTGGCAAGAGGATTGGCCATGGGGAAAATAGGAGTAAATAACCCTGAGCATATGGGGGTTGAAAAATGAGGGGTCATTTCACTGTGGGCTGCTAGTAAGAAGAATGGAGAGAGGATCTGGATGGGGAGTTAGTCCAGAAGGAAATGTTACAATGGCCAGAACGTGTGTTTTATGTTGATTAATTCTACCTTCTTGTCCTCCAAGTTTCCATTTGGATTATGACACAAACATGTGGGCCTTCAATAAGAATGTTTTCTCATGGGATGGATCACAACCTGGTGTCTCCTTGTAACTTTCTGTTTGGAGAAAATAAATATCATCTCAAACTGCTAAAGAATGAATTTTTTAAAAAAGAATGTGATTGCCATGATAAATTTCCCTGACATATGTATTGTAATTACTTCTTGAAACATTGGTCAGGGAGACATTGGTGAGGACTGGACCGTTTTAGTCACTTTGGCATATTCTCTAAATTGTTTTAGAAGAGAGAGTTTTTAATGCAGATTAATGAATGATCTATGCACATCACGATAATGAAGCATTAAGATGACTTCTGGGCCCATTTCTCACCTTGCCTGTGCAGACTGAACTCTTCCACCAGCTCTGGGCTGACTTCCTGTTGCCTACATTTCACAAAGTTTCAGTCGGAGATGAGAAATAGCCCTGAAATTTGCTTAAATTCTTCACTAATCCAGGATCAAAATTCCCCAGGACTGCAAGGGAAGTTATTACGCTGCAGTTGCAGCATTGGGCAGTAGTATGTGCTTAGCAATAGGAGATACTCTTGTGAGAGCTGCACTAACTAGCTTTTAATCTGGCTGAGCCCGGTAGGGAACAGCTGGCTGTGGTTCTTCTGCAGGAACAGGCACCCTGCTTACACTCTGTTCTCTTCTTTCCAGATCAGTCCATGTGAGAGATGTCAGGCACAGGAGAATAGTTTTTCCTGTGAAAGCTTTTCTGCTCATCTCAGGAGACAGGGAAGGTAGATTGGCTCCCCCTTATTCTGCTGTTCTCATAGGAGTCACCCTTTATATTGATGAGATGCATGTTGATGGGAAACAATTTGAGGGTACCATGAAAGATTCATAGCAGGGTTAGATTAACCTCTCCTATGAACCTGCCTCAGAATCACAGTGTATCATTCCTTTATATAGAAAAAGATGACACTTGATGAAAATAAATGATTCAGTCATCGTAAAGATATTTGAATGGTAGCTTAATTTATGAGATGTTGTTACTGTTTTTCATCAAGTCATAAAGCAGTAATTATTAACTATTTTAAATTCATAAACTTCTATAATAATCTGATGAAAGCTTTAGACCTTTTCCCCCAGAGAATACACATACATGTCTGACATTTAATATTGACTATTCAATCTACAAGAAACAATCAGGATCACTGTGGTAGACACCATGGTTTTCTCTTCAACATCTGTGCACTCATTTATGAGCACCATGCTGTTTGGGAGGGTTTAGCCCCAATCCTATCTTTTGGGGAGACCATGATTCCCCTCAGTCAATAATATCCTAATCACACCAAAGTGATCAGGTCTAGTGAAGCCAATCAGTCCTTGACAATCTCCATGTTATGGTTTAGGCATGGCCCAAATGACATGGACTTTTGCTGGGAATCTAAGATACAGCTGCTCTCTCTCCTTCTGTATACTGTGGTGGGCAGGTGGGAAGCCTAGAATAACAGAATCCATTTAGTTCCTGTGAAGGAAGCGAACCCTGGCACCATGATGACAAAGCTGTCAACTAGAGGCGGAACCAAGAGCACTACAGAGAAAAAGAGCGGCAGCCTTGAACAAAACATGAAGAAATGCACTGGTGGGGTGAGACTTAAGCCGTTAAGTGAGCTCAAACCCCCTTAGGGTGTGGGCCTTTTCTGTGTAGGTTGTGTTTTCTATTACTTTCAACAAAATAGTTCTAAATGATGCAGTTATTCAGTGCTGGCTTTTCAAGTACAGATGAGCTGGCGAAGGAGTGAAGAAAGACAGTGCTAATATCTCTCTAGCATGCTGTCCTGCCTGTATAAAGATGGAGCTACCTATGTGTACCATTAGTGGTGTGAGTGTTTTCTCAAGAATGGAGAATGGATTCACCTCTGGCCCCATGCATCTCTCCACCCTGTCTTGTTACTAGTCTTACTCTGTGGTTACCCAGGTTCCAGTCAAGGTCCGTAGACATGGAAGAGAGGAAAACCAACTGGACAAGAGAGCTGAGCACCCCGCAGCCTGGGTTCTTTAACACCATGTGTGATACTTGTATAGACCACCACTCTGCTGCCTGGCTCGGAGGTAGTTGCTGGAATGCAGAATGTGGCCTGCAGGTGATGTGCTGAGAGTTGAGTGATGGTTTGTCTTTACTTTGTGAAATTAAACTTCATTGAAAAAGGAGAAGCAGGGAAACTGATGAGACCTTTATGAAGTCAGTGTAAACTGTAGTATGCAGAGCATATTAGACATAGCCACAGAACACAAAGCAAGAAATAGTGTGTATTATAGTCTGTTCTCACGTTGCTATGAAGAAATACCCGAGACTGGGTAATTTATAAAGGAAAAAGGTTTAATTGACTCACAGTTCCACTTGACTGGGGAGGTCCAGTACATGACTGTAAGGAAACTTACAATCATGGCGGAAGCCACCTCTTCCACTGGGCAGCAGGAGACAGAATGAGAGCAAGGAGGGGAAATGCCAGACACTTATAAACCATCAGATCTCATGAGCCTCACTCATTATCACAAGAACAGCATGGGGGAAACCACCCCCCCAATTCAATTACCTCCACCTGGTCTCACCCTTGACACAATTATGGGGATTACGATTCAAGATGAGATTTGGGTGGGGACACAGAGCCGAAGCATATCATAGTGTAAATGTACATTCAGGTGTTTCTGACGGATAAGCTGTCATTTATTTATTTATTTTTCAGCCATAGCCACCTGTGACTTTGGGTATGTCATAAAATCTATATTCAATGTAAAGATATGGAAGTTGAAAATACGTTTGTTACCTTTTACTACTCAAACTTTTTAAAATGACAATAAAAACTTACATGTGCTGATGATCAGAGTGTAGTTAGTAGTTATTTTGATAACTGTCATTATTTATTAAAACTAAGTATGTCCATACCCTACCGTCCAGTTTCACTGCTAACTGCATGCATAAGTGCCAAGAGAAGTGGATAGAATATTCATAGCAACATTGTTATAAGAGCCCCAAGTTAGAAACAGTGTTGATGGTTATCAAAGTAGACTGGACAAATTACTGTAGTATTTTTAATACATTAGAACACTACACAGCTACATGTGGCAACATGGATGAATCTCATAGTCATATTTATAAAGGGAAAGAATCCATAATGTGTGTGTAAGCCCCTAATGCTATACCTGGAACACAGTAGTTACCCTGTAAATGTTGGTTTGCCATTTATTTTGGAATTTAAAAGAATATAAGATAATACAATCAGTGCTAAGTAAGTAAATTCAATGGAGTTTTCCATTTCTTATTGCACATCTAATGTGGGATGTAAAATTAAAATTCATCAACAAACATAATAAATGTGCAATCAGTGTTTTGCAAAGAACATTGCCCTCATGTAATCTAGCCTGTTTTGCAAACCCTAATTCATCAATCTGAAAACAAAAATATGTATTTGCTGTGCTTAGCATAAATTTAATTGTAGAAGATGGAGTTCCTGAATTCGGAATCACATGATAGATAAAATGATAAAGAATATTATTTTTAACTTTTAGTTGATTCAGCCTTGTCCATTAATATTTAGCTAGCATTATGCCTAGAATCATTTATATCATTGAAAAGTATCAAATTGTTTGAAAGGTAGACATTTGATAGTCCTGAATGTTTTAAGTCTTCTTGTTTTTGAAAAATTAGTTTTGGATGACATATTGTGATAAAATGGCTTAATTTCAGGTGAAGATGTGCCTTATGACTTTCATTTTAAATCTTAAACACCTGCAGAGTTAAATTGCAGTGAAGCTCATAAAAATCGCCATCTGTAATTGATGGAACATTGATTTTTAATGATATGCTGTAGGAGTCTGAAAAGATCTAGTGGTCCATTATTAATAGACCTCCCAAAAAAAGACTGGTGGGTTTTCTTCTTCATAAAGCTGAATTTTACGGGCAACAGACAGGTAGGGAATGGTATAAAGTGAACACAAATTTTTTCTTATTTGCAATATTTGAATAACACAATTTAAAGTAAGCCTTTACAACATTAGACCAAAATTGAAGACTGAATAAGCATACTTAATTATTGCAAAATAACCTCTTTTGTAGCATTTAGCTAATTCCCAATGAACCAGGTTGCTGGGGCAAGAATGCAGTTATAACTACGTTCAGTTTACAGGTAATCCATAAATCCAGCTAACAAATCCATAGTAATCAGTAGTAGATTATAGGGTTTTCTTGTCATCACTGTTGTTACTGTTTTTCTGTTTGTTTTTGATCTGTTGGTGATGCACGGTTGGGAACTGGAATGAGCTTAGATCCCCAGGAGGGCAGGAGGGACACTTAGTAAGGAGGAAAGAGCTGGTTATGGACTGCCCACAAGCCCCAGTCTCTCTCTACTTCTGTTTCTGCACATTCTGCTCTGTTCCCTTTGTGTGTCCATTCTAGTGTAATTAGCATTTTATTTTGTCTATCACTAGACTATAAGCTCCATGAGGGCAGGGCTCTTTGTGTTGTTCACTGATACAGTACAATTGTCCAGAACAGAGTCTGGCACAAGGGGATCCAATATACATTTGTTGACTGAATTAATTGTACACCATTTTAGTATTTCGTAGGGGTAACCTCATCCCCTAGCTCTCATCTTTTCTGTTCGTTGATCTTTTTCAAACATTTTCTAGATCTACTGCATTTTTCCTTTTTCCAAATTTATGCTATATTTTTTTAAATGTGTAAAATGTTTCCTCTTTAATTTTATGATGGTAGTGCCCCACAAATCAATTTTGAGTTCTCTCATTGGGAAATGGTTTCTATATATATAATTTTTTTTCTAAGACAGTGTCTTGCTCTGTTGCCCAGGCTGGGCTGGAGTGCAGTGGTGCCACCTTAGGTCACTGTGCCTTTGAATCCTGGTCTCAACCAATTGTAATCCTTCCACTTCAGCCTCCCTAGTACCTGGGACTACTGGTGTGCACTAACCATGCCTAACTATGTTTTCCTTTCTTCCTTTTTAAAGATGGGCTCTTGCGATGTTGTCCAGGCTGTCTTTTTATTTTTAAAACTTTTTTTTCTATCTTTAGTCGAATAGTAGAACCTGATTGTTTTCTTCTAATGGAAATAAATAACGAATGTGTAGGAGCCAAATGTTTAATATTTGTTATTTCAAATGTAGTAGTTTATCTACTGCTTATGTTTGCTAAGGCAAATATTTTATCTGCTGGATGTATTTGCTAGGACAGCATTGACTTTCATGCATTTCTTTTATAATTGGCCATGTACTGAGCTGACTTAGACCATGACTAATAGGTTTTCAGTTGGTTCTTTTGAGAGTTCTCACTAGTCATTTACATCATTTTTACTTCTCTTTTACAATATTTATATTTCAATATTCTTATATATTAACCCTTCTGTTGGTGGTTTTAATGACATTTGACTAGAAATACTAGTTAAAACATTAATGAAAGTAAATGAGGGATTGCATATCAAATATGACCACACGAAAGTATGCAAAAAACATAAATTCACAAAACAATACTTCAAGTGACAAGAACACTATGAAAATGTTCAAATCCATAGTAATTAAAACAGTGTATGTTAAAATGGTATACTACTGGCCGGACGTAGTGGCTCACGCCTGTAATCCCGGTACTTTGGGAGACCAAGGTGGGTGGATCACGAGGTCAGGAGATCGAGACCAGCCTGGCTAACACAGTGAAATCCCGTCTCTACTAAAAATACAAAAACTTAGCCGGGCGTGGTGGTGGGCACCTGTAGTCCCAGCTACTCTGGAGGCTGAGGCAGGAGAATGGTGTGAACCCGGGAGGCAGAGATTGTAGTGAGCCAAGATCGTGGCCACTGTACTCCAGCCTGGGTGACAGAGCAAGACTCCGTCTCAAAAAAAAAAAAAAAAAAAAAAAAAAAAAAAAAGATATACTACTTATTTTGCCCCATCCAGCCTTGGGCAAAATCATTCCTTTTTAATAAATTTATAACAATATTTCCGGGTCAGCCATAGGAAACAGCTCACTACTTCACTACTGGTCAGGGAAAGTAAAAAAATGTGCAAACATTCAGAAATGAATTTAGCACGTATATAAAAAACATATGGAAAGGGAAGATTTTCCTTTTTGTTTTTTTTTTTTTTTTTTTTTTGAGAACCGGAGGTCTTGCTCTGTCCCGCCCAGGCTGGAGTGAGTGGTAGATCTCGCTCTCTGCAAGCTCCCACCTCCCCAGGTTCCACGCCATTCTCCCTGCCTCAGCCCCCAAGTAGCTGGTACCTACAGCCACCTCGCCACCACCCCAGCTAATTTTTTTTGTATTTTTTAAGTAAAGAATGGGTTTCCACCGTGTTTAGCCCAGGATAGTCTTGATCTCTGACCTTCCTACCGCCTGCCCCTTGGCCTCCCCAAAGTGGTGGGATTACGGCCGGTGAGCCACCACACCCGGCCATGGAAGATGTTTCCCATTTTAGAAAATGTGTCCCCTTGAAAAAAGTAAATTTGAAAAAATTAATGTTTGTAAACAGATATTTAACCATAAAGAAAAGACAGCCAATATAGTAATCTAAACCCTAACAGTCATTCTCCCAGAGATCTGGTTCTTTGTACATTGCAATGATGGTAAGAAAACCATTTTCTTTTTCCTTTTTTTTTTCTTTTTTTCTTTTTTTTTTTTGAGACGGAGCCTCGCTCTGTCCGCCCCAGGCTGGAGTGCCGTTGGCCAGATCTCACTCACTGCAACCTCTGCCTCCCGGTTTTACACCATTTCCCTCCCTCACCCCCCAGTAGTGGACTACAGCTGCCCCCGCCACTTCGCTCCGGCTAGTGTTTTTTGTATTTTTTAGTAAGAGACGGGTTTTCACCGTGTTAGCCCAGGCTGGTCTCAATCTTCCTGACCTCCCATGAATCCACCCGCCCCCTCGGCCTCCCCAAAGTTCTGGATTACAGGCTTGACCACCGCACCCGGCCTTATTTTTCTTTAATAATTATCCATTAACATGTAAAACTCCCATCAGAGTCCCAGCACAGTGGCTTATGCCTATCTGTAATCCCAGCACTTTGGTAGGCCAAGCAGGGAGAATTTCTTGAGGGCAGGAATTCAAGTCCAGTCTGGGCAACATAGCGAGACCCCTGCCTCTACAAAAATAAAAAATAAAAAACTGTAGCCATGTGTGGTGGTATGCCCCTCTAGTCTAGCTACTTGAGAGGCTAAGGTGGGGGAACTGCTGGAGTCCAGGAGGTTCAGGCTGTAGTGAGTCATGACTTCAGCCTCGGTGAGAACCTGTCTCTAAAACAATAAAATAAAATAAGAAAAGAGAAAAGCTGGTTTACTGTGGTTTATTTAGGCATTGATTTTAACAGTGATTTATAATTTCTTTTATTTTTTTCCTATTGTGTCTGTCTTTCTGGAAGGATCTTAATTGAAAGGGTGTTTCTTATGGGAACCTCTAGTGGACATCTTAGAAGGTAGAGCAGTTGAAGGAGAAATATATTATTCACACATTAATGGTTCAGGACTGGTCCTCATCAAGGCAATAAATCATCTCTACCTTCATCAGATTTTCTTTTATGAAAGGAAAGAGAAATTCTAAGTTCTTCAAGACATGGAGAATATTTTCATAATATTTTAGGTTATTTTGTAGACATTAAATCTGAAAACCTCAATATATTAAATGACAGTATTAAAGCTTGTGGGCTGGTTTGGGAAAAAATATTTCTTTCTACATTTTGGGACACATTCAGCCATGTATCAGAAAAGTCCCCAGAAAGATTTGTTTGAATCTGGAGGCACAGATACACTGGCCTTCTGTAGCTAGTCTGCTGTTACCAACTGAATGACCTTTTCAATATTGAGTAGTCTGTAGACTTTCTGAACAGTTACTCATACGTGCAAAAGGTTCACTGAAGAAAAAGTTAGATAAAAAGAATTCAATTAGTTCAGTGGCTCAAAAACTTATCCGTTTCAATGCCCACTTTATGCGATGCCACAAGTTGACATTTTAACATAAAATAAATTTATACAATCGATGGCATCTCACAGTCAATATTGGCTGGTGTGACACAGTTGTCATTGACTGTACATGTTTGCACCTGGTCAAAAGAGTTCGTACTGCCATAACTTTAAGTGCAGTATATTGTGGTAACTACATGTGTACAGGTCTCAACTCATATTAAAAATGTGTTCCTGGCAGAGTGCAGTGGCTCACGCCTGTCATCTCAACATTTTGGGAGGTCGAGGTGGGTGGATCACCTGAGGTCAGGAGTTTGAGACTAGCCTGACCAGCATGGTGAAACCCTATCTCTACTAAAAATACAAAAAATTAGCCAGGCATGGTGGTAGACAACTGTAATCCCAGCTACTCGGGAGGCTGAGGCAGGAGAATTGCTTGAACCCGGGTGGCAGAGGTTGGAGTGAGCTGAGATCGTACCCTTGCACTCCAGCCTGGGCAACAAGAACAAAACTCTGTCTCCATTAAAAAAAAAAAAAAAAAAGTGTTCCTGTTCCTGTTTGTTACCTGAAAATCTTCCATGGACACCTCCAGTAAGACCAAGGAACTGCCAGAATTATTGCTGGCTCTTGGAAGAAAATCGAGGTGTCAATAGTGGAGCAGCCTTTCAGAAGTGCTGTATCACTAATGCTCTTGCTGGCTTGGAAGATGATGTTGTGTCCAAAATTTCAAGCGATGATAAGGCATTGTGTCCTAATTTAATTGCAGTGTGTTTTTGTAAATGTTATAACATAAAATTTGTTGTGTCTTATAATCAATGTTATCTTAGATCCAATCCAATAAGAAATGTAGTTTGTCATGTCCCCTTTATTATCCTTAAATAAAATTTATGGATAATAAAGCTACCTACATACATAATTTTCAAGAATCAATGTAATCGTCTATCTCCAATATGACAGATAAATAAAAATAAATCAGTATTTATTCATTATGAAAATGACTTTGCACAACCATACCTGAATACCTAATGAGGCAGTCAGATGTTTTTATCTACCTATGGCAAACAACACTGCATTTATGAGAAATAAGACAATCAGAAGCTATTCTTAAACAAGAAGCACTTGAATATAAAATTACAGGCACAGCTGGATGCTAGAGTAAAAAGTAATGGTATGATGAATAATAAGTGTGAAGTTTTTGTATTAATGAGAGAAAGAAGAAAATCACCTTAATTAACAGAGATATCGCCCCTTAGAAAATTATAAAGTTTTGAAGTAGAAATAATGAGAAAGTGTTTTCATAGTGGAACTGGGACTTTTTCCACTGTAATGTCAACATAATTGCCTTTGTTATGACATGGAATGAGGTAGTGACAACTATCATTAACAATGTTTACTTTTAAAAGGCCTGGTGTACATTCAGTTCTCTAAAACTTAGGAAAGATCTTAGAGACAATATATAATCTTCAAAGGTCAACTGGATCTATGGTAAAACACAGGAGCATCTAGAGAATTTGGGTTGACCTCTAGGGATATTATCCGAGTAGGATGGAAAGAATTAGTTAACTACAAAATGAATACATAATTTAAGTAACTAATTTTATGAACTAAAATAAGTTAACTACCAAATGAATAATTTCAGTAACTAACTTTTATAAATTTCAGTAACTATTTTTTATAAAATAAATGAGGTAGTAAAACTATGATTGAAAATATGTTTACTCTTAAAAGTTCAGGTGTGCTTTCAGTTCTCTACAACTTAAGATCTTAGACACAATATATAATCTTCTTCAAAGGTCAGCTGAAACTATGTTAAAATATAGAAACATCTAGAGAATTTGTGTTGACCTCTGGGGATATTATCCAAGTAGGATGGGAAAAATAAATTAACTACAAAATGAACAAACAATTTCAGTAACTAATTTTTATAAAATAAATTTCTGTCATTGTGCTATATAATTATTAAAAAGTATAAACTGGCAATTATATGAAATGTTTTTAAAAGCATCTTTATTATTGAATTCAATAAGATCCCCGAGTTTCCTGTGATTCCATTAGTTTCATTGTATTTGGCTTTAAGTCTCCTAAGAGGAGACTTCATAAAGTTTGTTGAAAACTTCAGTAAACGTTAGGTTAGCAAATATTGAATGCCTAACACTTGCTCTTTCTGTTGTAAAATGTTTTCGCTGATACTGACATTAGTCCTTCCTGGAGCCTCATAATCGTGATTTGATGATATACATGAAACAACCGGAGAGGTATTCAGAAGAATGTAAAGTATGTGAACCAAAGAATATTGAAAACATGATCTGTTGTGTCCATTTTTGTAAAAGACAGAAGAGTGACTTATTTCTCCTGATAGTGTTATGAAGCTCAGCTGTAATCAGTTAATTAGAGGAAGCCTCTTTGAAGGAAGATGGAGAAGGAAATGGCAGAAGAGTATTTTGGAATCTCAAAGGGGTTTCATAACAAAAGGGTCTGGTGAACAAATCCTTGACTTCATTTCCGCAGAGCAACTAGTCATTTTGGAAGACCCAAGGAGATAAAGAAGGGCCTCAGGAAATTGAAAAAGAAAAATCATATGGTTTGACTTTTCGTGAGGTAGTTGAATGCAGTTCTGTTCATTATTATAGCCAACCTTTTATTCATCTTTGTGCCAACTTAATTTGTTATAAAAGGCTCAGAAATATTTTGAAAAATTATATGTGTTTTGTTGCCATGTATTTTTGCTGGGGTTTCATTGATACTCTTGATGTAGTATACTAATTAATAAGTTAGAAAAGACTGACTATGTCTATATCATGTTATTAGTGTTTCACGTGAGAGCGTTCCATGCAATGTCACTGAAACTTTGTTTTATGGCAGAGGGACTTAATATTATAGATAGATTTTGCAGTGCAGTGGACAAATCCATATCTATTCACATCTCCAGGAAGCTCTGAGTTCAAAAACTGATTTCCTTTTCTTTCTTTCTTTCTTTTTTTTTCAAATGGAGCCTCACTCTGTTTACCAGGCTGGAGTGCAATGGCAGGATCTTGGCTCACTGCAACCTCCGCCTTCCAGGGGGTTCAAGCTATTCTCCTGCCTCAGCCTCCTGTATAGCTAGGATTATAGGTGCCCACCACCACACCCAGCTCATTTTGTATTTTAGTAGAGACAGGGTTTCACCATGTTGATCAGACTGGTCTTGAACTCCTGACCTCAGGTGATCCACCTGCCTTGGCCTCCCAAAGTGCTGGGATTACAGGCATGAGCCACTGTGTCCAGCTAAAAACTGATTTTCAATGCTACATATAATAATTTGGTTCTTCTAAGCACACACAGAAGCCTACTTAATCCTATAATATAATTGAAATTAAGACAGAGGTCATGAAGAAGCCGTGAATATGAATGAGACGGAGACAAGGCTATTTGTGTGTAGACATTATTTGTACCAAGTGATTTTAAGGTGGGGACCATGTGTATCTCCAGTCTGAATGGCAGACTGAGGATCTGTTTACCAGGAAAATTCTGGGTTTGCCCATGTGCTCTCTACAAAGACTGCTATTCAAGGAGTCTTTCCCCAGAGAGAAATCTATTATCTTGTCTTTTGTGATAATGATTTCCCTAATATTTTTATGGTACACACAGACACACGCACACACTACTCTTGTTTATGAACTTTATATTGCTAGAATCACACTGTATTTATTCTTTCATTATTTGCTTCTTTCACACTACACTAACTTTGTGAGCTGTTCCTATGTTGATGTTCACTGTTGTTCCACATTCTCTTCATTTCCGTTTCCATATGAATTTTAGAATCAGCTCATCAAATTCTACAAAAATATCTTCTGGGACTTAGATGGGAATTAGGTTGAATCTACTGATCAATTTGGAGAGAATCAACATCTTAACAATAATACGTATTCTAACCCAATAACATTATTTAGTTGTTCAGTTTCAGCAGTATTTTGACTGGAAGACTTTGTGTAGAACTGGTAATATTTATTTCTTAAATGCTTAGTGAAATTCACCATTGAAGCCATTTGGGCCTGTAGTTTTCTTTGTGAAAAGGCCTTTTTAGCAACAAATTCAATTTCTCTAATGGCTGTAAGGCTACTCAAGTACACATTTCTTCTTGAGTGAATTTTGTCAGTGTTCATCTTTCAACAAATTTGTCCACTTCATTGAAATTGTTGAGTTTGTTGTCACAAACTTGTTCTTAAAGTTGTTCTTTTTTTTCAGAGCAGGATTGGAAGTTTATGTTACAAGGCTTTAGAACAGGACAAAAAGAAAAGTACTGATATGGTCTGGCTGTGTCCCCACCCAAATCTCAACTCGAATTGTATCTCCCAGAATTCCCATGTGTTGTGGGAGGGACCCCAAGGGAGGTAATTGAATCATAGGGGCCAGTCTTTCCCGTGCTGTTTTCATGATAATGAATAAGTTTCACATCTGATGGGCTTCTCAGGGGTTTCCACTTTTGCGTCTTTCTCATTTTCTCTTGCCACCGCCATTTAAGAAGTGACTTTCACCTCCCGCCATGATTCTGAAGCCTCCCACCAGCCATGTGAAACAGTAAGTTCAGTTAAACTTCTTTTTCTTCCTAGTCTTGGGTGTATCTTTATCAGCAGCATGAAGACAAACTAATGCAGTAAATTGATACCGGTACAGTGGGGCATTGCTGAAAAGATACCTGAACATGTGGAAGTGACGTTGGAACTGGGTAAGAGGCAGAGGCTGGAACAGTGTGGAGGGCTCAAAAGAAGACAGGAAAATGTGGGAAAGTTTGCAACTTCCTAGAGACTTGCTAAATGGCTTTGACCAAAAGCCTGATAGCAGTATAGACAATAAGGTTCTGGCTGAGATGGTCTCAGATGGTGATGAGGAACTTATTGGGAACTGGAGCAAAGATGACTCTTGTTGTATTTTAGCAAAGAGACTGGTGGCATTTTGCCCCTGCCCCAGGGATTTGTGGAACTTTGAACTTGAGAGAAATGATTTAGGGTATCTGGCATAAGAAATTTCTAAGCAGCAAAGCATTCAAGAGGTAACTTGGGTGCTGTTAAAGACATACAGTTTTATAAGGAAGCAGAGCATAAAAGTTCAGAAAATTTGCAGCCCGACAATGTGATAGAAAAGAAACACCTATCTTCTGCGAGCTGGCTGCAGAAATGTGCATAAGTAATGAGGAGCTAAATGTTAATCCCCAAGACAATGGGGAAATGTCTCCAGGGCACATCAGAGGTCTTGGGGCAGCCCCTCCCATCACAGGCCCAGAGGCCTAGAAGAAAATGGTTTCCTGGGCCTGGCCCAGGATCCCTGTACTGTGTGCAACCTGGGGACTTGGTGCCCTGTGTCCCAGTTACTCCAGCTGTGGCTGGAAGGGGCCAATGTAGAGCTCGGGCTGTGGCTTCAGAAGGTACAAGCCCCAAGCCTTGGCAGGTTCCACATGGTGTTCCGCCAGCAAGTGCACAAAAGTCAAGAATTTGGGTTTGGGAACCTCCGCCTAGATTTCAGAACATGTATGCAAACACTTGGATGCCCAGACAGAAGTTTGCTGCAGGAGCAGGGCACTCATGGAGAACCTCTGCTAGGACAGTGCAGAGGGAAATGTGGGATTGGAGCCCCCACACAGAGTCCCTACTAGGGCACCACCTAGTGGAGCTGTGAGAAGAGGGCCACCGTCCTCCAGACCCCAGAGTGGTAGATCCACCAACAGCTTGCACCGTTCACCTGGAAAAGCTGCAGACAAGGCCAGCCTGTGAAAGCAGCTGGGATGGAGGCTGTATGCCACAGGCGTGGAGCTGCCCAAGACCATGGGAACCTACCTCTTGCATCAGCATAACCTGGATGTGAGACATGGAGTGAAAGGAGATCATTTTAGAGCCTTAAAATTTGACTGCCCAGCTGGATTTCAGACTTGCATGGGCCCTGTAACCACTTTCTTTCAGCCAATTTCTCTCATTTGGAACAGCTATATTTACCCAATACTTGTACCTCCATTGTATCTAGGAAGTAACTAGCTTGCTTTTAATTTTACAGACTTACAGGCAGTAGGGACTTGCCTTGTCTCAGATGAGACTTTGGACTGTGGACTTTTGGGTTAATACTGAAATGAATTAAGACTTTGGGGGACGGTTGGGAAGGCATGATTGGTTTTGATATGTGAGGACATGAGATTTGGAAGGGCCAGGTGTGGAATTATATGGTTTGCCTGTGTCCCCACCCAAATCTCAACTTGAATTGTATCTCTCAGAATTTCCATATGTTGAAGGAGGGACCCAGAGGAGGTAATTAAATCATGGGGGCTGGTCTTTCCCGTGCTATTCTTGTGATAGTAAATAAGTCTTGTGAGATCTGATGGGTTTATCAGGGGTTTCCACGTTTGCTTCTTCCTCATTTTCTCTCGTCTCCATCATGTAAGAAGCGCCTTTCACCTCCCACCATGATTCTGAGGCCTTCCCAGCTATGCAGAACTGTAAGTCCAATTAAACCTCCTTTTCTTCCTAGTCTCCAGTATGTCTTTATCAGCAGCATGAAAATGGACTAATACAAATACATTTGGAAGAGACTAAAGCAGGCCTATGAAGGTCAAGTGCCCTTAAAATTTCCTTTATATTCTCTTATTACCCTTCTAATATTTATAGAATCTGGCCAGTGCGGTGGCTCACGCCTGTAATCCCAGCACTTTGGCAGGCTGAGGCAGGCTGATCTCGAGGTCAAGAGATGGAGACCATCCTGGCCGACATGGTGAAACTCCATCTCTACTAAAATAAAAAAAATTATCCAGGTGTGGTGGTGCACACCTGTAGTCCCAGCTACTCGGGAGGCTGAGGCAGGGGAATTGCTTGAATCCAGGAGGCAGAGGTTGCAGTGAGCCGGGATTGTGCCACTGCACTCCAGCCTGGCAATGGAGTTAGACTCCATCTCAAAATAAATAAATAAATAAATAAAATAAATAATAGAATCTATGGTGATGTCACCTCTTTTATTTTTAATATTTGTAATCTGTGTCTTACCTATTTTATCTGCTTACTTTGGTTAGAACTTTATTAATTTTATGGATCTTCTCAAAGAACCAGCTTTTGGTTTTATTTTCTCCACGATTTTCTTGATTCCTAGTTTACTAATTTCCACCCTGAACTTTTATTTCCTTTCTTCTACTTCCTTTGATTTTAATTTGCTTCTCTTTTTCTAGTTTCTTAAGATGGAAACCAAGATGTTGATTTGAAACCTGTGCTCTATTCTAATGTAGACATTTAATAAATTTCCTTCTAAAAATTGCTTTAAAAGACTCCCTCAGAATTAACATGGCATGATTTTATTCTCATTCCCTTGAAAATTCTCTATAATTTTTAAATTTCCTCTTTGATTTCATTTTTTATTTCTTCTTTGAAACATAGATTATTTAAAGGGGTATAATTTGGTTTCCAAATATTTGGATATATTCCAGAGATCTTGCTGTTATACATTTTTAATTTATTTTAATTATAGTCATATCACATACATTCCGTGACTTGAACCCTTTTAAGTTTATTGAGACTTGTTTTATGGCCCAGAATTGGGTCTACTGTGGCAAGTGATCCATGCACAGCTGAGAAGGATGTGTGTTCTCCTGCTGTTGGCTGGAGTTCTCTGTGATAAAAAGTAGGTCAGGTTTGTTGATCCTGTTGTTCTAGCGTTCTATATCCCTGTTTACTTATTCTGTCCATTATTAACAGAGAGGTATGAAAGTCTATAGCTATAATGATAGATTTTTCCATTTCTCTTTGCAGATCTATTGGTTTTTGTTTCCTGTAGTTTGAAGCTCTGCTATTAATTGCATAAACATTTAGGGTTATTATATTCTCTTGAGGGATTAACACCTATATCATTATGAAATGACCCCTGTATCCCTGGTAATAGTATATGCTCTGAAATCTACTTTATCTGATATTAATGTGCTACTCTGGCTCTTTTATGACCCATGTGGATGTGATGTTTAGTGAATGATTTGATTTGCCCAAATTGAAGCCTGGTGTTTGTCTCCAGCTCCTGGAAGTGAACCTTTAAACCCTTGAAATGTCTTGAGCAATAGGAGTGTCTTTGTTATTTATGGTGGGTCCCTGGGACTATGCCTAGTATTTTATGCTAAAAATATAATTTGTGCTAAAAATATAACACGTGGCACCAAGGCCACATGTTACCAAACTGATCTCTGGGGGTGACTGGCCTAGAGACTGAGTTCAATGGGCAAGCAATGAATCAATCCATCATACCTACATAATGCAGCCACAGTAAAATCTCTGGTCAGCTTCCTAAGTTGGCAGTACTCCATGTATACCGTCACATGTGGATTCCAGTAGGGTAAAATATCCAGGAGCCTTGTGGGTTTCCTCAACTTGAGTGTGGACTGGGTTTAGTGACTTGCTTCTAGTAGAGAGAACGTGGCAGAGTTGAAGGGATGCCACCTTCAAAACTGGGTTACAAGAAGACTATGGCTTGTTTTCCCTCTGTTTTTTTCTCACTCATTCTGAGGGAAGCCAGCTGCCATGTTGCAAGTTGTCCTGTGGAGGAGCCCACATGGCAAAGAACAATGTGTATGACACCAGCTGTCAAGAGCCTGGGATCTGCCAGCAGCCACATGAGGGAGCTTGAAAGTGTATCGTTCCCCGTTTAGCTCCGAGATGACTGCATCTCTGGCTAACACTTTCATCACAGGCTTTCAAGAGACTCTGAGCCAGAGGATAAAACTAAACCACACCTCGATTCTTGGCCCATAAAAACTATGGGATGTGTTAAGCTACTGAATTTAGGGGTAATTTGTTATACAATAAGAACTATCTAACAACCAGATGAAAAAAAAAAAAACAAAAAACAGAAGGAAGAAAAAGAGGAGAAGAAAAAGGGGAAGAAGAAAATGGGGAAAGTAAAGAGGGGAGGAGGAAAGGAGAAAAGGAAGGAGAGTGTGGAGAAGGAGGAGGAATAGGATATTATATTAATTAAGCCTTAAGCTCAATGATGCAAAAGTTCTAACTCAGACTGGACTAAAACAAGAAAGTTTGTAATATACTATAGGAGGAAGTCAAAAATAGGAAGAACAATAAGCTCATGTGACTCAATGATTCAATTGTATCTTTCTATTTCAATATTGGCTTCATCCTCAGCCTTCTAGCAAGCTGACTCAGTCTGAATTTCCAGTGTTTTAGCTTGGGTTGCCATAACCAACTACCACAGACTGGTGGCTTCAACAGCAGTCATTTCTTTCCCACGGTTCTGGAAGCTGGAAAACCCAAGATCAAGGTGCCAGCAGATTTGCTTCTTGGTGAAATCTCTCTTCCTGGCTTCTAGGTGGCCACCCTTCCTGTGTATCCACATAAGGTAGAGAGAGGGAGCTCTGCTGTTTCTCCATCTTCTTAGAAGGGCACTAATCCCATCAGGGGAGCACCACCTTCATGACCTCATCCAAACCTAATTACCTCCCTAAGAACCCACTTCCTAATGCATTGAAGGTTAGGGGCTGAATATATACATTTTAGCTAGGTTTCCAGGACAGAAAAACTCAGCCCATAGCATCCAATAGCTAGACAAGGAAGAGATGTTGGTTCTTTGGTTTTCTCTAGAAGGGAGAGATGTCTTCTACCATCCTCTAGCTGATTTTCTGTCTTGTCCCACTCCCCGGTTCTCAGGCACATGCCAGTGGCAATCACAGGCAAAGGCTCTGAGATTCATTCAACCTACATGGGGCTGGAGACAGGGCCCCTTCCACTGAGGCCCTTGGCTACGAGGAGATGTGGAGGATCCCAAAGTAAAATTGTGTTCCTTAAGGCAGCAGTAGACCCAACATTTTTGTCACCAGGGACTGATTTCATCGAAGATTATTTTTCCATGGACCAGGCTGGTATGGGGTGGCAGGTGGTGGGTTTGGGATAATTCAAGTGCATTACACTTGTTGTACACTTTATCTGTGTTATTATTCCATTATAATATAAAATGAAAGAACTATACAACTCACCATAATGTAGAATCAGTGGGAGCCCTGAGCTTGTTTTCCTGCAATTAGACAGTCCAATTGGGGGGTGATGGAAGATGACAGATCTTCACGTATTAGATTCTCATAAGGAGTGCACAACCTAGATCCGTTGCACGTGCAGTTCACAGTAGGGTTCCAGCTCCTATGAGAATCTAATGCAGCTGCTGATCTGACAGGAGGCAGATCTCCGAGGATAATGTGAGTAATGGGGAGTGGCTGTAAATACAGATGAAGCTTTGCTCCCTTGGCCACCCCTCACCTCCTGCTGTGCAGCCCTGGACAAGGCCATGGACTGGTACTGGGAGTCAAGGACCCCTGCTTTAGGGCATGAAACAGACTGATAGCTATTGGTAGCTGCCAACAGTGTGAATGGAGATGTTCAATTCTTCTATAGAAAAATTCTTCACCTTCACGATTGATGGAAGGTAGTAGAAGTTTCTGTTTGACTCTTCCATGGTATATTTCAAACTGACTGATTTATCTAAATGTATATTTTTTACGGAACTAGTCAGCCATACCCATCTTCAATCTTACAAGCAAAGAAATAAATTTTAAATAATTTGTATGATGAAGACCTGTTTTTGAGCTGAGTGGCTCCTAATTGCCCATTTTTCCTTGAGAGCATTTATTGAGTGTTTGCTGTGTGCTGGCAGTGGATTCCAGACTGAACAAAGCAGTCCCTGCTCCTGGAAAACTCGCACCGTCTCCATGCATACACCATCCAGCTCTACTGCAGCAGTGCTGATCACCTAAGAAGTGATCATCAGATTCTACATTTTATAGTCTATAACATTTCCTCATTAATTCATTGAAGCTTAAACTTCTCATCCATGTGTGTGTAGCAAGCTTAGTTCTGCAAAAATGTTTGAAATTTGCCCCTTCCTCTAAAAAAGATATTTTCTTCTGTGATCATTAATTATAATAAAATGTGTTTACACTTTTGAGACTGGATTAACTGTCTCATTATATTATCCCATTATTTATGCATTTGTAATTTAGATAAGAATTACTAATACAATTTTACCATGAGCTGTATGAAATAGATCAAAAGTGACAGTAACAAGGCATGTTATAAGAACCCTAAAATATTCCTTTTTAGACAAAAAAATAGCATATCTGGCAAAGATGCACAGAAAGGGGAATGCTAGTACACTTTGGGTAGGAAGGTAAATTAGTACAGCACAGCCACTGTGGACAACGGTATGGAGGCTTCTCAAAAACTAAAAATAGATCTGTCATATGATCCTGCAATCCTACTGTTGGGAATATGTCCAAAACAAAAGATACTGGTATGTCAAAGAGATATCTGCACACCCATTTTATTGCAGCACTATTCTCAATAGTCAAGATATGGCATCAATCTCAGTGTCCATCAACAAATGAATGGATAGAGAAATACTATATATATATAATGGAATACTAGTCAGCCGTAAAATAGAATAAAATCCTGTCATTTGCAGCAACACACATGGAACTAGAGGTCATCATGTAAGTTGCAATAAACCAGGCAAAGAAACAAATATTGTATGATCTCACTCATATTTAGGAGCTAAAAAAGTTGATTTCATGAAGGCAAAGAGTAGAATACTGGTTACAGAGGCTGGGAAAGGTGGTGAGGGGACATGAAGAGAGGTTGCTTACTGGGTGCAAAAATACAACAATATGAGGGAATACATTCTGATGTTCAACGGCACAGTGACTACAGTTAACAAAACTTTTTTTTTTTTTTTGATGGAATCTCACTCAGTCACCCAGCCTGGAGTGCAGTGGAGCCATCCTGGCTCACTGCAACCTCCACCTCCCAGGTTCAAGCCACTCTCCTGCCTCAGTCTCCCAAGTAGCTGGGACTACAGGCATGCGCCACCACACCCGGCTAATTTTTGTATTTTTAGTAGAGATGGGGTTTCGCCATGTTGGCCAGTCTGGTCTTGAACTCCTGACCTCAAGTGATCCACCCCCCCTCAGCCTCCCAAAGTGCTGGGATTACAGGCATGAGCCACAGCACCGGTCCAATTAACAAAACTTTATTGTGTATTTCAAAATAGCTAGAATAAATAATTTAAAGTGTGTCCACCACAAAGAAATGGTATATGTTTCAGGTGATGGATATCCTAATTACCCTGATTTGATCATTACACATTGCATGCAAGTATCAAAACATCACATGTACTCCAAGAATATGTACAATTACATATCAATTTTTAAAATTATTTCTATTGCTTAGTTTAAGCTGTTTGTAGAGCTGATGTATAAACTGCAGCAAATGCAGAAAGTCAATCAGTGGCCAATGGCAGAGAACAGGCAGCACATTTTCTGAATTTCAAAGCCATGGGTGCGCTTATCTAATCACCTTAATAGTTGGGTGCATCACACAATTTTTTAGACAATGTTCTAGTTTCTAATTACAAAAATCATGTGTGTTTCAGTTTTCACAGTTTCAACACCAAAGAAATATATCTAGCACTCATGAGAAGGAATCAAGGAAGCCAATTTAGGAAAGTCAGAATGACCATTCATCCTCACAACGCAGGGCCTAAATTCGATGTCAGGTCTCTTTGCACATGCTCCACATTCCTCATTACCTTGATGGGTTCTTCCAAACCTCACCAGTCCTCAACCTGTGCCTGAAAGATGGCAGGTGTACAGCGGTAGAGGGAGAGCAGGAATGGACTCTGGGTCACTGGTCATGCTGCCCAGCTGTGCACTGCACTAGAGGGAAGTCCTCAGAGTGGATTGTGTGGATGATGGCAGGAAAGGAGGCCACTCCAGCCACTCTGCTGGGACAGTGTTGAGAGCTACACAGACCCCTAAGCTATTGAGTGGCAACAGAGGAGCCTCAGAGCCTATTTGTGGTGGGAGAAGAAAGAAAAAAGAAGTTGCAAGATGGCTCAAGGCAATTCCTAAACTTTCTGGAGGACATGGAAAACCGTGGAACTTCTCCCCAAGAAAGTACATAAACAAAATTCCTACATTAAAATTCAGAGAGCCCTTGAGGCAGCTCTTGTTCTCAGACTGGCCATGGTTCATTAAAAGTGAACTGGACTCTTCTTCTCCAATACTGATTTCTCTCTTTCTAAATTTCTCACACATCTAGCACATCACTTTGTTTACAAAAAATAATTCTGCTAGGAAGTCAGGGCAAGTATTGATCTCATCTCTAAAACAGAGGGGAAAATTCACAGAAGCAGACTTCGGAAAGTCAAAATGAAAAGTGTAAGCAACTCTCCTGAGATCAAATGGTTATGTGGTGGCAATACCGAGATGTTGAATTGCATTGAGCTGGAACTCAGAAAGTTTCGGTCAGGAGCAGGCACAGCATAGTGCCAAATTAGCGTGGCTTGCAGAGTGGGGTACACCTCAATCTAAATGCCATTTCTGCACGTTGTCTAAGCCACTAGAAACTTTGCTTCCTTGCCTCTGACAAGGGCATAACAATGCCCCACACAGGGGGGCCCATGAGGGTTAAATGAGGTGAAAAGAAATAATAGCTCAATCCCAAAACCAGTGCTCACCTGTGCCTACTGGTGGGGAAGTCTCCCTGTAACAAGTCACCTTGAACTTTAAGGGGCTTTCCTTGTTGAAATACTGAAATGTTACTAAGGCTTTCACACAGTATTTATTTCCAAACAAGAATTCTCTCTGTATTCTAGAAATTTGAGAGAAGATAAAAAAGAAAAAACAAACAAAATATTGGCTGATTTCTGAAATGAGCTCATCTCCTGGCCTGAACTATGACATCTGATTACCCCTCTTCCAGCACAAGTTATTACACTCCTTTACTCAATTATTGATGCTGTAAAATGCACTCGAATTTTATCTCTGTGATGCTGCTGCCTCCAATTCCCTTGCCTATTCAGGAAATGCATGAGGAAAGAAAATTATAATTCTTACTTCTGAAGAAAAACCTGTGTTTTGAAGTTTGAAATGTGTGTCGCTCATTTAAAAGAAGCCCCCTATTTTTATTCTAAAGAACTTGGAAAGAAGTATGTTCGATGTGTCAGGGACTCCCAGTGGCTCTCCTTTGAGGACACACCAAGGATCTGACCACTTTTCATCACTGTGGTGGTCTTGTCCGGCTGAGCCACCGGTATCCCTCGCCCCAATCCCCGCACAGCCTTGTAACTGGTCTGCTTCCTTCCTTGACCCTCTGATGTGCTCAGCCCGGCAGGCAGGCAGTGTGGTCCTAGAAAAGCATGCTTCAGATTCACTGCTGCTGTCTTCCACATTTTGTGAGAGCACAGTCTCTCAGGCAGAGTAGACCTGGCCCGACAACAGCCCACGTGGTCCTGCTGACCAGCTTGACCACATCTCTCAACTCTCCCCACTGGCTTGGTCCAGACACATGGGCATCCTAATGTTCTCCTACGATGCCAGCATACCCCATCCTGGGATATGTATCCACTTGTCCCTGGTATATGCAAACAGTGATGGTTAACTCAATGTGTCAACCCTAGTGGGACACAGGATGCCCAGATTCAACATTATTTCTTGGCGTGTGTGCGAAGGCGTGTCTGGATGGGGTTAGCATTTGAATTTGTGGACCCAGTAAAGCAGAGAGCCCTCCCCAACCCAGTGGGGCATCTTTCAATCCATAGAGCAGGGCCCAAATAGAACAAAAGGCAGAGGAAAGAACTCACCCCTTTCTGCCCCTGCCTACCTGCCCGAACAGGGATGCTTCACCTCATCTTCTCTGGCAATTGAACTCAGACTCACACCACTGTCTCCCGGTTCCCAAGTCTTGGCACTCATACTGAATTATACCACTGGCTTTCCTGCCTCTCCAGTCTGCAGACGGCAGATTCTGGAACTTCTCAGCCTCCTGATCATGTGACTATTCCTCATAATAAATCTCCATATATATGTGGATTATATATATAAAGATATACAGATCTCTTACATATATAATATGTAAAATCTCATTTTATATAAATTATATATAAACTTACATATATGGATATATACACAGATAAGTGTATATATGTATATATATAAACATATAAGTGTGTGTATATGTGTTTGTGTGTATATATGTGTGTGTGTGTATATATAGATAGATAGATAGATACACAAGGATATATGTACCTCTTCTATTGGCTTTGTTTCTTTGAAGAACCCTAATACACAAACTCTGTATCCAGATATCTGCACTCCTTACTCCCCAGCAATTTCAAGTCTTTGCTCAAATGTTAACTTTTCAAGGAGATCCTCCCTGTCCACCCTCTATCTGAAATTGCACTACAATCCCTAGTACTTTTTTTTTTTTTTTTTGACAGTCTCACTCTGTCTCCCAGGCTGGAGTGCAGTGGTGTGATCTCGACTCGCTGCAACCTCTGCCTCCCTATTTCAAGCAATTGTCCTGCCTCAGCCTCCCGAGTAGCTGGAATTACAGGTGTGCACCACCACGCCCGGCTAATTTTTTTGTATTTTTAGTACAGATGGGGTTTCACCATGTTGGCCAGACTGGTCTCGAACTCCTGACCTCAGGTGATCTACCTGCATCAGCCTCTCAAAGTGCTGGGATTACAGGTGTGAGCCACAGGGCCCAGCCCGCTAGTACTCTTGAGGTCTAGCTTTCTCTACTCATGGCACCATAATTCATCAATTTTAGTGTAGATATAATTTTCCATATTTTAATATCTCTAGAATTAGGTGGATCTTTACAATCCCTATTGTCAGGGAAAGGTGTGATATTATTGCCATTGCTTGCAGATATACATCAAAACCTGTCACATGGATGTCAGAGGCTTCTGAGAAAAATATTAGGATGGTGCAAAAGTAATTGAGGTTTTTGCCATTTTAAAAATTACAGCTGGACCCATTGGCTCATGGTTGTAATCCCAGCACTTTGGGAGACCGAGGCAGGCAAATCACAAGGTCAGGAGTTCAAGACCAGCCTGGCCAACATGGTGAAATCCCATTTCTACTAAAAATACAAAAAATCAGCTGGGCATAGTGGTGGGTGCCTGTAATTCCAGCTACTTAGGACATTGAGGCAGGAGAATTGCTTGAACCCCAGAGGCAGAGGTTGCAGTGAGCCAAGATGGCACCATTGCACTCCAGCCTGGGTGACAGAGCGAGACTTCATCTCAAAAAAAAAAAAAAAAAATCTTTTGCACCAACCTATTAATTAAGCACTGTTAATGACATCAAGCCTGACATTGTACAGGGAAAAAAATGATCTTGACTCTGTGATTCAGAAGAGCCGACCCTGGATGTGAAGACATTTCAGGAATGCAGAAACAAGTTTATTTCATTTGTGTCTTCCTTTCAACTTATTAACAAAATTGATATGTGGCAAAAATCATCAGTAGACATAAAGGATTATTTTAATGAAATAAGGACTTAAGTAAAAATTAATGTTTCAAATTTTAAGTGTCAAAATATTGTTTCTTTCTCGTTGGTATACGAGGCAATGGTCTTTATTACAGTCAATGACATTTTAGACTTGATAAAATATAGTATATGACTGATGTATTTTGTTGTTTATAATCTGTCGACTTTATTATTGTTAGTCCAAGGGCCCAGCAGAGAGTAAGCCTCAGGAAATAATAGCAGCTGTTACTGTTGGAACACTTAGAATGCATTCAAGTCAGATGTCCTGAGGAAGGCAATCCTCAGGTTAAGTTTTGAAAGAGTGGCAACGTTTGTGTTTTTTTGTTTTTTTTTTTTTCTTTTTTTTCTTTTTAATTATACGTTAAGTTCTAGGGTACATGTGCATAACGTGCAGGTTTGTTACATATGTATACTTGTGCCATGTTGGTGTGCTGTACCTTAAAATAGTTTTCTCCCTTCTTTCCTCTGGCTGAGGGAAGAGCACATTCTGATGTCAGGAAGAATGAAGTGTTTGGTAGCTCAGGACCATTTTTCATGATCAGAACAGTAAGGTACCTTTGGGGGCAGGGAGAAATGAGCCCTCCCTGCCTCTGGTCACTCCTGTCCATTCAGCCAGAGTCCTGCCCTGACACCTGGCTCACTGCCCACTTTATCTACCCTTTTCAATCTTACAGATTCTCTGTTCCCAGCTCCTCCATCATGGGACCCTCCTGGAAGTCCCCTATTCAGATGTAATTTCTCTGTCTTCTCTGAATTCTAAGCACTTTATACTCCTGTAACTATTGTATAAATCACATAAATCATATACTCATTCACTGGTTTACTTCTTCGACAAATATCCGTAGAGTGCCTTCTCTGGGTCAGTCCCTGTTCAAGGCACCAGGAACACAGGTGAAGGAGGTAGAGTGGGCGTGAGACTCCATTTCTAGCTTCAGTCTAAGCTCCTGGAATTCAGGGATGAGATTCTATATATACGTTTTTCAATCCTTATGTAATGCCTTCCATATAATGGGTGGCTTATAAAGGATGATGGCTTATTGTCTTTATTAAGATTATCTGTATTGATTACATTTCTCATCATTCCTGTACAAATGTCGCAAATATAAACATCCAAATGCCTCTAGATCTTCTTTTTCTCATAAAACATGCCTTCTCCCTCCTGTCATTTTGAAAGTGTTGTGGATTTGATGCCCCAGTCCTTTAGGAATGCCCATTTCTCTTTGTTACAGTGCTGTGGTGTGGGTGAACATTGACCTAGTTTCAGAGAAGGGGTGAGAAAAGGCAGGGACAAAAAGAATAAAGGAGAGAGTTTCTTTTGAATGCAAATAAAAACTACCAGGGAAATCTGATTTACCAAAATGTGCTAGGGATTAGATTTGCGACTATTAAATATGATTTAACCGAAGGACCTCTATGGCCTTTTTAGTCTCTTCTTTTTTACTAGAACTCTTTATCAAATTGCAGAATCCTTTTTCATTTGTCTCAGTAAGTAAACTTCAATACATTATAGGTAACATTTAGAAAACTGAAAATTCTGTTAGAAATTAGAATGCATTCATATTTCTTGCCTTAGGCTGGGTGCGGTGGCTCACGCCTGTAATCCCAGCACTTTGGGAGGCTGAGGTGGGTGGATCACCTAAGGTTAGGAGTTCAGGACCAGCCTGGCCAACATGGTGAAACCCCATCTCTACTAAAAATGCAAAAATTAGCCAGGCGTGGTGGCAAGCCCAGCTACTTGGTAGGCTGTAGCTGTAATCCCAGCTACTTGGTAGGCTGAGGCAGGAGAATTATTTGAACCAGGGAGGCGGAGGTTGCAGTGAGCCGAGATCGAGCCACAGCTGGGATCTGTGAACCTGGGCCACAGAGAGAGACTCCATCTCAAAAAACAAACCAAAAACAACAACAAAAACGAAGACCATAGAAGCGTGTGAATAATATGAATACGGTTTTGGAGATTTCACAGGACATGCAGTAAATACAAGGCATAGTAGAAAAATAAGGTGTCCAGGGTAAGTCCCCCAAATCAGCTTGCTTCCTGGAGATGTGCCACTCTTTCCTGACAGTTTACAACAGAGGATGTTAGTTATCTGAGGTTTTGACGGGGCTCAGGTGGAATGTTGTGATGAATTATTCCTTAAATGCCCTGAGACTGAGCATGGGTTCCAATCTGGATGTTTCCAGCTCAGCTGCAAGAGGAAGGAGAATTTAGACAGAGACGTTGTGCGCCAAAGCTAAATACCTTCTGCCTTTGCCCACTTTTCATTTCCAAACACCCATATTGATTCTTTCCATGATGAATCGATCCTGTGGCTTGAAAGAAGCCTGTGCCTGGAAGCTGTGGGGGAAGGATGAAGTGCAAGAGAAAAAATCTGTTAATCTGGACAGAGGCAGGGGGACCTGAAGTGACAGACATACCAACCCCATCCTGGGAAGAAGGGTTTCTACAGGTAGCAGCCAGCAGGAAGCAGAGCTTGTTCTGAACAGGCTTCCTGCTGGCTCCTTTCCCTTTGATATTTTTTCCAGCTTTATTAAGGTATAAATGACAAATAACAATTGTGTGTATTTAGAGAGTACAATATGGTGTTTTGGTAAACACATTGTGAAATGATCACCACGATCAAGCTAAGGGACATACCCATCCTAACCTTGTTGCCACTGTGTGTGTATGTGCCCGTGTGTGTGGCTGTGTGTGTGCGTGTGGATGTGTGTGCCTGTGTGCATGTGTGTGCACCTGTGTGTGTGCGTGTGGATGTGTGTGCCTGTGTGCATGTGTGTGCACCTGTGTGTGTGCGTGTGTGCCTGTGTCTGTGTGTGTGCCTGTTTGCCTGTGTATGTGTGCGCATGTGTGCCTGTGTGTGTGCGCGCCTGGGTGCCTGTGTGTGTGCCTGTGTGCTTGTGTGCCTATGTGTGCACGTGTGTGCCTGTTGTGTGTGCCTGTGTGTGTGCCTGCCTGTGTGTGTGCCTGTGTGTTTGTGTGCCTATGTGTGTGTGTCTGCCTGTGTGTGTGCCTGTGTGCCTGCCTGTGTGTGTGCCTGTGTGCTTGTGTGCCTGTGTGTGCGCATATGTGCCTGTGGTATGTACCTGTGTGTCTGCCTGTGTGTGTCTGTGTGTGTGTGCCTGCCTGTGTGTGTGCCTGTGTGTGCTTCTGTGTGTGTGTGCCTGTGTGAGTGCCTGTGTGTGTGTGTGTGTATGTATGTGTGATAAGAACATTTAACATCTGCTCTCAGCAAATTCCAACTGCGCAATACAGTGTTATATACATTAGTTCTGCAGAGCTTATTCAGCTTATATCTGCAAGGTTTTACCCTTTGACCAACATCACCTGTCCTCAGCTGCTATTCTACTCTACTTCTTTGAGTCCACCTTTTTAGATTTCACATGTAAGTAAGATCATGCAGTGTTTATTTTTCTGTGCCTGGGTTATTTGACTTGGTCTAATAATTCATATTCTTGCAAACAGCAGGATTTCATTCTTTTTTTAAAGCTGAATAACATTTCATTGGATGGTTACTACAATTTCTTCATCTATCAGTGGATTCTTAAGTTGTATCTGTATCCTGATTATTGTGAATAATAGTGCAGTGAGCATGGGAGTGCAGTTATCTCTCTGAGATAATGATTTCATTTTTTTTTAATGTATACCCAGAAGTGGAACTGCTAGATCATATGGTAGTTCCATTTTTATTTTTATTTTTTTGTGGAACCTCCATACTACTTTCCATAATGACTATAACAATTTACAGTCCCACCAACAGCATGCAGTTTTTCCCTCTTCTTCACATCCTCACCAACATTTGTTATATTTTGACCTTTTAATAGTAAACATCCTAACGGGGTGAAGCGATGTCACATTGTGGTTTTGACTTGCATTTCCCTGATGATTAGTAACGCTGAGCACCTTAATACACACCTGTTGCATCCCTGTGTGTCTTCTTTGGGAGAGATGTCTATTCAGGCCCTTCACATATTGTTTTACTTGGATTATTTGATTCTTCACTATTGAGTTGTAGGAGTTTCTCTTCTTCCCTTTGGATATCAATTCTCTGCTTTCTAGTGCCTTAAAGTTTCTGTGTCCCCACCCCTACCACGTGTTAGCCTTTGCTCAGTTCCACATCATGTCTGCTCATCCCTGTAACCCAGCGCCGTGCCTAGCATGGACAGATGCTCAAAGAGGGATTGATGACTGAATGGATCATCAAATGTGGCTTGATGCTTGCCCTCAAGCAGTTCATAGTCTTGTGAATGCTCAGCGGTAACACTTCTGCAAGTCCTCCCCATTCTGCTCTTCGTCTATGCTTCCTACTTAGAGTGTTTGAGTTGGAGGACCTTGCAGCCCTTCCCTTGATGCAGTGTTGGTGGAACTCAGGAAATTGCAGTTCCTAAAGATAATGTGATCATCTAAATATAATGACTTGCTGGTAGAGAGGATGGGGCAGCACCAGAAAGCCTGTGTTCTAGCCTTGGATCTGTTTCCTACTGAGGGTGTGTATGAGCTCCACCAAGTTGTCCAACCTCTCTGAGTCTCACTTTCTTGCATCTCCCAGTTGGGTGATTGTTCCTCTGCACTCTCTTCTCAGGGTTGTTACAAGGGTCACATGAGTTAATTGATGTGAAAACGTTCAAATAAAGTTTAGAAACTATTCATGTGTTAAGGATCATTATTTTTCAGCCTATTATCTTCCAAGGAGTATCCTTGCATCTTAGTAGAACTCTCCAGTGCCTTACAGGAGCTACCCCTAGAAGGAATCCAGGCAGAGGCCTGAAGAACACATTTTGGATCCTGATGAATCTTCAGGTCACTGTTTTGACAACAACATGCTGCAGTTTTAGGTGAAGTTCACCAACTTGATGGCAGAAAAGCGAGTTTGCATGACATAAACTGGACAAGTACCAAGCGTCTCATCTCACAGCTGTAAAGCCTTGTCCACGTGCTTTTTGTATTTCAGAGAACAGCTGAGATATCACCATCATTTCACAGCAGCTCATGTCTGGTGTTGACACGTGACTCATAGAGTTTTAGTGTTGAAAAGAACTGATAGGTGGTAAGACTTAGGACATACAATTAACCAACCCCTCAGTGAACCGTGAAGTTTTTAATTATGTAAAATACTAGACAGGAATAAATCTTCATCCTTTACAGTACTATTGATACACAGTGAGAAAACTCAAACACCTGGAGCAGAAGGAATGGGATGATATTGGTGTAAGAGGGGCTGGGGGGAAATAGTTGAATATGAATACTACAACATTAAATGGGAATTAGGGGAGGGAAGAGCCATTGGCCCAACTAGTGTTTATTCCAGAATCAATAGAAATTTAAATTGAATGATCTTGTTCTCAGTATTTCTTTTCTTCTACTTATTTTCTTTCCAAAATAATCCAAATCTCTTTCTCTCTCTGTCTCTCTCTCTCTCTCTCTCTCTCTCTCTCTGTCTGTCTGTCTCTCTCTCTCTCAGTAAGCACCAGGATACCTATTGTATGGCACATGCTTGATAATTCTTGCTAAGATACTCAGGTCTTAAGTCCTAATCAACTTTCATTTTTATTTCATCAAGAGTGTAAACATTTATTTAGTGATAATGATAGAATGGTAGGAAATTGGTCCCATAGCCTCAGAACAAATCACACCATATAAATGTGTCTATCATATTCAAGATTAATTTCTTTTGATGAACTGTTCCGTTAGTGCGTAAACACATGGCCTTCCTATGCTTTTAGCAATACTGGAATTTAACACACAGCCGCAGACAGGAATCTTACTTAACTTGACCTGGACTGTTGCTCAGGGCCGACTGCTGACCCTCTGGTAAGAATGCAATAACCTGGCGTGACAAATGAGTCAGGGAGGCTAGACAGCAGACTGTCCAGGACAGTATGTAATTCCCATGAGAGGGAAGGCTGTGGAGACCAGCTCACCCACCTCACTGACTTCCTGCAAGGCCCAAGTTAAAGGATGCTCCACAATTTCCTCTCCATTCCAGAATGACATTTCATTCTGATCAATGTCCTCTTACAAGGTTGACTTTTATTCTCTCAAACGCGCTGTTGAAAATACGAGGAGATCTGGGGTGTGGCCCATTAAATGAATTACTAGGGCACAGCATTCTTCCCTACATTAGAGAACCAGAGAAGCCCAATGGGAATTTGGTGCCTAGGAGGATGCGGAGTGAGGAGGAATGAGCAGAGAGGGGAGGGCAGGACACGTCCACATCCAAAACTTGAGTCGTCCACTTCATGACCTCCTTTTTGGGGTTTGCTTGTCACTTCTTCAGGGACCCTCTGCCAGTCGAAGGCATGTGTCCACCCTCTCTGGAAGGCTGCCTGTGAGGAATGACAGGAGATGAGACCACAGAGTCACAGGACACTAGAAGTCAGAGAAACTTTTGAGACCATGAGTCTCAATTCCTCATTTTACAGACCCAGATATTACAGTTCTGCTCTTAAGGTCACAAAACTTATGTAAATGTTGTGTTTTTACTGAGCTAGATGAAGACCATTTTGAGGCCTTGTGCACCTGCTGTGTTTTTGGTGGGACTCTCTCCTGTCCCCAGGCTAAGATTCTTTATATGAATTCTCAAATTCCACAGATGATGAGAGTTTATAGCATCTGCCAGTGTTGGGTTTGGTTTTTGTTATTTTGAATGAGCTTGCTGACTGTCAGAAATGATGAACTCGAGCAGCAGTTGAGATAAGAGGGACTGAAAACAAAGTCAAGTGTAACAGGATGCTGCTTCGATGGTGTTTTTACTGCCCAAATGCACAGCCCTGATCCACACACCTTGACTTCATCTGTTCCCCGTTTATTTTCCACCGGATCTCCATGGGCACTTTTTTCTCCTCTTTCATCTTTTCCTCTACTCAGAAAAATGCTCATAAAAGAACAACTGTGATATTGCTTCTATTTGTCTTCTTGAAGGAAACTGGTTTACCCTGACCCCCTCTTGTGCATTTCCAGCCAGGTCGATTCTTCTTAGGCCTGTGTTTGTCTACGTTCACCTTTTAACATTTGGGCCAGGGAAGGGACAGGATCCTTAAAACATGATACCTATTTCCACATCTGGGGAAATGTAAATAGGTTGTTGTAGATTTTGTTAATATCATTTTTGTACCAATTCCTTACCCAGGCAATTCACTGCAGCCTTGAAACTCAGCATGTTTCTGGGTATCATGTCGTATCTGAAGACTCTCCAAACCCAATTCTGCATGTGGCTAAATTACAAACTCAGCAGAGCAGCTTCACAATACGAGAATTTTCTGGGTGATGATTTAGTCAACATGTAAGTGTTAAGCTCTGATTGGAATAGGAAAAGCCCCCTCAAAAATTTACTTCTCAGAATGAATGAGTCAAAGCGTTATGACTTGATGTCTGCTGGACACAAAACCAAAAAGCCTGATTCAACAGAGAAAGTGACTGAGGTGCATGGGCAGGTTTGTTATATAAGTAAAGAGTAACCTCGTGTCATGAGGGTTTGTTGTTCAGATTATTTTATCACTCAGGTATTAAGCCTCGTACTCATTAGCTATTTTCCCCATTGTTTCCCTCCCATACTCCGCCCTCTGGTAGGCTTCAGTGTGTGTTGTTCCTCTCTATGTGTCCTGAGTTCTCATCATTTAGCTCCCACTTGTAAGTGAGGACATGCATTCCTTGAGAGAATGTTACACTACTGTTGGGATATTTTTCCAAGTGTGCTTTTTTTAATCATCCAGAAGGTGTCGACCAAAAACTTCCTGGTAATAACCAGGACTCCTATTCCTGCCTGAGTGGCTTTCCTGTGACTGAACTGAAACGTCCTGCAGCTGTGGTTGAATGAGGGTGACAGCGAAGTTTGCATGGCACACACGTCATGACTGCTGCCTGACTCACAGACACCACACAGCGCAGGCTTGTCTCAGGGGAAAATGCATCTTAAAAGTCACAGAAATAAATGTAGTTTATTAATAAATGTGATAATGAATAAATGATTAATTATTTGAATCATTTATATTTTATCTCAATTTAAAACATCGCTGACATGAATGTAGTTTGATCAGTATTTGTTTTAGAAATATTTCTGTAGCTTTTTTGTTTGCTTTTGCTTATAGGTTTTGGCCTCTTTTTTCTTCTTGATGTTTCTCTTTTACCCCTGTTGTTTGTATAAAAGATGATTCATCCCATCTTAAAGCTAGGGACTTTTTTTTTCAAATGGCGAAAGTTTAATAATATAAAATTACATCTTCTTTGTGGCTATAATCACGTTATTTAATTCTTCAGGGAATGATATTTTCATATGCCTAGTATTTTAAATGTTTTTAATTGATTTTCAGCTTCCCAAGGAAGGATAACCTCCTTTCCAGAGAGGTTCCTTTGTGATTTTGGAACAGAAAGTCAATAGTTCAAGCCTCGACATTATAAGAGGCAATGGTAGGTTTTCTGTTGGAAGGTCCTGGAGGCAAATGTAGTATACACTGCATTTTTCATTTTACAAATGGGTAGCAAGAGATGCTGTGTAAAACTGATGAGTACATTACTTAAGGTTCTTCCACTTGCTATAGCAAACAAACCCTGCAATCTCAGTCTTTGAAGAAAATAGTAGTTTCTTTCTGAACTGCTCAAAATATTATTTATTTTGTTACAATAAAATATATCAGTTATTTAGCAGATGAACTTCAGAATGCTGAATCGAGAACCCAGGTCCCTCCACCTTGAACGTCCATCATCTCTGAAGATTCAAGAGTAGTTTAATTCCAACTTTAGAATGGGAGAGAGCCAGAGAGTTCTCAGGAGGCGTCCCCGGATGTTTTGAAGGCCAGGCCTGAGCCTGGCACATACTTCTGCCATGTTCCGGTAGCTAGAATGTAGTCACATAGCAAAGGAGGCCAAGAAATGTGGAACAGCTGAAGGGCAGCCAAAACAAGAAAACCAGTTTGGTAAATAATGAGCAAGTTTCTTCCAAAATGGATTAAAAAACAGTGTTTTAAATTCATTATTAAAGTGATAGTGTCAACTTGAAAAGGTAATGCAGGAAAAATTGGTAAGAAAAGGAGAAAAGAACAATTGATTGTGGAAGTTAGTGGAACTCTTTGTCTTACAGCTGAGAGGGGATGGATTGTGTTTGAACTGGGGAAATAAGGAAGTGGATCTGTGTTCCTGCTTCCCGGGTAGACACACCTGTCCACCACAGAACTAGCATTGACACCGGCCAAAGTGCTTTTCTCTGAGAACTTGGAGAGAGGATCGGGGTCATGTTGGATTTGGTGATGATAGTGATGGTGGTGATGAGGAATAATTTATATTTTTACTGTAAATTTTCAGTAATATTTTGAATTTTTATTTTAATGTACATGGATAACTTTAATCATTACATAATTAATCACAGTAAAAGTGGTAAAATACAAGCTGAAAATTACATCCAAGGACAGAGATCCAGTTACATAATAAGCAGCTATAGACATGGAATAAGAATACTTTTTCATAACTTGTATTATTACATTAGCAAATGTTCATATTTTTAAGAGGAAATGCAGAGTAGAAAACTACACATAAGTATAATCTCTTTTACATAAATACTATGCATAGAAAAGACTAGAAGGGAAACACAGGTAGTGTTTTAGTATATTTGTTTATGATAAATTATATCATAGTCTTTGTTTTTGCTTATATTTTATCTTTGTTGTCGTCTATATTTATAATGAGTTGTATTAATGTCCATACTTTTGTGTCTAAAAAATTGAAATTCATTGTCAAAAAAGAAGCCATGACAGAAAGCACAATAACTTAATAGTGAAGTAGAGTTCAGGGTGTTTGGAGCCGTAGCTGGCTTTGTCTAATGATGAGATAATCATTAGGATTGGAACTCAAGAACCCTAAGTGTCCATCCCAGATAAGTTGCTAAATAAATGTGTGACCCTATGTAGGTCACTTTATCAGTTTTCACTTGCCGAGTGATGTTTGCATTTTAATTTCCTATAACCCTAGTATTTTAATGCAGCCACGACCCTGGTGCTACCTGTTGAAATGGAGCAGATTAAAGACCACAAGGTCTATGGCAGGAAAGACGCTTCTTTTTCCACCTCCAGTGACAAGCTCTGTGAGATGAAGGAAGCCTTCTAATTGAGCCAAATTCTGCTACTGGTGGCTTTTCTCCATTGGCCATATTTATACAGCTGCGGACCTATAACACACGCCTCTCCAGGGGAGCCTTTCAGGTCTTCTCTAGCTAAATATTCCCAACTCTCCCTCTCCTTGTGGCTCACTGGTTTGCCGTTTCCTCATCATCAGGTTGGCTTATGCCCAAGTTAGCATCCTTATATATTCTGTATCATTGGATCCCCAAACTCCATTTTTTCCCCTCAGTTATTTCTCTAGGTGAGCTGCTTGCAGTGAAAAATAGGAAGGGGGAGTGGGGAATCTTTTTTTTTTTTTTTTTTTTTGAGATGGAGTCTCACACTGTCCCCCAGGCTGGAGTGCAGTGGTGCCATCTCAGCTCACTGCAACCTCCACCTCCCTGGTTCACACAATTCTCCTGCTTCAGCCTCTCAAGTAGCTGGGACTACAGGTGCACACCACCATGCCTGGCTAATTTTTTGTATTTTTAGTAGAGACGGGGTTTCACTATGTTAGCCAGACTGGTCTCGAACTCCTGACCTCAGGTGATCTGCCTGCCTCGGCCTCCCACAGTGCTGGGACTACAGGCATGAGCCACCATGCCAGGTCAATCATTTTGTTTTAAATAAGTTTCAGATAGAATATAGCGCCCCTTCGCCAAACAGAGTAACCTTCAATTCTCCATTTTCATGTAAAAGCAGGTGGCATTACTTGCACACTGTAGAGATGGCATGATTAATAAACAGCTAATAATTAGAAAGCATTCCAGAAATAAAATCAGCATGTCAATACCCAGTATGATGGGCGTGATTAAACTACCGGCTGTGGTGGACAAAAAATAATGTTACTCAATAGTTTATATGCATTTAGCTGATCTAACAAAACATACATTTGTAAGATCCCAGCCAGAAATATTTCCAGGTAGTAAAATATAAATTATAGTGTTCCCTTATGGATTGCATACTTTCTTCCCTCTTTACGTTTCAAAGAAATTACCTTCTATGTATCACTTAAATAATATCAGGCTTCTGAGGTGCTTACGACAATCTGAACAGTACTGAGTTAAAATAGATCTTTAACATGGTATTTTTTTCTAGTCTCTAGGAAAGCTTCACTCAAGTGCATTTTCAAAGGTCTTTGAAAATGAAATATTCTGAGGGCCTTGTGCATTGCTGCTGAATTTAATAGTCCTTGGCAATCACACTGAAATCCATTCCCTTTGCCCTCAGCTTCCCTTCCTAATTCTATCACATAACTGCCTTCTTCTTCAACAGCCTTCTTACCACCCTAGCAAAAATGACAACTTGGATTTCAGTGAAAATGTATGGATTTAATTTGCAAGCTCTCTGGTCTTGGCTTTGCTCTCTGTGAGTCTTGACGGAGGGGAGAAGCTACATCGGAGGCCAAAAGAAGCCTTGCCCAGGCTCACGTGATCTCCTTTTCTTCCAGAAGCCCCCCAGGTTCCAGCCCACTCTCACCTTCCATAGGGGGCTTCTTGCCTCCCGGCTTCTGCCCAGTTCAGCCAGTGGGAGTCAGGGGTGCAAGTTCTAAGGGTAGGGATGAAGAGTCAGGGTCGCAGGTGGGTCTGGCCTGCTGCCTCTACCTCAGGTTCCCACAGACAGCCCTTTCCTGAAGCTACAGGATGGCTGAAGGACAACACAGTTCCCCAGTCCCCGGCAGCCGCATGTTTAATTTCCACTCTTACAGTTTTGCCTTTTCCAGAATATCATGAAAGTGGAATCATGAAGGATATGCTCACCGGGGGCCAGGGGAGAGGACTCATGGCTACGGGGTGTGAGGGGTTGTCTGGGAGCGCTGGGAATGTTCCGTGTCCTGATTATGGTAGCTGTTACATGACTGTTTACAGTCATTGAATCTGTGTGCTGAAAACGGTGAATTTTATTGCACGTAAATTATATTTGAAAAAGCCAACTAAAGAGTGAGAAATAACTTAATTATGTCTGTTTTCACTGCAATCAATTCCCCATGACAATAGGGGAGTTTCAGAAGATGCTTTGATATTGTAACTCTGTTGTGCCTTGTGCAGTTTCATAAGTCATTAATATTTATAGGCCAGATAACTTCATCCCTCTTGATTTTGATTATGCAAGGAGATGCTAAACAAAATGTGTTTCAGGAAAAACTCACACCTCCACAGCTTTCCATACTGTTGGCCAATCTCTGGGTGGTCCTTCCTTTTCAAGTTTCTACCCTATCACATCAGAAATAGGTATTGGGGCTGGGCGTGGTGGCTCACACCCATAATCCCGGCACTTTGGGAGGCAGAGGCAGGTGGATCACCTGAAGTCAGGAGTTCAAGACCAGCCTGCCCAACATGGGGAAACCCTGTCTCTACTAAACATACAAAAATTCGCCAGTGAAGTGATGTGAGCTGTAATCCTAGCTACTGGGGAGGCTAAAGCAGAAGAATCACTTGAACCCGGGAGGCAGAGGTTGCAGTAAGCCAAGATCACACCACGGCATTCCAGCCTGGGCAACAGAGCAAGACTCTGTCTCAAAAAAAAAAGGCCGGGCACAGTGGCTCACGCCTATAACCCCAGCACTTTGGGAGGCTGAGGCGGGTGAATCACCTGAGGTCAGGAGTTTGATACCAGCGTGGCCAGCATGAGGAAACCCCGCCTCTACTAAAAATATAAAAATTAACCAGGCAGGGTGGGCGCCTGTAGTCCCAGCTACTCTGGAGGCTGAGGTAGGAGAATCGCTTGAACCCAGGAGGTGGAGGTTGCAGTGAGCTGAGATCACGCCATTGCACTCCAGCCTGGGTAACAAGAGCAAAACCATCTCAAAAAAAAAAAAAAGAAAGAAAAAGAAAAAAGATATAGGTATTGGAATTTATGTGCTTCTTGATGACTGGGAAACTTTCGAGACCAGATTCGTATTCATGAAGATTTCTCTTAAGTCGGCTGAGTATTTCTTTGACAATACAATTCCTCAAACATTTAACAGATTTCTGATTTATTTGTTTTCCTTCAATTCTAAGGACTAGAATCTACACCCAAAGCTTGACTTTACCTTCTCCAGTGTGCCTGAGTTCAGCACCTCTTTGCTTTCCCTCAGTCCACACAACTGGCCAGAGATGACTTAGAGCAGTAAGAGGGGAGGCAGCGCTCTCGTCAGAGCTGTGACCTCAGTCACGCTACTCAGCTGAGTAGCTTCATTAGGCTTTCCTGTGGGAAGGGTTGCGATGCCCCACCTGTTTCTGTTTGGGTTCAAGAAGCAGATGGGTTTTCTAAACCTCGAGGTCCCAAATTTCTTGATACTCCTATCTTCTTTTCATTTTCTTTGCATATGTCTCTTTCCTGTGCTTGTCTGTGTCTTCTATTAATTGACACTATTTTGTAATGAAAACTGGTCCTGCTTTCTCATCTTGGAGAGACCCCCTTTGAGGAGTACCACTTATGAGTCCCCTCCAAAGGCTCTCCTGTAGGTAGATGTACTGCTTGCTCCTTCCTTTCCTATTCTCAATCCCCTTTGAAGTCTCCTCTGACTTCCCCAGAGATTCTCAGGCTGCTATGGAGGCACAGCTGATGAAATTATTCACATAGAATTGGTACACAGACATATCATATTTGATGACAGTCAGTTATCCTCGCTCCATTTTACCAGACAGTGCCCCTTAGGGACCTGCACATGGCATCTTGCCCATTTTTCTTTCTTTTCTTTTATCTTTCTTTTTTGTTTTTTAAGACATCTCACTCTGTTGCCCAAACTGAAGTGCAGTGGCATGATCTCGGCTCACTGCAACCTCTGCCTCCCGGGTTCAAGTGATTCTCCTGCCTCAGCCTCCTGAGTAGCAGGGATTACAAGTGCCCGCCACCATGCCTGGCTAATGTTTTGTATTTTTAGTAGAAATGGGGTTTCGCCATGTTGCCCAGGCTGGTCTGAAACTCCTGAGCTCAGGCAATCCGCCCGCTTCAGCCTCCCAGAGTGCTGGGGTTACAGGCGTGAGCCACCATTCCTGGCCTTCTGTCATTTTTCTGCCTTCTGTGTCTAATGTACTGTCAATTTCATAGCAGCCACCCAGTAGATATTGGCCAAATAAAATTGTCTTCATTTAAAAAAGAAAGATAAACCTTGATAATATGTATAAATTGTTAAGCATGCTTGCCTGGTACCATAAAATAATACACAATAACCGGCACAGTCTTTTGATGGAGATGTCTTCATATAAAGGCAGCGAAGAGAAGACAGCACATTGACTGCATGATGACCCAGTGGAAAGTGCTTAATACCGCTGGGAACCTGAACTGCCAGGGCCATCATCAATGAGGAACGAAGCTTCGGAGAGTGTGTGGGATTGCAGTAGATGGGGAATTGGATGTGGAGTATTTCAAGCTAAAGGAAAAACAGATAAAAGTCAGCTTTAGGAATGGGCCTCACATGTTGGGGAAGAACAAGGCAACCTGCCCAACCAAAGTGAACACACATTTGGGATAGAATTTAGGTTGCCTGAATTGCTTTGGATTTTTCTAGATATGGAAAACTAGGCTATCTTTTTTGTCCTTCTGCATAATCTCCCAACCCTAGCTGTCGTTGTGTTCAATGGAGCATGGTCTCTCTGTGTCCTTGGGCTGCTTTTATTTGCTCCCTTTGGTCTCTGACATTTTTAAAGAGTTGCAATTTCCTGTTGCTTGCTTGCATACATATTCTGGAAAACTGTATTTATGTTAATAATTAGACATAAAAGATTTCTGCTAATATACCCCAACTGCTAGGAAATTAATTTGGGTTCTACATTTGTCTAGAAAGGGTCTTAAGTATCATCACCTTGATTAAAAACTTCTGTGTCTCTAAGTTGCCTATAGAAACATCAATTTGGTTTCCATATGCCACGTGTTATTGGGGGAAAAATAGATTAAGAATCCCAATACATTAATAATAGCCATGAAATTTAGCTCTCTGCTTTTTGCTTAAAAATTATATTCAGCATATATGTGTATATATATATGTACACACACACACACACACACATATATGCATATATATACTAACAAAAAAATGAATTTTGGCATATAGATGGGTGTAAAAGTGAAAATGTAACTCATTTATTCAAATGTATAAGCTAAATGTATTTGGAAAAATAAATAGAAACTGAAAATCATTAAAATTAACAACTTTTATGACATTTTCTGGGAAATTTGTGAGTACTAAGTGTTGAAGACCATGTTTGAAAAGAAAAAAAAATTAGGCATAAATAAAAAAGTTAAGTCATTAAATGATAAAATATTCTAAAGAAAATTTCAAGATAAGGTGACAGAATACAAGTGTGGTAACTTTCTTAACTTTTAGAAGAAAATATAACACTGAAATGTAAGTTATGCCAAGCTATAATTTTAACAATTTTCAGAAGAATATATAACAGTGTATAAAAATATCCAAGTAGCAGAAAGAAACACAGACAACAAAGGGAATTTAAAATTTGTGTCATACATTGTACTTGTGCTTCTGGTTGCTGGAGTAGACATCCTTTTCTGCATTCCTCCCACTAAGTGCAGCTAAAGCCACTGGGCATTACGTGTAAAACAAATGTAACACGACTCTGAAAGGAGGGAAGAAGGCAGACCAGCTGGGGAGCTCACGACCGGAGGAAGAAACAGGAGTAAATTCCTTGGGTTTTCTTTTTGCCTTATATCTCCAGATGAGGTAGTTGAGAGGATGACACAAAACCCCACTATGTGCAAACAAACATGCCCCAAGAAATGCTCATCTCTTGCCAAAGACCAAGGAATGGGCAGCCTGAGACAGCGGCCACTCTAGTACAAAAAGGACCACATGGGACAGACACCATGGTCCACTTCTGCTGCCACAAGGAGAAGTCAACTGGAAAGCTTTGCCAGGCTGCAATGTGGCCCCAAACTCCCACCAGGATGGCATCAGAGGAGGCCAAGTGAGAGACTTTCCACTTCTACCCACACAGGGGCTCCCCTCCCTGTGGTGTCAATGCAGACCCTGTGGAAAGCTGGACTTTTACCTGCACCCCGTGTAACAGCGTGCCCCCTTACCCTCCACCGGGGGTTGTCCAAGAAGTCTAGTAGAGTCGGGATGGTCACTGATGCTCAGAGATAATGAGGCCCCTGCCCTAGAGTGTCAGTGGACTCCACATGGAGCGGTGATGAGCTTCTTTACCCCTGGCCATGGTGTTTTGATGTGGGTAGTGGAGGGTCTGAATCCCATATCGCCCCACAGCAGCAAGGAGCCCTTCCTCCAGTGTCCACCAAGACCAGGTGCAAAACCTGAACTGTCCCTCCACACTGGCAGTGTCATGAGGCGCCCACTTCCTCTGCCAGTGCAGTGTCCAAGAGGGCCTGCAAAATAGGACATTTAAGTAATATCTTGGGTACCCAGGGATAGGGCAGTGGAGGGAGACGGTGTGACTGTGGCGTAGCAGGAGAGAGCTTGTGGTGGGGACACAGTTCCATGTCTTGATTGTGGTGGCTGTTAATGAAATCTACACGTGGGATTAATGACCCAAAATGATACATGCACACATATATCATTGGCAGAGGCTGAGGAAAGGGTGGGTACATGGGACTGCTTTGTACTATGACTGCAATTCCCTGTGAATCTATCCTTGTTTTACCAAGAAAATCTTTTTGAAAAGTATATGCCATGTATCAGAGATGACATAGTATGATTATTATCAATAAATGTGATTAGGATAAAACCTTGAATTAGGAAAGAACTTATATCTGATTAAAGAGTATATTCATGTGCAAAATATGGAAATACGTATGCAAACATGTTTGTGCATGGGGAATTTTTGGGATGGATATACAAACTGGATAATGGGGCTGATAATTGAGAAGAAGCTTGGAATTTGCATTTTATTTCTGCCTTTCTATACCATTTGCAAATTTTACCATGGGAATTAATCACTTTTATAATTGAAATGCACTACCTGAAGGCTGTAAAGAAAGATACGATCTTGAAAACATAATATTTTAAAAATCTGCTTATAAATAATATTAAAACCAAATTGAATTAAACCACAGAAGTCTGGATGGGGAAATAATTTGAATGCAAGGTACATAGAACATTTGAATATATTTATTCAAAAATGGACAGTTTTTTGGGTTTCTTTCCAATCATGCCCAGTGTATGGTACAGTCACACAGATACATCATGCTTGTGCATTTATCTTGCATCTGCATAGCTAGTTAAGCACAAAGTCAGGCCCGGGAGCCAGAGCAGAAACAATATTTTGCAATTTGAGAGGCAAGAATCTTCAAGCGAATTATTATAAAGAAAACCTCAAAGTCTTTCCCAGGGCCATGTTCTAGCTTTCCAAGTCTGTGTAATTGCTTGTCCTCCTCCTTTTTTTTTTTTTTTTTTGAGACAGCGACTTGCTCTGTCCCCCAGGCTGGAATGCAGTGGCATGATCTCAGGGCTCACTGCAACCTCCACTTCCCAGGTTCAAGCAATTCTCCTGCCTCAGCCTTCTGAGTAGCTAGGATTACAGGTACATGTCACCAGGCCCAGCTAATTTTAGTAGTATTTTTAGTAGAGATGGGGTTTCACCATGTTGGTCAGGCTGGTCTCCAACTCCTGACCTCGTGATCTGCCCACCTCCGCCTCCCAAAGTGCTGGAATTATAGGTGTGAGCCACCGCGCCCGGCCTGTCCTCCTCCTTTTTGTCTCTCTCTCCCTGATATTTGGCACTTTAAGATTTCTGTCCTCGTTCATTCTACTGTGCCTTCATTCCACAAATTGTTTGTTGAGCAATTTCCTATGTGACGGGCAGCCTTCGGGCACTGAGAATACAGCTGTGAGGAAAGGAATGCCACTTCTGGAACTCAGCTTTGGGTGGACCTCTAATGGCCACTTTTCATTTTACCACACCTCAGTCTCCTAGACAGCAGTGTGGTGTCCAGCAGGGAGCAGGAACTGGGCAGCTCAGATTGTTGTCAGATTGACCGATTGTTTCAGGTACTCTTTACCTGCAGCCTTCGGCATAGACAGTGGCCACTCCTTCTTATAACTGCAAGGAGCTCGTGCCCCTCATCCACTGTCACCAAATGCTACTCTGTGATTCTGTGTGCCTTGCCATCAGGCAGCTGCAAGAAGGGAAGCCGAGATTTCATCAGAGAAGGTAATTGGGGCATGGAATTGTATTTTGAAACTTGTGCTCCATTTTATTATGTGTTTATAGGAGACCGAAACAGAACACGGGAAAACAAATTTGGGCTCAACAATAATGTGCTTGTCTCCTGGTTGCAGCTTTAATCATGTATTAAATTGTATAAATCTTTTTCAATTAGATTAATTTAACTCACTATCAATGGCAGTGGATTGATGTCAGAACATTTTCAGTTTTCATTGTTAGCCAAAAACCCTCAGCGAAGTAAATAACTGAGGAAGAAATATGTAACTCTTCTCTGAGATGAGCTTGGAAGGGTTTCAAAGCTTTGGTCATTGGATTTTCATTTTTTTACCATAGTAAAACCTGCTGAAAGAGCACCTCATGCTCAATCATTCCTTTTTATAGTCTTTGTGCACATTTAAAAAAATGAAACAGTGATTGGCATGGCCTAGCACTGGTCTTTGATTAATGGTCTTAAGAACTTTGCAAGCTTTCTGAACTTTCCAAGAGCAATTTGACCTATTAAGACAGGCTTTTGGTAGATGATTTGCCTTGGCAACTGAGGCCACAAAGGAGTCAATAGAGATGAAGAATAAGAAGTGTCTGATTGAGTATGGACAGGAGCTCTCTTTTCTCTCCCTGTTGATTTCGAATTGGCCACCGTTTAATTATTCTTGTGTTTATGCTTGGTAACAGTGGCTGTGGGGGTGGGGAGTGTGCCATGTTACACAGGGTCCATCATGAGTAGAATTTTATCTCATATCGAATTTAATATTCTTACGACTTAAGAAACAGAATCGCACCAGGAGATAACAATAGCTTAAAATATGTTTCGCATATTTTGGCTAAAGAGCTTAGGCAAGAGGGAAAACATGTCATTCTATTAAATACTGACTACTTCACTTCCAATGAAATAACAGATTGATGAGCATTTCCTAAGCAAGCTGTTCTGCGTTTGATTCACTTAGTGTCCATACATATAACTGATTTAAACTTCACATTCTTTCTACACTTATACAGATCACATCAGGGAAAAGGAAGATTTTCATGGAATAAATTAACTTACACTAAAAACAATCTGAGCACAGAAACATTAGCAGAATGAATATTTATGAATTTGCAATTAATTTTACCGATTTTATTGTGTATTACCCACTATGCAATCTGTGACTAATTGAATGTACTCATATATTTAACAGATGTATACAGGGGACCAACAATGGGCCCACCAGCACTGTGTAAGTGCCAAAATTACAACATTAACGGTGGCAAACAGACTCCCTATTTTCATAGAATGAAGATTCTAGGGGAGGAGCTAACATTTCCAAAGGCAACTCCACGTTTTGTATGACCTATAAAGGAGAGGCAAGATGACGTTGCCTGCATGTAGCTGAGTGAAAGGCAGCCAGCAAAGACCTCTCGGAGGAAGGAACATTGACACCTGACCTGAAGCCCAAGTGCGTGAAGAAACTAAACTACGAAGAGGAACAGAGAGGAGGCCAGTGAGGCTAGAGCAGGGGGTGGCAAACATTTTCTGCAAAGGGACACATAGTCCATGATTTTGGATTTATGGCCCAGACAGTCTGTGTCACAATGGTCCCCTTTTCTTTGGCAAGTCAAAAGCAGCCACAGCAATATGTAAACTATTATACCAATAAAATGTATAGATGGACACTGACATTTAATAATTTTTTGCATCACAAAATAGTGTTTTTTTTTATAATTTTGTTATACCCGTTGAAAAGCATAAATACCATTCTTAGATCATAGGCTGTATAATGCAGGAAGTGGGCTGGGTTTGCAGTGGCGATTGTTTGCAGACCCCGGGCCAAAGAAAGACCAGAGAGGGAAGATGATGAGGGGGCTGAGGTGGGCCCTAGGTCACTGTAGACCTTAGAGACTATTATTTTATTCTAAGAGAATTGCAAACCATGGAGGGAATTTAAGCAGAGGAGAAGGGGTCTGATTTATGATTTCATAAAGTTCCCTCTGGTTGCTGTCATGAGTGCATCATAATAGGCAAGTGTGGAAGCAGAAATGCTGTTTAGGAGGCTATTTTAAGAGGCTACAGGTGACAGGTGCAGGGTGGTGGGGGTTTCAACCAAGGTGAGAGAAGTAGTAGGGTATGTGAGTGTATGCACATATCATATTATATCTGTTCTTCCTCTGCAGCCTCCAGCCTGGCTCTGTAAATAACCAAAACTTACGGATGTACCAATAAAAACTAGCCTACTTTAGATTCCAGCTTAATTCTATTACCAACCACACACATGTTTAATCTCCTTTTCTCACTTTAAACAAAAGCAAGGACAAATCCTCTGTTCTCTGCTGGTAAAAGGGATATGTCAAAATCTCCAGCCATGAGGAGGCTCCTGTCATCATGCCTTATGTGTTCATAACGACATCAATTGATGCCTCCTTCTGTACACTGGTTTCAGTTGGATGCTTCTAGAAAATACTGTTTTGCTGTTGAACTGAGTCTGATGCCACAGATGTTTGCATTTTATTAAAAAAAAAAACATTCTAATACAGTTCATGGATATCCACCATTTTTCAGAAGTTGCTTTTGTAGGGCTAGTGGCGTGTTCTTCCCCAGGCAGTTTGCCTGATCCCGAGGACTTACATACATCATTTGCCATCAGTGGACGTTTGAATAGGATCCAGGGTTGTATCAATAAGTCAAGAATGCATGACCCAGAGTGCCATATGATACTGGAATGATGGTATACCATGAAAATATATGGCATAAGGTAGTTAGAGATTTTGATGTCCTATATTTAGCTGTGATTTTTTTCTATAAGCATATGATTGTTATTCCAAAGATAATATGTACTTCCAAGCGTAAGTGACTTTATTTCAAACTATAGTCTCTTTGAATAATTTTTATTCTTCCATCTCCAAGAGTCACATCACGTTGGGGCAATAGAGATAGTGCACTGCAGAATTGTTAGAATCCCAAATGCCTCCCCTTGCACTCATGGAGGCTCAGATGTGGGGTGATATTAGAAGGATATATTTGCTGGGTTTTCAACATGACACAGCTAGGGAGCATTTCATTTTCCTTTGCCGTGTATGGAAAACTTAGCACTCATCTTCAACATTTGGCTAGAGATTTGGGCTACATGGTATTTCTGGTAGAGGCCTGGCAGTTTTCACGGTCATGTGAAAATGTTGATTGAATGACTTCCTAAAGTATTCATCTGTTGCCTGTGCTTCAGTGGAAATGCATCTACACTGCAAAGGGGATTTTCCAGAGTTGTGGATGGAACTAATCTCCTAAATAGATCCCCATCTCTAGTTCTTCATCACCCAGCTCCACTCATGTCATATGCAATCTAAAACGTAATCCTCTTTTTGTATAGGCATAAGCACGCTTTACAAACTCTCAAGATTTAAACTGAAGTGGAAACAATACAAAGGGAGAAGCCGGCTGAGTGCAGTGGCTCACGCCTGTAATCCCAGCACTTTGGGAGGCCGAGGTGGGCCTCAAGGTGGATCGCTTGAGGTCAGGAGTTCGAGACCAGCCTGGTCAACATGGCAAAACCCCATCTCTACTAAAAACACAAAAATTAGCCAGCATGGTGGTGTGCCTGTAATTCCAGCTACCCGGGAGCCTGAGGCAAGTGAATTGCTTGAACCCAGGAGGTGGAGGTTGCAGTGAGCCGAAATTATGTCACTGCACTCCAGCCTGGGCAACAGAGCAAGATTCTGTCTCAAAAACAAAGGTGGGGGGTGTGTAGGGAGAAGTCAAACTCACCTATCTGGCTTTGGAATCTCTCTGCACTACATACTTGGCGTGCACTCTTGTCTTGCTGTACAACATGGTCCTAAGTAACTCTATTATGGGACTGAAAAACCTTGGCTCATGCGTTTCCTACCAGTGAGACCAAGGACAATGCATTCTGCTTTCATCTCTGCAGCCTTTAAGACACAGCTAACCCTCTTCAGCGTAAGGACTTCCATACCTCACGTTGTCTTAAAATATCTGTTGTACTTTTGCCTTGTACTTTAAACTCCCAACTTGTTGGTTAATAGTGTGAGTACGGGCCGGGTGCGGTGGCTCATGCCTGTAATCTCAGTACTTTGGGAGGCCAAGACGGGTGGATCACTTTAGGTCAGGAGTTCAAGACCAGTGTGGAGAACATGGTGAAACCTAGTTTCTTTCTTTTTTTTTTTTTTTGAGACAGAGTCTCGCGTGGAGTTGCAAGTGGCGGGATCTTCAGCTCACTTGCGCAAAGTTCCGCCCCGGGTTTACGCCATTTCTTGCCTCAGCCTCCCGAGTTAGGCTGGGGATTACAGGCGCCCGCCACCGTCGCCCGGCTTAGTTTTGTATTTATAGAGACTGGGGTTTCACCGTGTTAGGCCAGTGGTTCTCGATCTCCTGACCTTCAGTTGATCCGCCCGTTCTTCGGCCTCCCAAAGTTGCTGGAAAGTGCTGGGATTACAGGCGTGAGCCACCGCGCCCGGCCAACCCAGTTTCTACTAAAAAAAATAAAACTTAGCTTGGTGTGGCAGTGTGTGCCTGTTGTCTCAGCTACTCTGGAGGCTGAGGCAGGAGAATGACTTGAACCCAGGAGGCAGAGGTTGCAGTGAGCTGAGATCGCACCACTGAACTCCAGCCTGGGTGACTCCGTCTCAAAAAAAAAAAAAAAAAAAAAAAAAAAAAGAGTAAGTACATACCATCTCCTCCTAGGAAAGATGAAAATATATGGAGGAATATAATGGTAAATGAATTTATTTCTATGCTAATACTGTCAGCCATGGTATAGATCTGGAGCAATGTGCTTCACCCTTCTGGGGCTCAGTTTTCTGAGTCAAAATTTCCTGAGTCTCAGTTCATTTATATGTAAAATGAAGATAAGAGCCTCCACTTTACTTGCTTCTTCTAAAGGTTAAATTGTACAATAGAATGAAGAGCCCAGCAGCATGTGTCGCATAAGGGATTAGCACGGTTACGTATCGCCTTTGGGTTTACCTAGAATTTCACAAATATTATCTCATTGGCTTCTTGAAACAACGAGGTGGCCAGAACATGTAGTTTTGCATCATTTTTTAGTTCAGTAAACTGAAGTTAGGAAGGCTTGTTAGCAAGCTGCATTTGCTGGAACTGCCTATTAAATAATTATCGAGTAAATGAACAATTTGGGGCAAGGAGAATGTGTCTTTTCACATAGAGAAACAACGTGGCAAACAAATGTTAATCCTGTTAAGTAGCTACGTTTTAATGCTAAGTGATTATTTAGGTCAATAAAGCTGGAGCATTAGTATTTTCATTCTACAATAACTATTAGCAAGTACTCTGTACAATATCTCAGCAACCCAATTTAGTGCAAGACTCCTCTTGGGGAATGCTAGTATTAAGAGAGAAGTAAGCAAAATTGACAAGGAAGAACTTGTTTCTCTCGGCTAAAGTAACATGGAGGTGCCCCTCATTCTTGTTATGTATGCAGAAAACAGATTGTAAATAGGTGTGATGTTAATGAATCCAGAGGGGAACTAATGGAAGAAAACTGAATTTATTTCTGTCTAACATATTGTTTCTTGTCAGTTTCCTTCCTTTGTAATATAATTTTTAACAAAATGCCTGACAAGTAATTTAGTGACAGGTGTGATTAATGCTGATGTGGCTTTTAAGTTGCGGTGAACAGTTAGAGGAAGCATTGTTGTAAAAATAAAGGCTGTCTTCCTGGTGTCTTTCAAATACCTAGAAAACTAAAAGACTAAGTTTGCCCTCTACTGGAATTCAGAATTATACCACTGGCGGTTTTATGACTGTATGGAAAAAAAGGATCTATATATTTTTCCTTTCCACGTTAAAAATTCAAGCCTCCTTTTACCACGTTGGTTAACCACTTTAGTATTAGTTCTATACATAGATCAGATTCTGTGGACCAAATACTCTCAAGATAGAATTTCCATTCCTATGGAAGATGGATGGCTGTGAGAGCAGGTGATCAGGTGCCCTACACAAGGATTACAGCAGGAGTTTTGGCTCTCCTCATTTTGCAAAATATGAATAATCACCTACCACACAGTCTGGGGTTTTAGTAGTTTTTGACTGGTGTTAGGAACTTAAAATAACCCCAAGAATAAAATCGTGCCAGAACCTAGAACATCATCCAACAATTGGTTTTGAGGACAGACCTAAGGGCAGCCCAAAGGGAAAACTGGTGTTAGGGAGGCAGAAAGCTGCTCACTGGCCTTCTATAAAAACTGCACTCCCAGTTCACTGGCTCTGAGCATGGCTGGTACAGCAGTCCAGAGGGTGGACTTATTATGGCAGCTGCCCTGGGACCAGTGCCAGTAGAGACCCGGAGACTTTAGGGAAGATGAGGTCAAAAGATGGATCACAAGACCCACCAGCTGGAAGTACAGTTGGTTTAGGCAAAGCAAAGTGCAGCCCTAATTTGTCCTCTCCTGGCTAAACATCATTTAGACTTCGTCTTCCTTGTCTGATCTGCAGACACCACCAGCCAATGCCTATATTTTGTTGTAACGTGAACATTTATATTTGCACACTCAGTGGTGCACAGATTTCAGAAACTGGAAAACAGGAAGTTTGCCACGCTGGAGGCCAGTGCACATCAACAAGTCAAACTCTCGTGTGCCTCTTCCTGGCTCATATCTTTTTCAGAATGTTTTGCATTTGGCCAAAGGTTCAGAAAGAAAATAGATGCAATATTATCTATCAAAGCTAGAGTAAGCATTTGGAACGTGGGGTGGGGTATAGGGGAAGAAGAGTACATCCCAGACCCATATTTCACTGTGATGTTTAGACTTTAGTATCTAATATAGCAGTTTGCTGTAATTTTAAAACAGCCAGGGAAAAGTGAGTTCAAGAGTTACCTATGCCTCCATAAAGGACATTATATAATTTATCTTTGCTGGTCCTCTAAAATAGTAGAAACTGGCTCCTATGATCTAGATCAAAGTGTTTTATTGTAGAAAGAGAATAATGCCATTTTTTTCTCAGTTTGTAGAAACATAGTAGATTAAATTTTATACATGTTTGAGCTTTCTCTCAGTATTTTTCGTAAATGTAGGTAGCCTGCCAGTACTCATCCCTACCAGAATGAAGCATCTTACAGTCTCTGATGAGGCATGTTGTATTTCGATGTAAATATTTTAAGTTTAATATATCATAGCGTTTCATGCCATGATATATTAAACCAGGTCATGAATTCCAGGGCTCTGTCCCATGAACAATACTAGACTCACTCTGACTTCCAGTTAAAATTACTCCCCAGTTTCAGATAAATTGTGAAAATAAAAGATACTTGGATGACCCTCTATCTTGGGGCTGACAAGAAAGTGGCTGCTGGGCAGGCTGGTCCAGCAGCATCCTTGGTCAGTCAGGGCCATGGGTGTGCCTACATCCCAAGCAGAGGGATGCAACAGGCTCGTTGTAATCATCATGCCACACCGCCAAGAAAATATTTGATACTGAGGTCAGAAGACAGGGATTCATAGGGTTTCTTTTTAGATCATAATCACTTCTAAACCATGGGAGGTTAAATAGGATTCTACTTCAAGGAAAGTGAAAACTTTTGAAGTGTTTTCTTTCTCAAAGTGCACAATTTGTCCATTAAAATGGGATGGTGCATAATTTTATATCAAAAAATGCTTTCTTTTGTTTTTAAACCAGGATATTCCCAGCAATAGCTGCCAAAGTTTGACTCTCAACAATGGGTCACGTGTATTATGATAACTAACTAATTTAGCATTGCTACAATTCTCCAAGGCAGATGCTGTTGCCTCAAGCTTTAGTTAAAGAAATAGAAACCCAGACAACTTAAATACCTTAACCAAATTCACTTAGCTAATCAATATTAGACACTGCATTCAGACTCAGGTTTTTCTAATACTCACGCTCATCTTTGTGCCATGCTACTCCTCCAGGAAACCTGTTAAGTAAAAATCCCTTTTCTACTCAGAATATACACTCTTCAATGCTAATACAGACCCATTTTCCTACTGTCTTATTGAATGTATAGAGGGTCACTGGTAACATCAACTAACAATGCCCTTTTCCAGATGTTTCTAGTTTTTTGTTTGTTTTTGTTTCCGTTTTAAGACGGACTCACTCTGTTGCCCAGGCTGGAGTGCAGTGGCATGATCTGCAACCTCCACCTCCCGGGTTCAAGCAGTTCTCTTGCCTCAGCCTCCTAAGTAGCTGGGACTACAGGCACCTGCCACCACACCTGGCTAATTTTTTTTTTTTTGGTAGAGACAGGGTTTGCCCAGGCTGGTCTCGTACTCCTGACCTCAGGTGATCCACCTGCCTTGGCATCCCAAAGTGCTGGGATTACAGGTGTGAGCCACCATGCCTCCTTATAGTTCTCATAAAAGTCTACTACCTGTGTCCTAGGTGGGTATTATTGAAGCTAGTTTTGGGAAGGAAGCCACTTCAGAAAAGAAAGGCAAGTATATTCATGAATGGGTGTCATAACAGGGCCAGTATAAAATATCTCAAGACGGTAGGAAAAAAATGTGTCTACACATTAAGCCACAAACCTCATACTGGGCATCCAATAAGTGGACCAGAACCAGGAGTCCCATGCATAAGGGTTCCACTGGATTCCACACTCCCAGCAGCAGCTGACTGTTGAGTCGAGGTTGCAAGGGACCAGAGTCCACAGCCACAAACCCAGTGAAAGGGTGGGGAACTCTGCCAAAGGGAGACATTTTCTCTCTCCTCCATGCTAGGTTCTTCTCTGTGTTTCAATGACTCTGCACCCTGATGTTGAAATTAGCAGGCAGTTACCCCTGGATAGTAACTCTGCCCATGATTGACTCAGGTAGAAAGAAGTGAGAATTGTGTTACCATGTAACTATTATTAAAATAGCAAGGTGGAGATGAAGGGAAGCATGAAAATGAGAGGAAGAGAATGGAATACTGAGTAAAAAGGATGTCTGTGAGAATCATTGAGAGGATGTACTGATTAGAATAACAGAAACCAAGTTAAGAGTGAAATAGCTTATAGTAAGTATTTTATGTCACCTCATTCCATCTCAATGTCTTGGTGTAAGAAATGAGAAACGTTTTCTGAAACTATAACAAGAAAACAGTGAATGGCTGGGTCAAAGTATCGGAAATCACATTTTGCCTGTAGCTGATTTTGCTAGCAGATGACATTTGCTTTAGCTTAAACTAAAATAAAGGAACATTATTGCTCTGATTGTTTGAGCTTATAAACGAAATTCTTTCCCACTTAAAATTGAAAAATTAGGAGCATTCCTGGCATGTGAATGACATTCACTTCTCAACACCAGTGGTTCTCAAATGTACCATTGGAGTCAGTTCTAAACGACATTAAAACTGATTGCTGGACCCACCTCCAAAGTTCCTGATTCAGTGAATCTGGACTAGAGCCTGAGACTTTGCACTTCCAAAAAGTGTCCAGATGCTGCTGCTGCTGCTCAGAGGACCACACTGGCAACCACTGCTCTACACTAATGTGAGCCATAGAATGTGTCTTGCTATCTGATATTACTCTTCTGTTTTCCCCCATTGGAAATGATAAACTGTGAGAAAAAATATCTGAATTCTTACACTGGTATCATTGACTGGAAAAAACAAATAGTCATTAATTTGACAATTGTCATCTTTTAATTTGGCAGGTTAAAATCTGACAGGATGTGAGGCCAAGGCATTTCATCCTTCGTGGTCCCTTTGAGGTTGCACACAGTATTTCTTTGCTGAGACCTTGGGAGCACAAGTACTTGCCAGAAGTTTTGCAATGAAATGGTGAGGAATGCAGAGTGTTTGGTTCAGCTGATGGAGCCTGAACGCTAACCAGAAGGCACACATCTGCACACTTAGGCTTAGAGTCCTCTTCCAGGCCAACTAGTCCAACCTCAGACAGACACAAGAGTAGGGAGAACTCCCACTGGGGCAGGCTCCTTTTTGTAGTCACAGCTGCATGGACAGATTTCTTTCCTACACCTGCCCCTCTGGGGTAGAAAAACACACATTTTCACAGTAGTCATCAATAGAATCTTTCAAGTTAATTGCATGGAGGAACCTAAATCATCGTGTGCTGATGGATCCAGTGGTTCTCAATCTGCCCTTTGCATCACAGCCACTTGGAGGACTCACTGGAAAATAGCTTGCTGGGAACCGCCCCAGTGTTTCTGATTCAGAAAGTCTAGGTCTGATTCTAGGGTCCAAAAATATGTTTCTGATTCCCAAGTGAGGTTGTTGCTACTGGTCTTGAGGTCCACATTTGGAGAACCATGGGTCTTTATCCAAAATACATAGAAGAATTCTACACTGACCAAGTAAAGATGATTGTTCCCAAATGCTGGAGACGTGTGATCTTGGCTTTGTTCAACAATGAAAGCTCTACATAGCCACTGTGTCCTGGAGTCCTTATGAGAGGTAGACAGTTTTATTGATTGTAGAAATTTGCAACTTTGTACAAGGAGCAACATTTACACAAGATGTAAGTTTTTATGAAGACCACTTCTAAAATTTTGAATAATATTCCATTTCACTGTGCTTCGCTGAACTTGTTGCAAACATGATTTCAGTAATTTCCCTACTTTCAGTTAGTAATTGCATTAAAATATCAGAGAAAAAAATATACTGTGCAGCAAATCTCAGTCCAGGAAAGAATGGATATGTAGAAAGGATTATTTTATATAATTTTAATTTTATAATACAAACTATAGAACTGAATTAAAATCTATCTAGTAAAAATTCTTACTCTTTCTAAAAGCAACTCACACATGTTACCCTGTAATTTGATGTTGGTACTTGTATGAATTCTGGTATGAAATAGGAACTTCCTGAGGGCAGGATAAAGAATTAAAAAAAATTCTGCTCTGGATGCTTTAACCAGTGCCTCAAACATGATAATTGATACTTATTAAATCAAAGTTTTATCTCCACTTCTTCATGTAGAAAAGTGACTTGGAAATAAACAATCAGAACTGCAAATGTAAGACTTTGAGATGCAAAGAGACTATCTGAAGCTGAAATGACCTGTTGGAAAACCATCTGGATAGAGTTCTGCACTTAGGGAATTACTGTAAGAATTTGAATATCTACACCCAAATAATTCATGGAAAAAGACAGCAGACATTTCTGCCTAGGACTCAGTAATGTTCATCAAAGGGATCAGAGCGTGGGTGATATTTGCCTCTAGCAATAACAGACATTTCCTTCCACCCCAATCCTTACTTAATAGAACAAGAAGTTCAAATGAGGGTTTCTCATCTGAGTTGAGCCTGAGAAACAAAGTGAAAGGCACGCCTCAGGAGGAGTCAACTCTAACTTTGTCCAGCCCATTTGTGAAACGAGGCCCAATGAAATAGCCGATTAAAAGCTCCCTCCTCTGAAGAAAAACCAGCAAGGTCTAGAAATAACAGAAAAGCCCCAACCCCAGCACCTGTCAGTGGGCTGTGGTTTGAATCTTAGGCAGGAGTCACAGAAGATGCCCTGTGATAATGAAATAAAACCCCAACCAAACCAGTCATTGAGTCACCAATAACACTCATTTTACCTTAATGGATATTATGTGATGATACGGGAATTACTTAAACATGGTGCAAAATATTTTGGAGAAATGAATTCCCAGGCTTGAAACACTTCATATCTCATTGCTTATACACAAAGATGCATTATCATTTTGAAAGTCAGAATATCACTTATCACTGAATTATGTAAGTAACCTCTAGGAATTCTCACAAGGAAAGTCTCACCTCACATGTGACAAATGATCTGGATAATTGGAGTGCTCTTCTTCAAGATCCAAGCTTTTGTCTTGTTGACTGCCTGCTCTGCTTTTTCCTCCCCTTCCAAACGCCAAGTTCAGGCTGCTCAAACTCATTTTTCTTGTGCTGAATGAGGCATTGAATTAAATTCTCTAAACACAAATTAAAGGGTATCTCGGCATTACCAGGAAGATTGGTGTCTTGTGAAATAACAGGATGGTTTGAGTCAAACAAGTTTGCAAGAACTACTCAAACCAAATTGGTTTTGCCCATATTTTAAAATCTTTTCACATTTCACTTATATATTCCACACAAATGCATAAATCTTAAAGCAACTGGAGTCAGCTGAAAAAAAGAAGTGTTCTAAGCATTTACCGTGAAGAAAAGATCGTTAAGAAAGTGGGCTGAGGAAAATTGGGAAGGGTGCTGAAATGAGAAGCAGTAACTGATGAGCTATGCTGATCTAACACACTCCAAGGAAGGAGACTAGCAGTCAGTTGACATAGTGTTGTTTCTTTCTATGCGATATGTTCATCTTGCTAAAGAAATTTCCTAATACAAAATAACTCTGTCACTCTTCGTTTCTGGCTAAATTCTTCTATATGATTCTCTAATTTAATGTGTGCCCAGGTTTCTCTTGACGTTTCATTAATGATCCAGTGGCAAAGAAGAAGAAATGATACTAAGATGGAAGGAGTTACTGTGAAAATGTACATAGATAAAAACAAGAACTTAGTGCATAAACACGTGTTTCCTATAAATGAAAATCAAACATACATATGTAAGTCTTTTGATCAACACTGCAAATTTGCCCTTCAGAAAGGTTATGCAAGTGTGCAGTCCAAGAAGCATTATTCAGAAATGCTACTAAACGGCTTGGCATTGCTTTGAGAAATAACTCATTGTTTGTTTAAATAACGTTTTTAATTTCATTTCATTATATATTGTTTAGTTGTATTTCTTCTTCATAATTTACCATTCTTTATTCTTTGCAAATCATTTTGACTACAGGAATTAATCAATAATTAATATATCAACTGTTATAATTCAATATTCCTGTAGTTAATATTCTCATTCGCCTTACAGGTTTTTCTTTGTGTGTGTGTGAGATACAGGTTTGTTTTTATTTTTCTATTTTGCATTCGATCTTTTCCTTTATGGCTTCTGCCTGTTTAATCATGTTTAAAACTGCCTGTCTACTGTAAAATTATATAAATGTTTATCTTAATTATCTCATAATCCCTTTATGACTTCAGTTTTTACATTTAAATCTTCAAACCATCTGGGTTTTACTTTACAGTGGTAAGAAGGATGAGATAGACCTTAATTATTTCCAAATGATTAGCAAATTATCACAGAACCTTTTGAAGTAATGATTTCTTCACTGATTGATTGGAAATTCACTTTTTTTATATAGTACATTATTATTTATAAATGAAGTTATGATTCAGAAATAAATTTAAGCTCAGAAATAGATCTAAGTATTGGAAGTAATTTTAGAACATATAAGGTGTTCCAATAATGTTCAAATCTCCTCTAAAAATTTTTCATCGATATCATTTATTTCCAAGATTTTGATAGAAAGTATTTTTTATTGGAAGAAAATCGATGCCCCCACTCACCCACCTGCACATGTGTGCATCCATATGTGCACACACACGCGCGCATACACAAACACACACGCATACACAAATGCGTGCATACACAAACGCGCATGCACATATGCGCATACACACATGCGCATACACACACACTCATACGCACGCGCATACACACGCACACATGCTCATGCACACACATGCACATAAGCACACGCGCGCACTCACGCACGCATACACACGCGCACGTGCATACGCACGCATGCACACGCACACACACACAGACTACTCTATACCAAAAGTCAACAAACAGTTTCTGTAAATGTTTCAGGCTTTGTGGTCCCAGCCTCTCTCACAACTACTGAGCTCTGCTGTTGCACCACAAAACTGCGGGTGACACCCAGATGAAGTAGTGCAGTTCTGTTCTAATCAACCTTGATTTTTGTATGTTACAATTACAACCGTGGATGACTTTAACGTGTCAGAAAAAGACTTTTCTTCTTGTGATATTTTTTCAACAATTTAAAGCTGTAAAAAGCATTCTTGGTTCATGGATCATACAAAACAAATGGTGGGCCAGATGGGTCCTGTGGGACATCGTTTTCACGTCAAATATTGGAAGACTGTTATGATAGACTTTCTATAATCTCTAGTTGGTAATTAACGTACTTTTTAAATATAGTGTTTTGAATTGGAATGGACACAAATTATTTGGTGTGACTTACTATCAAGTTATATTAACAACTGAATTCTATTTTT
>NW_016821745.1:3808391-3843919 GCF_001698545.2 Rhinopithecus bieti | reverse complement strand
GTGACAGACTGGATTAAGAAAATGTGGCACATATACACCATGGAATACTATGCAGCCATAAAAAAGGATGAGTTTGTGTCCTTTGTAGGGACATGGATGCAGCTGGAAACCATCATTCTCAGCAAACTATTGCAAGAACAGAAAACCAAACACCGCACGTTCTCACTCATAGGTGGGAACTGAACAATGAGATCACTTGGACTTGGGAAGGGGAACATCACACACTGGGGCCTATCATGGGGAGGGGGTGGGGGGAGGGATTGCATTGGGAGTTATACCTGATGTAAATGACGAGTTGATGGGTGCAGCACACCAACATGGCACAAGTATACATATGTAACAAACCTGCACACGTTATGCACATGTACCCTAGAACTTAAAGTATAATAATAATAAATAAAAAATGCTTATAGGTCAACTTCACTTTTACTTTAGCTGTAACCTAAAGTTTAATAATTATAGTAGTTTTATCATGACTATTTTGATGAACATATTTTAAGCTAGATTATTAGGTTCAAAGAAGTGAATTCATGTTACCATATATTGAAGCCCTCTGTTTCATTAATAAAACTTATTGTCTTAATAACTCTTTTGTCTGACATTAATGTACTGGTACAGATTTCTTTTGATCAGTTTATCCTATAATTTTTCTTCCATATCTTCAATTTTTCTCTTATATTTTAGATATGCCTTTCTTAAAGAGCATGAATCTAGATCTTTTTTTACATTTTGTCTGACAATTTCAATCTTTTAAGTTTATGTTTAACCATGACTGTAATTACTGATATATTGGAATTATTCTATTTTTGTGCTTTTCATTTATCTGTCATACTAGGCTAAGTATTTCTTTGCCTTACTTTATAAACCAAATCATATTCTTTTCTCCACTAGCATAAGAGTGAAATACTCTATTTCTGTTCTCTTATAGTTACGATAGGCATTTTGATATGCATATTTAATAAGTCAAAATTTAATCATCTTCTTCTTCAAATTAACCATGACTTTAGACTAATTTAACTCTAATCATATTCACCCCTCTCTTTGCCCTAAATATATTCCTGTAATGCCCAGGTTTGAGTGCACCTTGATTTAATTATACTTTCATTATTTTGGATTATTTAATTATTTTGATTAAATAATTTCATCTGATGATCTACTGTTTTCTGTCTCCCTGGTAAGTACATAAAAGTGGAAACCTTGCTCGTAAGTTAGTGTATGTTTAACTTTATGACATACTCCCTAACGTCTTTCAAATTAGTTTTGTTTGTACTTTTCCCGACTAGCACAGCAATGTAGGAGAGTGTCAGGTACCCCACATCCTCGTCAACATTTGGTGTTGTCCATTTTAATTTTAGCCGTTCTAATGCGTTTTATTTATTTTCTCTGATAACTTATAATGTCAAGCAGCTTATTTTTCTCCTGTACTACGGGCTTCTCAAATTAATTATTCCCAGAAGTGTCTGTTCAAGTTCTTTTCCGTTTCCTTATTGGTTGATTTATCTTTTGACTATTGATTTGTAGAAATTACTTATGCATTCTGGATACAAGTCCTTTGTCAGATATATGCCATGTGTTCTCCCAGTCTGCTCTTTATTCTTCTTTCTCTTAATGGTGTTTTCGATGAGCAAAGGTTTTTTACATTGATGAATTCAACTTACCAATTTTTTCTTTTGTGTTTCCTTCTTTATGTGTCTTTTCTGGGAAAAGTATTTAAATTTATTTTATGGCCCAGCATATATTCTACCTTGGTGAAATTTCATGTATGTCCTTTTTTTCTGCCTCATCCAATCTCTATTCTTCTTCTGCAACTCCAGTTATATATGTATTTTACACTTGACACTGTTCTAGAGCTCAAAGTGGCTCGGTTCTTTTTAAAAAATATTTTTTTCCTCTCTGTTTTTCAGATTTGACAGTTTAACTTGTTGCTTTATCTTCAAATCTATAGACTATTGATTTAGCCGTCTCCAACTGGTGTTAAGAATATCTGTGATTTTTTGAAAAAAATCAGATCGTTTCTAATGTTGGAATTTCCATTAGTTTGTTTTCATTTTAATTTTTTAAGTGAAAGCAAGTTTATTAAGAAAGCAAAGGAATAAAAGAACGGCTACTTCATAGGCAGAGCGGCCTAATTTATTTTTATACTGTACATTTCTCTGCTGGGATTATCCCTCTCTTCACTCATTTATAGCTATTTTCCCTTTTACATCTTTGACCGTATTTATAATAGTGGTGTTTGATTCTTTGTCTGCTAATTCCAACATGTTGATGATCTCAGTATTGGTTTCTACTGATGCTTGTTCTCTTGACTGTGCATAGTATTTTGCATTTCTTTGCATATATAGTGTTTTTGTATTGTATGCTAGACTTTGGGGATGATGCATTCTGAAAAGAGAGTGGATTCTGTTATCTTTTGAAAATTATTCGTTTTTGTTTTAGTTTGCCAGTTACATTCAGGGCTGATCACCTTGAATTTATGGAGATTTGGTTTTGTACTTTATTGGGGCAGGCTCTAAGCGTGAACCTTGTAAGATTTTTGCAGATACTCCAAAGCGTTTACTAAGCCCCTTTAATTTGAATGGAGTTAAAATCTAAATTCTGTCTTCCCTCTGATGGGCAGCAATTGAAATCTGTGTCCAATTTTTTTCATCCATCTAACTGTTGCCTTCCATAGGGCTAGTGTTTTTTGCATGCATCTGCAGTTCACAGTTCAACTAAATATTTATGGCAATTTTATATGCAGACTTTTGTCCCCTCCCATTTCTGGGATTTCCCATCTCAATTCACAGTCACATTGGCGGTGTCACACTCTCTTCTCTGTTACCTAAAGCCAACAGGCCTGTGGTTTTCTACTTTCTCAGTAGTCACCTGCATCACATGTACTGGGAACCCTGCCAGGCCCAACCCACAGACCCTGGCTGAACAACAGATGAAAAAATGTACGCAGACACAGGTTTCTTGCCTTGCCAGGTGGCTAGGGAACCAGGCCACTCAGACATCAAGGAGGATGCCATTAAAGAGTCACAGCAGCTGAGGCCCTGACAATCTGGTGCTGTGGGCATTTGTTTAGTACAGATTTAATGACAAAGGCTTTCAGTCAACACACTTGTGGGTAATTAACATGGTTGCTCCACCCCACCCTAGAGAGAGCAGTCCTAGGCACGGATGATTAAAGGCCAGGTTCCAAGACCTAAGTAAACTAACTTATCTGGATTAATCCCCTTACACTTCCTTGTTATCTGTCCTTCAAGAATTCAGCTGCCTTTGGCAATAATTTTATTCTGCAGCTATGCAATCCCCTGGCCTTCCGAGGTTTGCATTCTCTAATTTTTCCCGCCACCCTGACCAATCTCCTACAGAACACTATTAGGGGAAATCTGTATAAATATGGGTCTAACTTAGTGCATTTCTGTCTTTTCAAGAGTTCAGCTTAACCATACTTTTAGAAATTCTCTACAACTGTCAAATGGTTTTCTTTTTAAAAAATTTTCCAGAGATTATAAGGTTAGTTTGATGTAGGCTACTTTACCATTATGAAACTCAGAACGATCAAAATCATTATTATAGTTCACAAATTCTCTCTTGAGCTGTGTTTTATATGTTGTTATATCAATCCTTTAAGGTTTAATTTTGCTTTTTTATTTTATGCATTCTACTGGGTTATTACTAATTCGGCTCATCAGTTTTGATAGTCTCTTGTTCTATTGTGATACTTTCCACTATTTCTTTTTTCTTTAAATACAGTAAACAGCCGTTTTATTCAGTAATCCCATTGTTTTCCATATCTTAGGTCTAATACATGAAAGGGTTTTTTACTTTAATTTATGATGGTTTATTTCTTTATGTTTATTTGAGATATTTTTATTGTAAGCTCTCCACCCCTAGGGAAATTAATCTGTAGGAATTTATTGAGCATAGAGCTTAAAGTGCTTGCCTACTGAGAATAACTTATTTTCTTCTACCGAAATACGAGGGACATATCCAAAATTGGATTGCCTTGCATTAATGTTTGACCTGATGTTTTATGGGCCACACAATTAGTACAAATGGAGACCCTAAACCCAGAGGTGGTTAGAAGTAATTACCAGAGATACAGATGTTTCCTTTTCTTTTTTTTTTTTTTTTTTTTTTTTTTTTGAATACTCTGTAGCATACCAAGACTGAGGCAGACAATTATACCCAAAACTCCCTCTACAGAGGTGCTTTCCTGCTTTACCTGCTGAAGGTGTCATCCTTGCTGGGTTCTGACTTGTGCTCTTATCTTCCATCCAGCCCCCCTTATTGCTTGGAACCAGGGTTTGTCTCATTTCCTGATGCTCCATAAAACCCTAGATAATTCTCCCATCTTAACTCCCATTAAGCCACCTATTTAAGAAAGAAAAACTGGGTAATATTTTATCCATTTTTTTTGAAATGCCATAATAACTGAGTTATTCCAAAAGTCTATATAGCAATTTTGCTGGAAATGGAAGTTTTCATGTGTTTCTAGGCTGGGTTTTTAAGTACATACAAATTTTGACTTTTTAAAGTGTTCTTTGAGAACTTTTACATCACTGACATGCAATATCCTTCCTTGTGCATTACATTGCTATTTACTTTGTGTTCCACTTTGTTTCATATGAATTTTGGCAAACCTGTCTTCTTTTTGTTAGCATTTTCTTAGTATTTTCTTTATAAACATTTTCATCCCTCCTATATCATTTTAAGTGTCTTTTTATTGAGTAAAAAAATCAATTAATTTGTATTCTGTTCACAAGAATCCCTCTGTTATTTAATAGATACATTTGGACCCATTTATCATTATTGAGAATATTAATAGTTTGGGTCCTATTCTTGCTGCATTGTTTTGTGCCTCCTTATGGTTTCCAGTTACTTATTTTTCACTTTCATATTATTACCTATCACTGTATAACACTATTGCCATACTTATCGCCTTATAACAACACACATTCGTTTTCTCAGTTTCTGTGGTCAGGAGTCCAGACACAGCTTAGGTGGCTTTGCTGCTTCAGAGCCTCGCAGGACTGCAGTCAAGATGCCAGCCAGGACTGTGGCCTTATCTTAGGTCTGGCTGGGGAGGGAGCTGCTTCCATACTCCTGTGGCTAATGGTGGCATCCATTTCCTGGTGCTTTGCTGGGCTGAGGGGCTTCATCTCTTATTGGCTCGGGGGGCACCTTCCTTCCTGTGTGGGCTCTCTGTATGACATTACACAACATGGTAACTTGCTTCTGCAAAGCCAGCAAGGGAGTGAGTCTACTGCCAAGACTAATACTACAATTTCATGTAATGCAAGCATACATACCTCTGTAACATTTTCCATATTCTATTGGTCGAAAGGAAACCATAGATCCTATTCATACTCAAGGAGAAGGTGTATTAGTCTGTTCTCGTGCTGCTAATAAAGACATACCCTAGATTGGGTAATTTATAAAGGAAAGAGGTTTAATTGACTCACAGTTTCACATGGCTGGGGAATCCTCACAATCATAGCAGAAGGCAAATGAGGAGCAAAGTCGTGTCTTACATGGTGGCAGGCAAGAGCTTGTGCAGGGGAACTTCCATTTGTAATAAAACCATCAGACATAGTGAGACTTATTCACTATCACAAGAACTGTATGGGGGAAACTGCCTCCATGATTCGGTTATCTCCACCTGGCCCCACCCTTCACACATGGGTATTATTAGAATTCAAGGTGAAATTTGGGTGGAGACATGGCCAACCCATATCAGGCATCACACAAGTGTGTAAGTACCAGGAGGCAAGAATCCTGGGGCCACCTTCAAGTCCATCTACCACATTTCTTATATCCTTTTTAGGACTGGTATCATTTGTTTTCCTGTCACATCTTTTAATGCTTTGAAGGTTATTTACATGTTAACATTTCTATTTATACCTGTATTTTCCCAACAAGGTCTAGGGCTGATCAGATCATATATTCTTCCCTTGAATAAACTATATAACCTTAGCAAGTGTGGAGTTTCTTTCTCACCCACTCCCACTTTGGCCATTTGCCTTTTGGAATTCTAAGTTGAGAATTCTAAATTGAGAATTTAAAAAATGTAAATATAAACAATCAGCAATTATTTGCCTTAAAATTAATTTTACTAAATTACTTGCTGACTTTTCATTAAACCCACTCCTTTTCTCTTGGGTTTACTTTGTACATTTCAGAATATCACTGTCTTGCTCTCATTCCTGGATGCTACCCTGATTAGATGTAGAATTCTTGATTCAGGATTATTTTTTCTTTCTGAATTTTTGAAATATTGCTCCCTTCACCTTTTGTCTGAAACATTTTGTCCAATCTACTGCATATGCCAATCTGATTTTTGTTCTGTTGTATATTGTCAGGTATTTTCACTTTTGTAACTTTCAAGCATTTTCTTTTTATCTTTGGCTTTCTGAAATTTGACAATTTGATATTTTAAGTTTTTGTATTATGTTACTTATATCTTAGTGTGTGTCCTATCCATTTATAGAGAATAATTTCAATATAAGTCTATTTATTCTCAAGATCTAGGGAAGTTTCTTTGGTTATTCTTTGAATATTCTCCTCCATCTTTATTCCCTTTTTCTAGACATTCTTTCATACAGTACTAATGTCACAAATCCCAGATCTAGCTTCCATGTCTTTCATGCTTTCTGAATTTTTTCATTGTTTGACTAAGTTCTTGAGGAATTCCAAAGGGTAATTTCATTGCTCTGTGATTTACATTTTAGGTACATCAAATGGTATTTGGCTGATACACTGAGGTTTTATCTCAATAAAATTTTTACTCTGCACGGTTTCTATTTGATTTTTTACATCTATTATTCTCCCTCCCATCGCTCTGTGATGCTACTTATCCTTACACTCTGCTTTGTTCTTTGATTGTGTGTTATTCAACCTTTGGAGTTTGTTATTTCACGGTGGCTTCTCCCTTTCAGTGCTAGGTGAATCTCGGTAATGCTTGCAGCAGCGTTTTCTGTTAGGCTCCATGTCAGCACAGCCTGGCTGGGAGGAGCAGTGAGAGGTACTGGAGTGGTTCATTCTCTCTTCTGGCAATGATGCTGTACTAGGCTGTCGCCTTGCTCTAAAGAAATACCTGAGACTGGATAATTTATAAAGAAAAGAGGTTTGATTGACCCTGAGTTATATAGGATGTGCGGTGCTGGCAACTGCTTGGCTTCTGGGAAGGCCTCAGGAAACTTACAATCACGGTGGAAGGCAAAGGGGGAGCAGGCATCTCACATGGCCGGAGCAGGAGCAAGAGAGTGGGAACTGCCACACACTTTTAAACCACCAGATCTCATGAGAACTCACTCACTATCATGAGGACAGTACCAAGGGGGAATGATGTTAAACCATTAATAAGAAACTACCCCCATGACTCAATCATCTCCCACCAGGCCCCACCTCCAACACTGGGGATCACAATTCAACACGAGGTTTTCGCAGGGACACAGTTCCAAACCATATCAGATGCACACGAAGGACATAAAGTATACATTGTGAGCCATGACAAACGTGTATGTGTCTGTGCTTATTTATGAAGCAAATAGTGTACTTACCAAACATTTATCCTCTTGTGAAAGTTAATATGAATCCTCTTGTAAAATGAACTCCGGTGTTTTCTATTCTCAATTGCATTGCACTTTTTCACACATGAGTTAAGTACTTTTTTGATTTTCACACACCAAAATGCATCTCAATTATGGTTGATAAATATTATTTTAGGCCATTTTTGGTAAAATGAAGGAAGAGGATGGAGAAGCTATGAAGTGAGTATAAAGAGCTAATTCTCAGCGCATGGGTACCCCTCTATCTCCTGGTCACCCCCAGCCATTTCTATGCAATGCCCCATCTCTCTGCATAACACCCAGGCTAATTTTACTTAAAAGACATACAGCTCTGTTGTTCTGTGCCTAGGCACAGAAGAAAAAGAGGAATCACAGAGGAATCAAATACATGGCTATAGTGTCCTCACTATCATCTTTCAGCTTACCCTTGGCCCCTCCTCTCTGTCTGTCTCATATCAGGAAGTGAAGCATTTCAGGCTTGCTCCCACATTTATAGCTGTTCTCCCTGTGCACGTTTGGTGATATCATTGTCTCTTCAACCTGATCTCATTCACTTCCATTTCAGAAGCTACTAGTAATGTCTGTTCTACCAAGAATTCTCCTTTGGCTTTTCCAGTGTTAAACTGTATTTATTTATGTCTGTTATGCCATTTCTGGGGCTTGAGGCAGGATGGGTAGCTATAATAGGTTCAGTTTGCTTCCTTGAACTAGAAACCTGGGCTATCTTTGCCAAGAAGTATTGCTGTCAACCAGTTTTTGCTGATTTAAGGAGTGCTAGTTTTTAATGATATAACTCATGGAAGCTTCTATTAAGGAAATACCTCTAGGACTTGTACTAGGCCTGGATGGAAGGCCATCCCATCAGAGCTTGGAAGTATGCTGTGAATCAGTGCTGATAGATACAGTGAAGGTGCTGCTCAGGAAAGGAACTCTTTGATCTGTGCATCTCAGTGGACATGGCAGAATCATGCATTCAAATTCAACTTAACAAGAAAACATTGTTTGCTAACTTTAAAAAAATGTTATCATTTTTCAATATTATTTTGTCTATTAAGTTCCTTACTTTTCCATATGGATTTTAGGATCAACTCATTGACTTATGCAAACAAGGGAGCTGGGATATATTTTTTTCTGTTTTAATTTATTTGCATGTCTCCATTTTTTTCCCTTGAAAATTAGACATTTAAAATCATTCACTGTGTTAACTTTGGAAGTCAGATTCCCTCCTACTTTTTAGTGTTTGCTCTTGTTGTTCTTTGTTTAGCAATTTTGTGCATTAATTCTGAAAAGTCTCTATTCTTTTTCACATGTGGTCATGAAGGCTTTGGTTAGCTTAGTGATCAACTAATGATTAGACAGAGATTTCTAGTCTTATTGATCTGGAACCAATAGGGCTCCCAAATCTGCCAGTGTACTTATGTGTGTGTTGGGGCACACGTCAACACTGAGCCAGACATTGGACAACTCTGCCTTAGCCCTCCCTTCCTGCTTAGGAAGTGCCTCAAGGTCAGACAGAGGTGAGACCTTAGAGTCTTCAGGTATTCTTTACCATACCTACATCTCTGTATATGTACTTGGTCTTCTAGATTCAAAAAAATGTGTTGGAACTTTTCAACATTCCTGTGGAAACTGCATTTCCCAGTCTTACCTTTTAAGCTTTTTGGTTAGTCTAGTGTTTCTCCCATCTATTATGTAGTGCCATAGGTGACTCAGAAGTTAAACAATTGCCTCAGTACTTCCAACAGTGTCCCCCAAGTCAAAGGCTTTCTGCACTGGGCAAGCACCAAATCATGTCATATAAACACAGCCTTGTGAGTAGGCCCTTTCAGAGAACTATCAGGCAGGTCAAATCATGACAATTCTCTGGAAATGAAGCACCTCACTGAAGGTACCTCACCCTGTTCTTGCCATTCCAGTGGCAGCTAGGTTGCTGATTTTCACTGAGTTTGCAGACAACTGGTTACAAAGCCTACCACAGAGCTAAGGGTAGTGTTGAGGATGGGAACAGGAAAAGTTAAAACACTACAAGGTCACTGGTCTTACCAAAATTTGGTCATTTTGCTGGAGTAAATGGCCTCCATATTTGCATGAGGCTTTGGTTAAATTCCATATTTCTGAAAAGTTGATGCTCACAATTTTGTCAATTTTCCATGACTTTTAAGAGGAGAAAATGTTCAGAGGTTCTTCTTCTGCCATTTTCATTGACATCCTATTTACTTTTATGTAATTCCTAATATTATGTACAAAAAATATTTAGTACACATCTGGGATATTGACTCTGATCAAGAGAATAGCTTAGTCCTAAGCATAACCAAGAGTTAAGAGTAATTCTTTACTGTGGGATTTCATATCTGGTCCTGCCTTATGGGTCAGTTTACTGTGAGTTTACTTACCTCTGAGCCCCTCTGTAAACACCTCTACCCCATACCCCATTCTCAAGGGATCTGTTTGCTAACTTACCAGATAATTAATTTAGGGTCAAGTGCTAATGACTCATAATGGCATCATATGTAATCATCCAAATCACATTTCAGGATAACCAAGGGCCTCTGTATCTTAATCAAAAATAGTAAACAATGTGTGGATTATTGGATCCTTAAGAAGATCAATCTCTCATACATAGAATAAGCTCTGAACAAGATACTCAGCCTAAGACAGGTCAGGGTGAGTCGTGGAGTTGGTATTCCTTTCACTGAAAATGCTAGCACGTTACTTTATTCAAATTGTCTGAATAATGTTGGATTTCTTATCACCTCTAATTCATTGTCTCTGTTTACTTTGCAAATATAGAAAATATTGATGAAAATGATCATCAATATGAAAATAAAATGCTCCAAATTAATTCCTTTTTCTATTACAAAGAAACCTTTACAAGTGGAAATAGTTTGTGTCTTCACAAGACCACATGGTTAGGTCACAACCTGGACTAAAGATTTTATCTAAAATTTTTAAGCATTTCTCTTTGCAAAATAGTTAAGCACAATTTTTAATAGTTATTTAGAAAATATTGGCTGTAACCCTAATCTATACTTATTAATATGTATCCTTAGAACTCAGAGGTTCTCTCTCTCTCTCTCTCTCTCTCTCTCTCTCTCTCTCTCTCTCTCTCAGCATGTGTATATAAAATTGCTGGTGCTAGTTGCTATGGTCAACATTTAAAGTGCTAAGCACAACACGAAATCAAAAATTCTGTCAGAAAGAAGCTTTTTCTACCACTTGAAAAATGTCCTCTCTGCCCAGACACTGCTTACAGCTTTCTGGCATGTGACTTAGGAACAAAGCCATGATTCTTTTACCAGAGAAGGTTCGGGGATATACTTTGAATGTTAAGTTATTTGGGATGATGTTTTTTCTCATTTGATGCCAGCTGCCACTGTTCATGCAGAATTGAGATATCAGTTAAACGAAAGCAGATGCAAAATAGATATTATATCTAGACTAAGTATCATGCTTAGAATATAAACGTATCTACAGTGCTTTTTTTATAAAGATAAGGCTATGAATATTTCAGTAATGTTTGGTTTTCCTGATAGAATTTCGATTTGATCTGCATAGGGCTGAGACCTCTTTAAGAACACCACCACATACTTGGGTTTTGTGATCATTTGGATATGATAAGGGTTAGGTTGTCCTTTTTGTAAATGAACAGGTTGAATAAATCAATTGTATGAAAACGTTGTAAGTGGAGTTCTCAGTTGACTCCAGTTTTCTCTAGCTCTAAATTTGTGATGACGTGATCTTTTTGCAAGCACCATTTACATACTGATGTACTTGTTACATTTCATTCTAATTAGTCATTAACATATGTCTTCTAAGGACAGTTGAGGAAGCATTCTCTTACCAGAACTTGTTATGCGTTTTTTGCTTTTTCCTGTTTCTCTTTCCCCTGCTTTCTTCAAAATAACAAGAGAGTTTTCTTTGCAATCATTCAAAAGAGGCTCAGTTGAGTTAGAGTGAACTCGTTAATTGTAGATGTGTAGTGATCATAACTAATTCTTGAGGAAGGCATGGCACAGATGACTGTATCCACCAGAAACAAGTTTCCTATTCCCTGATTCAATCACCCAGGGGATTGGTTCTGCTGGGGCAGCATGATGGGAACAGTTTTCAGTGTGTGGGGTAAAAACAGAGATGCTAGTAACAGTGTAAACACTTGTTTCTCCAGGGAAAGATCTGGACCTGGCTCAAGACGGGGCTCTTGTTCTTGACTTCCCTCCTTCCCATGTCTTCTCGGATTCTCAGCCCAATGATGATGCTGCCTTCCCCCTCTGCATTCCCTAGATCACATGCAAGGCTGTGAATGCTTGTGCACCTCGTGTGTTGGGCATTTCTAAGAACCAGTGGCTTCCTGTGAAAGCTGATTCACAAGTATGTTTTCAGCTTGCTGTGTGAGCAATTAAATCCACTGCTCTCATCCACAGTAAAAACTCTCCACATGCTGCTTCACAGACCTTTTTTTTTCCCTTCAGCTTTAAACAGAGATGTTTAATGAAGATGAGATTTTTATTTCTTTTTCCATATATAGGACCTACTGAATGTGAGGGAGAAAGAACGTGGCTTAATATGATGGAGGTAATGGAGGCAGTATATAATTATCATTATCTGCTATAATTAAGGCAGCATCACACTGTGTTGTGACAGTTTATTGTGGTGTCTGGTGATGCAGTAAAGTGATATTTATACCTCCATGACTGCCTTGCCATTCAGAAATCCGTAACTCTATAAATGCCTTCTGTGGCTATAGAGCATATGTCTTCAGCACTTCCCTATTAGACTGGGTCTTTAAATTGAGAATGTGGCCCATGAAATGAGAATAAGCTCATAGAATAGATCAGAAAGTAAAAAACTCTCCAACAGCAATGATGAACAAAACCTTCTCCGATGCAATAAGGGTGTTGGGATCTACTGGTAAAAAGTCTGGGGCCCATCTGGTGATAGGCCAGGACCCTGAGGCAGGACTGGATACGATGGAGAGGGCTGCATTGCACCACACATTGGAGAAGAGGCACACTCATTTCAAGAAAGGATATGCACTTGGCTGTGCGACACATGCAACTAAAACTCAAGACACACATTCTAACTTTCTCTCAAGCTGGAGTCAGGAGGCTGGCATACAAAGAGGACAATATAAAGCCAGTTATCACATGCCAATAAGGGTGGTGAAGAACCACGTGGCTGTCTAGACCATAATGTGCAGAAAAGAACCCGAGTGAGACATAAGAGCTGAAATTAGTGTTCTGAGCTGGACAGGACAGAAACTCTAAGACAACCAAGTGGCATTTGAGTTCTGGCTTTTCCAACGCAACTAGTGTGGCCACCATCCTGTTTACTGTCTGTTGCATGGAGACATGATGGTACCCACAGGACAGGGCTGTGGCTAAGTGTATTATTCTGTTCCCACGCTGCTATGAAGAAATATTCAGACTGGGTAATTTGTAAAGAAAAGAGGTTTAATTGACTCACAGTTCTGCATGGCTGGGGAGGCCTCAGGAAATTTACAATCATGGCAGAAGGCACCTCTTTACAGGGTGACAGGAGAGAGAATGAGTGCAGGCAGGGGAAATGTCAGATGCTTGTAAAACCATCAGATCTCGTGAGAACTCACTCAATATCATGAGAATAGCATGAGAAAAACCGCCCCCATGGTTCAATTACCTCCACCTGGCTCCGCCCTTGACACATGGGGATAATTACAACTCAAGGTGAGATTTGGGTGGGAACACAGAGCCAAACCATATCACTAAGGTTCACTTAGCTAATGTGTAGAAAGGGTTCAGGGCAATGTCTATAACATAGCTATCACTCAATAAAGGTTGCTGTTATTATTATTGTTTTCATTATAAAGTTATTATTCCAGAACAGCAAAAGCCTGCACCATCTATTCCAGCATATTTGGAGATTTAAAAGTACGCCACTGTTTCATTCTAAAGGAATGACTTGCCGAGATTTACATTTCAAGTACTTTGACACCTAGGGGAATCTCCACCATGTTGGTGCTGCAGGGGGTACAGGGCCCCTCATTTTACCCTTCTGGTGCCTCTCCACCCTGCTCAGTGCCCCGGGAGGACTGGCAGAAACTCCATTGCCTTTTAGTGTTTGACTGTGTTTGGCCAATGGGAGGCACTGGCACGAGTTGGAGGATAGAAGGGAAGTGAGGCCGGAGCATTTGCGCCCAACCTCCCTGCCCACTCATTCCCTGAACAGACGCTAGAGCTTCCACCAGGCAGGCTTGTCATTCAGCCACTCTTCCCAGGTTGCAGGGCCTGCTCTCCTTCTGCATCTTCCTCAAGCCTAGAAGGGGGAATGCCTTCCCAATTACAAGCTTAGAAGGGGGAATGCCTTCCCAATTACAAGCCCCAGGTACTGCACTGTCCTTGGGTGCTTTCCCTAAATCTTGCCCATGCCTCTTTCCTTCACTTCCCAGTGTGAGTATGCTTCCTGCCTCCTGCCATGGGTACTTCCTGTTGTCCTTTAAATCACACCCACATAATTGTTTCCATGATTTCAAAACTATTTATAGCATACTTTACCTCATGCCTCTCTGTTCGCACCAACTAAAATAGCTTATATTTTAACCTTTGTCACAGAGACACACAAATACACACCTAGTACATAAACAAAGCAGAGGAGAGACAAATTAATCCTCTGTGCCTACGAATATGTTAATTTTTAAAAGCATTGCTGAGATGCTTAGCAAAGTAGCAGGTGTTGTGAAATTGCATTTTGATTACCCTTCCCCATATCAGGCAAGGAAATTATGGTCTCTTCAGCTATTTTACCATTTGCTAAATGTTCCCAGTCAGTTATCACAGATAATGCTTGTTTTTAAATCATATTTAGGCAATTAGAAACTTTTAGGTTAATTAATTTTATATATTAGAAGGCAGGACTTTAATATAAATTTAAGGCAATGGGTTTAATATTGTTAATAATAATAGCTATCACAAACCATAAACATATTTATAATTTATATGCATGAAAATAGAGTCTCTGCTGTAAAAATATTGAAAATTAAGATAACACAGCTTTCAGCCTGAAAATGAAAACTTTCTGCATAGCTACACTCTCTAAGTAAGACATATTTGGCCAATGGCTTAAAATAAATGAATGGCAATTCTTTATTCAGACGTACCATTATTCTCTACTGCATGTAGCATATCCAAAAGATGCATTTGTTTCCAAAAATTGTACCATCAATGTGATAAGAAGGGAAGTTATGAGGAAGGGTAAATAGGAGGACAAAGAAGCCAAGAATTGGGTTTGAAAGTAATGTACATGTCCCAAAGGCCTCTACGATGAGCTATGCATCCTCCCTTTCTTATCATATTCAATGGTACAATTTTTGGAAAGATACGAGGGAATTGCAGTTGGCTACACTATGTTTATTATCTAGAAGATGAAAGTAACCACCTAGTCAGGTAATACAAATTTCTCCCCAGCACCAAGATAAAGAGATGTTTACTCATTAATGAGACACTGTGGCAACGGAAGGAAAGCCAAGCTCTGTGACGCCATTCACCCGGTTTCCTAAGACTGTCTTCTTTATTGAGCTCCTCAATGTAGACAAATGGGGTAACCCAAAAGGCAATTTGGTGGTAGCAATTCTTTGGGGGAAAAAAGCTGAGAATGTTGCAATCCAGGTAAACCTCTCTGATGATGGCTGTAATGATTACAGCTGTCAATTAACTGCTACTCCCCAATTTCTGTTGCAATGGCAGAGAATATGAAAGTCCTAAGGACAAAAAGAGCAAACCATCCTTGGGAAGTTCCACGTGGAAGGTGAGAGCCTGAGCCTGTGGGGCCTGACTCCAGGCTCCCAGAGTCAACATGTGGCTCTATTTGGACTTGAGAAAAACAAGGGAAAAGAAAGATGAGGAGGCACATAAGTTGTTTTAAAACCAGGATGTAGTTATAACAAATACAGCTGGAAAAGAGGAAATGAGATTTTAAAAATACAAGAAAGCAAAAAAGAGCCTCTGTTCCCGTTAATACCTCCTACTATGCTACCAAACGTCAGAGATTGCAAATGGCTGTAATTATGTGGCCACCTCTATGGACCGGCCTGTTAGCAGCAAAGTCAGGTCTGATGGCAGGTTCCACTCTGACATCTCAGCTCCGCTGTTAGCAGCAAAGTCAGGTCTGATGGCAGGTTCCACTCCGACACCTCAGCTCCACTGTTAGCCGCAAAGTCAGGTCCGATGGCAGGTTCCATTCCGACATCTCAGCTCCACATTTTAGGGTTATTCACCTGTCACCTTGAACAACACCTACTGCGGTTATTTATTAACTGTCGCCTTCACATCACCCAGAGTGGGCTGATGTTACTGAACAGCCTCAGCCAACTCTCATCTAAACTCTGTGTTTGGTTTCCTAGTTTTGTTTTGTTTTATTTGGTTTTAGGCATCACACCTAAATAGTGCCGACACATTTTTCTCCTAGTAGGCAGATTATTTTTTCCTTCTAAATGTAATCAAAAATACAAACTCAGGCTGTGCTTGCGCTTGCCAAGAAAAGAACAAGCTAGACTTGGTGGCCTTCATAGTATTTTTTTTTAATTTTAGGTTTCTCCAATTATCTCAATAAAAGTCCATTTTAATATATTGAAATATCTGAAATATATTTATAAAAAGTGTGCATTAAGTAATTTAGAACTAAACAACGAATCAGTAACATATAATACTATTTAAAGCAAATATCTTCAAGGGTCAGTTTCCTTAATGCAAAAAAAGTCATGCAAATCAATATGTGAGAAAAGAAATAGACCAACAGGGAAAAACAGACAAATATTATGAGCAGACAGTTTACAGGAAAGATGATATATAAGAAGATGCATATATCTTAAAATATATTAGTTCAATAATATTCTATCTTAAATGTTTTATTTCTACTTAAAACATATATATGTATACTTGCTAACTGATCTTTTGACATAGTATTTCATGTTTTCTTTATTATATAACTCTACCCATCACGTATTGCCTTTTATTTCCAATTTTGATTTCATCAAAGCAGAGCAAAATGTAAAAACCTTGTAAGTGCTGACAATGATGGTTTCCAGCTTTATCCATGTCCCTGCAAAGGACATGAACTCATCCTTTTTTATGGCTGCATAGTATTCCATGGTGTACATGTACCACATTTTCTTTATCCAGTCTATCATTGATGGGCATTGGGTTTGGTTCCAAGTCTGCTATTGTGAACATGTATCCCAGAACTTAAAATATAGTGAAAACAACAACAACAACAACAAAATCCTTCTAAGTGCAAAATCTCTCTAGATTTGTCCTTTTTTCTCCTCAGTCTTTTTTGTTTTTAACAGCTTTGCTGAGATATAATTTTCTTTTTTTTTTTTTTTGAGACGGAGTCTCGCTCTGTCGCCCAGGCTGGAGTGCAGTGGCCAGATCTCAGCTCACTGCAAGCTCCGCCTCCCGGGTTCACGCCATTCTCCTGCCTCAGCCTCCAGAGTAGCTGGGACTACAGGCGCCCGCCACGTCGCCCGGCTAGTTTTTTGTATTTTTTAGTAGAGACGGGGTTTCACCGTGTTAGCCAGGATGGTCTCGATCTCCTGACCTCGTGATCCGCCCGTCTCGGCCTCCCAAAGTGTGGGATTACAGACTTGAGCCACCGCGCCCGGCCATAATTTTCATAGCATAAAGTTCACTCATTCAAAATGTATAATCATCCATTTGGATAAGACTCCCATCTCTAAAGAAATTTAAATGAAAAAATAAAATAAATACAATGTGGAATTCAATGATTTTTTTGGTATGCTTCAGAGTTGTACACCCGTCGACTGAATTTAATTTTAGAACATTTTTGTCACTCCAGAAAGAAACCTTATATATATTAGCAGTCACTCCCCACACCCCTTCCTCCTGCTCCCCAGACCAAGCAGCTGCCGCTTCCTGTCTGGGTAGATTTTCATTTCCCTAGTCTGCACGTTTCAAATAAAAGGAATCATGAACTATGTGGTCTTTCGTGATTGGCTTCTTTCACTTAGGATGACGTGTTTTCAAAGCTCATCCGTGTTGTGGCATGTGTCAGTACTTTATTCCCTTTAGAGGTTGAATCATCTTCCACTGTATGGATGTACCATGTTTTGTCTATCCGTTCATCAGTCAATGGACATTTGAGCTACTTACCCTTTTTGCCTATTGTAAATAATGCTGCTATAAACATCTGTGGGTGTGCAAGTGTTTATCTGGATGTGTGTTTTCATTTCTCTTGGGTATATACTCAGGATTGAAATTGCTAAGTCAAATGGTAACTCCGTGTCTGACATTTTGAGGAACTGCTGGACGGTTTTCCACAGCAGCTGTACCATTTTAACAGTCCTACCAGTAATGTTTGGGTTCGAATATCTCCACAATCTTTGCATCACTTATTATTATCTGACTTTTTTATTAGAGCAATTTTAGTGGTTGTGAAATGGCAACTTATTGTGGCTTTGAGTTGATACTCCCTTGTAGAAAAACAAGAGTCAAACTTATGTTTTAAAAATTATATGCTTGGGGCTGGGCACAGTGGCTCATGCTTCTAATCCCACCACTTTGAGAGGCTGAGGCAGGTGGATCAACTGAGGTCAGGAGTTCAAGACCAGACTGGCCAACATGGAGAAACCCCATCTGTACTAAAAATACAAAAAATTAGCTGGGCGTGGTGGTAGTCGCCTGTAATCCCAGCTACTCAGGAGGCTGAGGCAGGGAGAATTGCTTGAACCCAGGAGGCAGAAGTTGCAGTGAGCCAAGATCACACCATTACACTCCAGCCTGGGCAACAGAGCAAGACTCCATCTCAAAAAAAAAAGAATACACACACACACACACACACACACGTGCTTGGGGCACTTTTAACAGGGAAAATATAATGTATGTGTTATGTCTGCTTCAGCCACAGATACGTGATGAGGCTTACAACTCTAAACATGCAGGCTTTACTCTTCTTGATTACTGAGAGGGATGGCAGTTTATCAACAGTTATTCAAGTTTTTGCTCCTTTCTGTCAATTGAAATCTCAGGATCAGTGAAAAGAGCCCAGGGAGAAGACAAAAGATCTGTGTGTCCCCAGCCCTGTCCCCAAACTGTCTGTAAGACCTTTCAGCCTCTGAAACTCATCAGCAGTAGCAGATAACTTGTCTCTGATATTTGACAGTGGTGATGTGAAGGTAAAGTGAACTGATTAATATGAATCAACTATGAAAAACTTAAAGTGATCTACCAGTGTCTTACATGTAGTAAATGTATTTTGCACACACACACATCTATTATATACACAGGACTGAAAGAATAAAGAGAAGCCTTTTCTTGTGTAGGAAAACGGCAGGGACAACAGTGATAGCAGTGTTTTCTGGCAAAATGTTAGAGAATAAGATGGAGTACACAGAAAAATAAGGTGACTCATTCAAAACAACAGCCACAGATATTTTTTGTTGATATTGTTAGGTTTGGGATTTATTTTTTAGATTTTAATGAAGATGGTAGGTTCACTGATAACCTTCGTGGCAGGAGACCATAATCTTGGCTTTCAGGGTGTGAATAAAAGGGGGTTTAGTTTCTTTCCCCTTTTGTAATATAGTTGTAAACTAATAACTACAGCTTGGGGTTTTAGCTACAGTCCAAATGACATTTTAATGAACAAAATTTGGCCATAATTAAATTACATATAAAAACATATCACAACTCCCTCTTATTTAACTTTTACTTCTTTGCCAATATATAAAGTGGTCAATAAGACTTCTATTCGAACATAGTGTATTTTAGATGCTGTGTTTAGAGAGTCATTACTCCATGGTTCGGTATGAACCTTCTTTTTGCCACAGTTTGTACCTTTTCATCACTGTGACTTCATCAGGAATAGGAATTTCATCCCTGCAGCAAAGACCACTGTGAATATGGATGCAGGGTGACAAAGTCATTCTCACAATTTTTATGCTTTCTGAATTTCTCTTGCAAATATCCACATTAATGGTGCTAATATTCTTCCAGCCTTCAAAACTCATGCTGTTTTATTTCTCACACTTGCCCCTTTATTCTCTTTTTAATGGATCCACAATCATTCCATCTATAATGTTTTGCCTTAAAACAGCAGTTTTTTTTTTTTCCAAGTGTCTTCAAGAACCATTTGTATTAGCATCAACTGGGTGCATGTACAGAATGCAAATTCATAGGCCTGAAGCTAGGCTGGATCAGGGTGTGGCCTGGAAATCTGTATTTTCATAAGCATCCAGGTACTTCACATGTGCACTTATATCTTGTACATACTGCTATGGAAGGTGCTTTGCTCTAATTAATCAAACAAGTATGTAATACTAAGTAATACTATGGGCCATGGCAGTAAGAACTGGCTCATTTAAATACTGTTACCAGGACAAGTATTAAATATGTAATTTTTAGTAAATATGCCACTGGTTGCCAGATGAATTCTCACTGATGTAGCAATTTTCACATTTATGTATATTTATAATTTTAAAATGATAGATAACATATACTGAATGCTTACAATTAGCCACGCCCTGTTCTTCATAAAGTAATCCATGTGTATTAGTATTTTACATTTACTCATGTATACAGCATGATGAGCCACAAGGTGCTATCATTATTATCATTATCATCTTAGATGGGGAAACTGAGGCGTGGGAGCCTCACAGCACTACTACATGGCAGAGCCATGATTCCGCAGTAAATAATCCAGTACCAAAGCTCTGGTCCTCAGCAATTTAACAAATAGAGAGACCTATACTGTCTATTTGTAAAGAAAGTGTAGGTCTTTAAATGCTGTTTTGAACAGACTTCTATATACCTATGTATAGAGTAACCAGCTACAATTGAACTTTTATGGTACCTTCTCAGACTCCACAGCTAGATGGCTGTCTTTAGTCCATTTTGCACTGCTACAAAGAAATACCTGAAGCTGGGCAATTTATGAGGAAAAGAGGTTTATTGGGCTCACAGTGCCCAGGCTGTACAAGCAGCATGGAGCCATCATCTGCTTCTGGTGAGGCCTCAGGCTGCTTCCACTCACAGTGAAAGGTGGAGGGAAGCTGGTGTGTGCCAATTATGTGGTGAGGAAGAACACAAAACAGAGGGGGAGGTGCCAGGCTCTTTTTAACAACCGGCTCCCATGGGAATCATGTGTGAGAACTCACTCACGGCCCCCCACCAAGGAGGGCATTAATCTTTTCACCAGGGATCTGCCCTCATGACACAAACACCTCCCATTAAGCCCCACCTGCAACACTGGGGATCAAATTGCAACATAAGATTTGGAGGGGGCCAAACAAACCAAATGGTAGCAATGTCTGTGGCATTTAAACAATATATTCATCCATTTAAAACTATATTTGAGGCCTACCTAATTTAAAATGAATGAAAATAGACAATAATCCTACCCTTATAATGCCTAAAATCTAGTTGCAGAGATTTTTAAAAATTCTAACTGTTCCATAAATAAACATAACTTTGCAACTTTGGCAAATAATACAAAATAGAATTACACAGAATTGTGAGACTTTTAAAAGATAGTTTTTCCTCGACAGGAAAGTCTGGAGGGCCTTCCTTGTGAACAGATGAATGGATGAACCGGCATTAACTTGGTAAAGCAGGGACCAGTGATGGGGAGCACTGCCCTCGGAAATAGAAGACTGCTGTTACAGAACAAATCCGCTATGGAGAACATCCAGAAAAGGTCAAAGGCCCTCGGAAATGGAAGACTGCTGTTACAGAACAAATCCGCTATGGAGAACATCCAGAAAAGGTCAAAGGCACTGCTGAACTACCAAGGAAATGAAGACTTCTGTCCTCATGTCCAAAAGATGGAAGAACAGAGAGGTAGAGAAATATAGGAGTGACATTCACTCATTTGCACAAGGCAGCTGACAGGTTGTGGATCTCTATAGACTCGGGGTCTAAAAGTAGAAGTCCTGAGAAATACACTAGAATTTGAATTGGAATCCCCAAAGACTACATACTAGAAGAAAAGAATTAAAGATGGATTGCTCCTCAGGACGAAAGCCCAGACTGTAAATTGTTAACTCTTGTCTAAATTAAGACTATTTGCCTTCTTCCTAACTACCTGCCAGAAGCAAAAGTGAATCCACTCTGAAGGGAGACAAAGCATCTAGAGCCTCAAATGATCTTCACACCTAGTATTGAAAATATGAAGTATTGAGCCAAAAATTATCAAGAAAGATAAAAATAACCGAACAAAGAGCAACAGCAACACGCAAATACACAAATACACACACACACCCCAGAATAACAGAAGAACCAGAAAGAAGTTATTAGATATGGACTTTAGCAAGTTTGTAAAACTAAATCATAAAATGTAGACTTATTATTTATTTATTTATTTTTGAGAGGGAGTCTTGCTCTGTGGCCCAGGCTGGAGTGCAGTGGCGTGATCTCAGCTCACTGTAACCTCCACCTCTCAGGTTCAAGTGATTCTCCTGCCTCAGCCCCCTGAGTAGCTGGGATTACAGGTGTGTGCCACCATGCCCAGCTAATTTTCGTATTTTTAGCAAAGACAGAATGTCACTGTGTTGGCCAGGCTTTTCTCAAACTGCTGACCTCAAGTGATCCACCTGCCTAGGTCTCCCAGAGTGCTGGGATTACAGGTGTGAGCCACCATGCCCAGCCCAAAATGTAGAATTATATCATGAACTGGAAACCATTAAAAATCAAATGGGCATATTAGAATGGAAACAAAATAAGATATGAAATTAAGAACTCGATAGATTTAACAACCAATTAACGCAGCTGAAGAGAAGAAAAGGGAGCAAACAAAAAAATTCAGTATCTGGTTACAAGTAGAAAAATGTAGAAAACAGTGTAACACGCATAATAGATGTTGGAAACCTCTAGTATAGGTGTAATTGAAGTTGCAGAAGAAAAAGAGGGAGAGAATAGAAAGGAAACTATTACAGATGAGATCATTTCAAAAGTAACAGAAAAATCCAACAGATTTAAGTTGCGCTATGAACTTCAGACAGATTACAACAAACAGACAAAAGGTACCTAAGGATATCACAATAAAATTTCTGAAAACTGAAGACAAGAGGAAGTCTAAAAAGCAGGCAGAGACAAAATATATGTTATCTTTATGGGGAAATAATAATACTAGTAATGACTGTATAAGAGTGCAAACCAGAAGATGGAGACATGACATTGTCAAGTGCAGAATGAAAATAAATGCCAGCCTAGAACTCCATACACTCTAAAGTTCTCCTTCAAAACAAAGGAAAAATATAAGGACATTTTTTGAAAACAAAACCTAGGAAATTTGTCAAACTTCCAGTGAAGGAATGACTGAGAGAATTCTTCATGCAAAAAAAATAATCACAGATGAAAATAGATAACTTAGAAAGAGAAGAATGTAAATGATAAATATGTGACTAAGTCCAAGGGAATACTGATTGTATAAAACAATGATTAGAAAAAAATACCTATATAAATCATGATAAATAATAGCACGAAAGACGGGATTTTGTTAAATAGTATTTGATTACTCAAAGTTCCTTACTACCTGAAGAATTGTAGATACTGTAACTGTCAAATAATTTAAATTAATATGATTATCAATATAAGATTCTAAGAATATATTTTGAATGTATGGGGTAAACATTGAAAGAATAATAATAATTGTTTAATAACAGGCTAATTTGAAGAAGATTTATCAATAAACATAATTAATCCAAAAGAGGAAAAATGGGACAAACAAAATTAGTAAGATTGATTGGAATGCCAATGTGTCAGTGATTGCATTAATGCAAACGGATTGAATACTCAGATTAAAAGGCAAATTTGTCAGACTGAATTAGCAAATAAAGAGAGGCAGCTCACAAAAAAAGCTGCCTAAAATATGAGGACATACACACACAAAAAAAAAACCCTGAAAAAAAGAGAGTTAGTTAAATACATGCAAGCAGTAGGCAAAATAAAATCGGCATATATGATTTTGCAAATGACACTGAAAGGCAAGAAATGACACATTTCTAAACACAAACAGTTTCATTGCATTAGGATTAAAGGGTCTATCTGACAAGAATTTATAATCTTAGACTGGTAGGCACCTAATAATATAGCTTCAAAATATATAAAGCAAAAATTGACAGAATTAAGAGGGAAAATAGACAAATCTACAGTCTTAGATTTTACCATACCTGAGTAACTGAAAGAACATCCAAGAAAAAAAATCAATAAGGATGTAGTAGATTTGAAAATCCCAATGAACTAACTTGATCTAGTTGAAAAATACAGAAAGCCTACATCTGCCATTTTAGAATATACATCATATTCTATCCAATATGTAATTCATTGCCTGAATTGACCATATGTTTGGAAACAAATCACACACACACACACACAGTATCACCAAATATAGTGATTGAAATTCTGAGTACTTTTTCTCTAACTACAATGAGATAAAGCTAAAAGTTAATATTAAAAATATACCTCAAACATCCTTAAATGTTTGTAAATTACTTCTAAACAACTTATTGGCCAAAAATAAAAATTATAAAGGAAATTAAATGTGCCAATTTTATAACCTAACATCTCAATAATTTACCCAATAGAACAGCAAATAACACACAGTCATACATTGTTTAATGACAGGATACTTTATGAACGCAACATTCAGTGATGTCAGTCATTGTATAAACATCAAGGAGTGTACTTACATGAACCTAGAGGGTACAGCTTCCTACACGCTTAGCCTGTATGGCATAGTTCCTATACTACCAACCTGTACAGCATGTTGCTGGACTGAATACATAATTTTACTGTACCTTTTCTATGTTTAGCTATACCATGGTAAGTATGTATATATCTAAACATAGAAAAGGTACAGTAAAATTATGGCATAAAAAATAAAAAAGGTTACATCTGTGTAGGGAACTTACCGTAAATGGAGCTTCTAAGACTGGGAGTTGCTCTGAGTGAGTCTGGAAGTGAATGGTGAGTGAATGTGAAAGCCTAGGCCATTACTGTACACTACAGTAGACTTTACCAACACTTTACACTTAGGCTATACTAAATTTGTAAAAAGAAAAATACTTTTCTTTCTTCAATAATAAGTTAATGTTAGCCTACTGTAACTTTTTTACTTTGTAACATTTTTATTTTTTAAAAAAATTATTTGATTCTTTTGTAATCACAGCTTAAGACACAAATAGTACAATTGTACAGATATTTTCTTTATATTCTTATTCTACATGCTTTTATCTACAAATTTTCTTTCATTTTTTACTTTTTAAACTTTTATTAAAAATTAAGACACAAACACAATTTTGTGTTTATTATTATCAAACATTGTGTACCGTACATAGTTGTATTGCTATACTTTTAAACAAGTGGCAGTGCAATAGGTTTGTTTATACTAGTATCACCAAAAACTCATGAGAACTGCCTTGTGCTATGGTGTTAGGACAATGATGATGTAACTACTAGGAATAGGAATTTTTCAGCTTCATTATAATCTTCTGGGACTACTGTGGTATATATGGTCTGTCATATGCTGACTGAAATGTTGTTATGTCATGCATGATTACATAAAGAAAATAGGAAAAAATAGTACATATGACTGATCTTATTAATTAAATAGATAAAAGTGCATGACACAACTCAAAAGCAAAAGTTGTTTTCAAGCAAATAATTAAATACATAAACACCAGGGAAGGTTGAATTTTAAACAATCAAGTATTACCCTATTCCAAATGAAAAGAACATCATTTTAATGGAAGCCAAAAGAAGTAGTATTTGCAATGCTTATTAACTGACAAAGAACTCATATCCTGGATATATTAGAAGGTTTGACAAATCAATAAAGACATTACAAATCCTGGACACTACAAATGACAAATGGGCAAAAACGTTAACAGGCACTTCATGAAAGAAAGTATCCAAACTATTAAGAAACACATATAAGCTTTCCTTTTCACTGTCATTAGTTTTCAAGGCAATGCAAGATACCCGTGTACTCTCATCAGAAATGTTACTCAAAAGTGAAATAAAACAAAATATAACCTGACAATATCAAATGTGAAGAAGAATGTGAAGCAACAGGTCACTCACATCCTACTTGTTTGGGAGTAATTTTGTGTAGTCTCTGTTTATCAGTAAGGCTACACAAGGCTGAATATCCACATTCTAATAAATCAGCTAAGGCTAAACATACACCTTCTAATAAATCTATCAAATTTCTAGATATATAGCCTTCAGAAATTCTTACATGTGTAAATCAAGACTATAATGAGAATGGTCATAACATCATTATTTATGTTACTGCCTAACCAAGCAAAAAAATCCAAATGGACTCAACAATAGCATGGATTGATTATGAAATGTTCATACCATGGAGTGCCATGCAGTGATGGAAGCTGACTACAGCTACATACAACGTCTCCGAGTCTCCCAAGGGAGCCTGAGTGAAAGAAACCATTCATATTTATTCCATTTATATGGAGTTCAAAACGCTCCCTAACTAACTAGTGTTAGAAGTCAGGATAATGATTTTCTCAGGGAAGAAATGGGACTGTAACCAGAAGAATGGACCAAGAAATCTTTTGAGACACCACTTATCTCCTATGTCTTCATCTGGTTGTGATTACATGGATGTATGCACTTTGACATAAGTTATTAAGTTGTAGACTTACGACTTAGGCACTTCTCTCTAAATGTTGTACTTCAACAAGATGTTTTGGTTTGTTTTTATATTGAAAGACAGAAGGAAGGGGAGAGTATTTAAGGTAAAGAAAATAGCATGAAAAAATCTCTGTGCAGGAATTAAGTGTGTACAAAGATTGAATAAAGCCATTTGAATGAAGTACAGAGGTGAAGAAATAAAGATAAAGAGAGGAGGAGGGGAGATGGAAAAAAGGAAGGTGGAAGGGAGAAAGAAAAGACAATGGAAAAAGGAAAAAAAGAGGCTGGAAAAATAAGTAATGGCGGCACCTCTCCAAGGTCCTGAAAGTTGGATGCTTCCCTAACAGCAATGAACGCCAGAGAAGGGGGTTAGCTGTGGAGAGGGTGGTGACGTGATGAGATGTGTACTTCAGATATTTCCAGATGAATGCACTGGAGAAGGGAAAAAAAGTAGATGTGAGTGGATGAAGAACGAATTAACAGCAATTGTCCAGCAGAGAGAAGTGGGTCTGAGTTACCTGGGTCTGAGTGTTGGTTGTAGGGAAGCTGCAGGAATGTATAATTGTGTGGATGTTGGGGGTATAGGGAGAAGGAGCTATGCTTAAAATATGCTTAAAATACCAGCCCAAGCTTTTCTAACTCCAAAATACCTTTTATTTATTTGTTTGTTTATTTACTTATTTTGAGATGGAATCTCGCTGTGCCTCCCAGGCTGGAGTGCAGTGGTGCCATCTTGGCTCACTGCAACCTCTGCCTCCTGGGCTCAAGCAATTCTCCTGTCTCAGCCTCCTGAGTAGCTGGGACTACAGGTGCACACCACCACAGCCAGCTAATTTTTGTATTTTTAGTAGAGATGGGGTTTCACCACATTGGTCAGGCTGGTCTTGAACTCCAGACCTCAGGTGAACCACCCGCCTTGGCCTCAAAGTGCTGGGATTACAGGCATGAGTCAGTGCACCCGGTACAAAACACCTCTTAAAAAGTCATTTAACCACATGTTTCTCTTTTCTATAGCTCGTTGTAAACAATTCCTATATCTAATAGTGAAGTCCTTTTTGTATTCTAGTTTAATAATACTATTTCATGGGTTGTTTTAATAGGAATTTCCTAGTTGATATAGTTTTATTTATAACCTCATTGGAGGAAGAGTTTTATACATATTTTATAGGGATGGGTCCAAAAGTCCCTGCTATGTTGGTAGACACATAATAATTAAATTTTAAAAGCTATGGCCTTCTAAATTTTCCTTCTTTTGAAATAAATATACACAGATTTTTGACTTGTTTATCAACAACTGTGCTACCTTATAGGAAAATTAACAAGGTTCATTTATGAATGTGTCACAAAACTGCTTTTCTTGAACTGCTGATGTTCAAATATTATAATTTTATGCCATCTGTGATATGAGCATTTGTTACATATAAATTTTATCATAAGCAAACTAAAATCCCTCCCTTTGTTTAAATGTGTTTTGTATGTCTATCACTTTCAGTTTATAAGTGTTTGACCATTGCTCTTCCATAAAAGACTCTACAAGAACTCTAAAATATAAAATGTGCTTCACTGATTCCGTAAAACAGCTATGTAATTTCACATTGCTCAAAGATACTAGGAATCACATACACTTAACCGTTTATCTTTTCCAATACTCTGCTTAGTTACAACATTTCTATACAAAGATATTCTCATGTATAAAAGAGCCCAACAATTGTTTCATACTTCTTACACTTCCTTAAGATAGTATTGAATACCAACAAAATACTGCTTGAGTCAAGAGGCCTTAATCGGTCTGTTAGAGTAGGAAACTGAAGAGTTAAAATAGTTGTAGTATTGGCCTACACCAACATGTGACATGGGACATGACTGTGGATATGACATCCAGATTCCATCCTCTGTTCCTCCTCTTGTAAATTGGGTCTGTAGCCGAACACACTTGTTAATGCTCAGAGACAAGTATGCAGTGAGAAAAGAGACACTGAGCTGGATCCCTGTGTATTTTGGTTCATACCTGAGATGAACCTGAAATACAGTCTATTACCTGAAACAGGAGACCAGTATGTTGTAATGAATTTAGTCTGAATTACCTCATTCCTGAGAGGTTCCTGTTAAATTGAGCAAGTACGAGATAGACGTGAACCGAAATCATTTCTTTGACTCTTAGTCTACTCTGGGAAAGTGAAACATTGCCAAAGATAACAGTCTTTTAATTAATTTTGGAGGTTTGTTTGTGTATACACTTGGAATTTCTTGGATACATGCTTCATTAATAGGCCAATGTGCCTGGGTTTAAAGAAGATATTTAGTTTTAAATTTAATATGTCAATTCTTGGTTGAAAGTATAATGGAAGGGGCAGCAGCATAAATATCCTCTCATTCATTGCTTCATTTGTTCAAGAAACATGAATTAAACAATCTACCACTCATCAGTCACAGTGTGAAAGTAGCAGGACCCAAAGACGAACATGCAGGGGTATGCCTTCAAGTTGGGATGCAGAGGCAGCCATGCCAACAAGTAATATGTGTGATAAGTTGTTAGATGTGCAATTCTAGCTATGATTGATTTAATGGCCAACATAGCCCTTGTAATATAACATTAGCACTGAGGTGAGATTAAATTCTGTTTCCATCTCTTGGTTGCAAAGGGTCAGTGGGGAAACGGGTCATGTCTGAGCAGGGTTGACATTGGACTTAATAGTTTTGCATGGATGATCTATAAATGGCTCTTCTCTAATCCTTACTACCTATCCAAATGATATCCTTGTCATTCCAACCCAAAATTAGTTCAGGAGCTTCCTAGCTGCCTTGCCTGTCCTCCTGTCTCCTTGCTTTGGAGGGTGGATTTTATTTTAAAGTATGGATCACACTACATCAATGTCCACCTGGGGGCCTTGGCTGCAACATTGCCGTTTTTGTAGGACACGGTTCACATGGCTCTCACTGCTGATCTCCACATGTCCTTACCCTCATTTCCATCACCCAGCTCTGCTTCCAGGTGGTAGTGTACTGAACTACTCAGGCCATCCCTCTCTAGGCATTCATTTTCCCTGGCTCCAGGTCCTAATGGCTAAATTTGCATTGCTCCTATGAGATGTATTTCAGCTGTCATCACTTGCTTCAGCTTTCTTTCATATTTGCCTAAAGACCCCAGGAGCCCTGCCATCTGTACTCCTGTATCATATTTGTACAGTTATTTTTGTTGTTATCCATATTGTCATTTTGGGCGTCACCCACCAGACATTGTGAAATCCTCAAGGACAGGGACTGTTTTCTATAATAAAATCTATCACCTGTCATCAAGCTTGGCATACCATTAGTCTCTCAACATATTTCAAGTTAATTTGTCGAATTTCTGAATGGATAATTGAGAGAAGGTAAAACACTGGTTATATGCTTTCTCCAAACCATTATGATCATACCTGTGTATTTTGTAAAAGAAATGCTGACGCATCTCATACTTTTTCTAGTAGATATCTTCCTGAACATTTATGGGTAAATTAAATTGTATGAAATGAATAATGCCTTCAGTGAAATAGGACAGCTCACATTTTAAAGAACATCAGTAATGAACGAATCTGTGTAAAAGAATAGTTTTACTCTCTTTTCTTATGTCACCTTGACTGTTGCTTCTACAAATTGGGAATTTTACACGTTGAGTTTCCTTATGTTGAAGTTCTTCTAGGTAAAGATATTAATGTAGTTAAACTTCTAGTAATCAGTAACACGAAAAGAACGCTGATAAAGTGACGTGAGGAATCCGTTCCTGGGTTGTAAATATTTCCTGATGTCAAAGGTGTAACTGAACATTTTGCCAAAAGTCTCAACCTAAAGCCACTTTAATCAAAGCAGTTGCTAATGCCAACAGTACATAAATTGAGGATGGAGCAAAAGGATTGACACCAGCAATGGCTACATTGTGGTAGGTGTGGACAGAGCCTGCCAGAATTAAACAGATGCCAGGAGTAGTCAACACTAGGCAAAGGTAAATGGGATAGGTGCTGTGAAATATAGCAGATCCCATGAGACTTAGGTGCTCCCAAACACGGCAGATTCTATGGGGCTTGGGTGCTGAAAACATGGCAGATTCTATGAGATTTAGGTGCTGTGAAACATCACAGATTCTATGGGATTTAGGTGCTGTGAAACATGGCAGATTCTATGGGGCTTAGGTGCTATGAAACGGGGCAGATTCTGTGTTCCCAAACCTAACAGAAACTGTGGTGAGAATCATAAGGTAAACATGCTACTCATGTGATCTGGGTGAAAAAAAACAAACAAACCAACAAAAACAGGAAATACAGCTACAAAACCTAGACAGAGAAGAGCCGAAACTGTTGATAGATATAGGACCACTTTTGCATCCCTGTTTGTGAATGCAATAGCACAAGAAAAAGTCATTCTGAGGATGGGATAGGAAATGAGCTTCTGATGGTGATGCTGCCTTCAAATGGTTCCTAACTGAATTTTCTCAGAAATTTTAATATCTAAGATTAATACAGAAATTGAGAACTATCCTATGTTAAGCACTTTTTCCTTACACTTGCTTTCCTTCTTTTTCTTTCTTTCTTTCTTTTTTTTTTTTTTTTTTTTTTGAGACAGAGTTCTGCTCTTGTTGTCCAGCCTGGAGTGCAATAGCACGAACTCAGCTCACCGCAACCTCCGTCTCCTGGGTTCAAGCGATTCTGCCTCAGCCTCCTGAGTAGCTTGGATTACAGGTGTCCACCATCAAGCCCAGCTAATTTTTGTATTTTTAGTAGAGACAGGATTTCACCATGTTGGCCAGGCTGGTCTTGAACTCCTGACCTCAGGTGATCCACCCACCTCGGCCTCCCAAAGGGCTGGGATTACAGGCATGAGGCACCACGCCTGGCCCGGTCTTTCTTACAGAGACCTCTTATCCTCATTCTTTTCCTCTCCAGTATTCCATATGGCAGTGGCTCAAGGCAGACAAACTGCAAAGAATGAACGGGCATTACCTGAATATTCAAGATTGCTTTGCTGTTTTATTCTGTGCAGTGTTTCCTCCTATGCCTGCTTTTCAGCCTTATCCTTTCTGCAGGGCTCTGGGTCAGAAGCTGGGCAGGAGGAGCAGAACACAGCACCTCTGACAAGTAGCAGGACTGAAAGCTGTTGGTTAAGTGTTAGGAGAAAATGTGTCTGCTAACAGGGTTATTTGTTTCTTAACATAAAGGTTTAATCCATATGATTCCACTTCCCATTTCCAGGGATAATTTGAAGGAAACTATAAAAAATAGAAGGTTAAAAAATATGTTTGTCAGCCAGGTGTGGTGGCTCACAGCTGTAATTCCAGCACTTTGGGGAGGCCGAGGTGGGTGGGTCACCTGAGGTCAGGAGTTTGAGACCAGTCTGACCAATATGGCGAAACCCCATCTCTACTAAAAATACAAAAATTAGCCCGGCATGGTGGCAGGCGCCTGTAGTCCCAGCTACTTAGGAGGCTGAGGCAGGAGAATCACTTGAACCCGGGAGGTGGAGGTCTCACCACTGCACTCCAGCCTGGCGACAGAGCGAGACTCCGTCTCAAAACAAATATATATATATATGTGTATATGTGTGTGTGTGTGTGTGTGTGTGTGTGTGTGTGTGTGTGTTTGTCTTCTTGATTTTTCCTGTCTCCTCCATCACATGGTGATGGGATGGGAAAAGGCAGGTTGTGGGGAGCAGTTTGGAGTCCGATGCTTGGTGGGAAAGAGAGGGAGGAAAATTCTAGATGAACAAATGCTCCTTCAAAGGAAGAAGGAAAAGAACCGTTTTAATCCTGCTTACAATCAGATTTAGATTGCTGATATTTTCTGTCCACACACAACTGGGTTTATCCTGACATTCAACAGTGTCAGTGACCTGTACTCTTAAGTGTTCCCTTCTAGAGAAAAGTTGTGATTGAGCAGCCTGCTGTTGTCTGAATTTTTGTCTCTCCCTTTTCCAGAATTCATATGTGAAACCTAACCTCAGGGTGATGGTGTTAGGGGGTGAGGACTTTGGGAGGTGATGAGGTGATGAGGGAGGAGCCATCACCCTGATAAAAGGAACTCCAGGGATGCGCCTTTCCTCACACCGTGTGATGCACGTGAGAAGGCGCCATCTGTGAACCAGAAATCAGATTCTCACCACACAAAGCGTCTGCTGGCACCTTGGTCTTGGACTTCCAACCTTCCAACTGTAAGAAATAAATTCCTGTTGTTTATAACCCACCCATTGGACTGTATTTTGTTGTCGCAGCTAGAACACAGTAAGACAAATCCTAACAGAGAAGAGTGCTTCTAGAACCTGAAGTGCACCTACCACTTTCTAGCAAAGCCTGATCCACATTACTTTAAAAGTGACTCTTGCAAGCATTCTGCTTTGGTTTACCTATTTCTTCCACTTACCTCTCTCAAGCCCAAATCATTAGTTTACACTTGTAACCAACTGCTCGTGCATATGTACTAACATGTTTTTGCATATAATATACATATATTAATACATAATGTATCATTCATGCTTGCAGGTGAGCATTGTGGGTAACTTACATGTAATTACTGTTGCAATTACTTAGAATCATCTGCTTCTTTGTGAGCTCGAAAGTGACCTCTTAATTCTTTTTTACAAACGGAGTTTTTGTGAATGTAAATAATGGAAAAGCTTTCCAAACCCCTCCCAGATTCTCGTTCCTGCCATGCCCCTCCCCTCAGGCTCTGGCACGCGCTTACACCCACACACACACAAAGCCTGATGTGTCTATCAGCTCTCAATCTGGTTTTTGAAGTGGTCTGGGTGGGTCTGCATATAAATTTGACCAACCTCTGCACGCGCTCTTGGGAGCGCGCATCCATGTGTGGTCCAGGGAGGAAACCGCGGCTGTGAATGAATGATTGATGGGAACAGCGCCCAGGGGTAGCAAGAGGAGAAGGGAACCCAGGTCGCGGTCACTGGTCAACCCGCCTCTTGGGGTGGAGGTTAGGGAAATGGGCGCTGGTATTTGGCCCTGGCCAATGCTGGGGTTCCAGGGCTAGGGAGAGCCCTCAGCACCAGGCTGGGCTGTAGGAGGTCTTTGGGTCAGATCCCTACAGGCATACAAGAGGGAGCCAAAGAAACAAAGCTGCCGAGGGACGCGGCTGGGGCGGACGCCCGGAGGGAAGTGGAGCCCGGGAAGCCAGGTGTGCGGCGGGGAGAGCGGCCGTGCCACCCGCGCGGGGAGTCGGGCGCTGCCATTCAAGGCAAGCTCCTCTGCGCCCTGGAACTGCCGCGGCGGCGGATGCAGAGGCCAATCCGGAGTGCAACCATGGAGATGCGACGTGTGTCCCATAGTAACCTGTTACAACATTATTTATAAGCTGCCATCCGCAGCCTACCCCCACTTCCCCTCCGCTCCCTCGCCAGACTTGCCGGCGACGTGCATAGCAGCGTCTGGCTCTTCCCGGCCTCTCCCTTCTCTCGCGGGCGCAGCCGATCAATAGTTAACACCCGGCTGCGGGCGGCGGCTCCACCCGCGGCAATCACCGTAGTGCTTGTTTGTGGAAGCCGAGCGTGAGTGCGCCGCGCGCGCACCCAGTCCAGCGCGGAGTGGGCGTCTACCCGAGGAGGGGTGTCTGGGGAGGGGCTGTCCTCGTTACCCAAACAGTTTGGGCTCGCTTAACCTTGATGCAGCTCCTGGCTTCCCAGTCCAGCTCAGTTCAGACAGAATACCCAGCGCGCGCGCGCGCGCCCACGGACACACACACACAGACACACACACACGCCGCCCCTGGCGTCGCCGCCCGCCCGGGTCTCCGCCCTTAGGGACCAGAGCGGCGACCGCTGCACCCCGCACTGCCTGCTGGAGGAGCCCCCGGAGCCGGGACCGAGCCGCCGGCGTCCCCGAGTGCGCCCCCAGTGCGTGCCGCCGCGCTGTTGCTCGCAGTGTGCTGGCGCCGAGCTCGGTGGACACGCGCGCAGTCGAAGCTGCCTCCCGCCCTAGCTAGCTGGGCTCGCAGCCTCTTCCTCCCTCCCTGGCTCCTGGCTTTTTGTTTAAAGCAACACCCACCCTCCATCCAGGCTTTTTTTCTTTCTTTCTTTATTGGTAGCGGTCAAAAAGAGTTGATTGCTATTGGGATCCGCTGGGTAAAGAGAGGGGCAGGGGTGAGCGGAGGTGAGAAAACTGAAGACCTGGAAGATTTTTTTTTCTTCAAAAACCCGTTTCCATCCAGTCTTCGGCCAGTCCAATCTACTTTAATCCTCACCAGGACAATGGATTAAGTTTCTCTTCCCTGGACCAGAAGTCGGGTTTGGACTTGGGGCAAAATGAAGGAAAAGGCCATGATCAAGACCGCTAAGATGCAGGGGAACGTGATGGTGAGTGTCGCGGGCAGGTTGCGCGCTGGGTCCGGGGGACCCGCCGTGAGGAGCGATGCTGGGGGAGGTCTGTCCTTCTGAGTCCCGAACCTCCCTGGAAGGACACGACCCCATGCCCGCGCGCGGCGGCGCTTCCCCCACTTCCCACCTGAGCCCACCCAGCGGCGCCGGGATGCGGAGGAGCAGGCATTTCTTTGCAAATTGCAACTTTGCGGCTCCGCGGCCCCTCTCCTTCGGGCATGTGGCTTTGTGTTTTGGGCGCGAGATTGAGCGTGGGAGGGGAGGAGGGGGCTGCGGGGAGCCCTCGCTGGCCGCGGGTCGGTCCAAGCCCCAAGCAGACCTCCAGGGCTCTTCTGGGGAAACGCGGAGAGAGGTGGTCACTTCGGCCAGGGAAGGGCCACTTGGCCCTGGGCGCCCGCGCCGGCCTCGGGGCTGTGAGTCCCCGGAGCTCGAGACCTGTTGGGTTTGCGGAGTCTTCGGTGCTCTCGGGGCAGGCGCCAGTCGCTCCGCTCCGCTCCAGCCGCCGCCGCCGCCAGGCGGGACCCTGCTCCCCGGGTTGGGGACGCTGTCTCCCCCAAAAGCTTGACTGTGCGGGAGGAGGTCAGGGGCACTTCGCCCCCCGGGAGGGCCGCGCGCCTGGAAACGCGGCTGGTCCGAGGAAGGCTCAGGGCTGCTGGCCAGGGGGCAGCTCTGCAAGGATAACTTTCTAACCGAGGACCCGGCGATCCGCCTCCCCAGCGAGCCCACCCGCCTTGCTGCTCCCTGCTGACCCGCGCGGCCTGGGCGCGCCTGCTCTCGGGGTCACGTTAGTCCGGGGCACAGGGCCGAGGGGTCAGGGCGCTGGAGTCTCTGGCGAGGACGAGAGGGTTGCCATCTTGTTCTGTTGAAATTGTTTGTGTGACTGCGCGTGTTTATTTTAACCCATTAGGTCATGGTTTGAGAAGAATCCTTCCAGGGTCCCTTATTTTAAGTTGCTGGCTGGCACTTTTTTTTTTTTTTTTTT
>NW_016821745.1:3797380-3808128 GCF_001698545.2 Rhinopithecus bieti | reverse complement strand
TTTTGTGGTGAGGGACAAACAAGGAGATGGGGATTGCCTTGCTACTTTTGAAGGTTCTGCAGATTTGCAGATGCTACTTTTGAGGGTTTCCTAAGAATTGCAGAAATTCTTTCAGGGGCAAGGTCCAGAGTTGTTTACAAAAGTGGGTTGGGTCCAAGTGATGGGGGTGGGAAGGCACCTTTGGGAGAACCCAGGTGGTGGTGCATTTTGAGATCCTGCTTTAAGCAAAATAGGCAATAAGTGAAAATTTTACATTAATTGAACACATACCCAGCTGGCTTAACCACACCCACGGCAGACACCTGTTGCCTGGCAGAGAGGAGCGCTGTGGGTTCAGGACTTGACTCTGGACGGAGGTGTGAGCCTCTCGGTTCAAGACACCTCCCTGGAAAGTAATCAACACCTCGCCGGAAAGTAATCGATGCCTCGCCAGAAAGTAATAGCCACATAGAGGGGCTTACTCTTCAGGACCCCTCCCCACTCCCGATATGACAAGCCTCCATCTAGGGACCGTTCTCAGTCCTCGGTCCGTGGGTTCTCTGACTGACCTAATAGCTTGTTTATGAAAATGCATCTGTTTTCCTCATTTTTCCCACTCTTTTTAGCCATTGTGTTGTTCAGCATAATTTCTTGCATAAACAGGATAGAAACATGTACGGAGTAATGCTTTTTAATTAAATGCCCACCCACATCCATCATTCCTAACTTATGTGATGCCATCATGTGCTAGGGAAATCTGTACATTTAGGGCTGAGGCTGAGGTTAAGGATTGAGGTTAATTATACTGATAAGGCAACATTATTGACTCATTACATCAATCTACTGCCAAATAAGTTTCTACTCATAACTTACATAGCATGGCATGAAAGAGCTAAATCTTCATATTACATCTTTATTAGAAACCTTATGTTCTTTGCCTTCCCCCAACCCCTCTCTGCATTTTACTTTAGAAAATAAAGAATGAAATGATTGCTAGTTACATTTCTCACTTCTGTTCTGAATAAGGATATTCCGTGTGATACTCACTGCATCCCTTTCCCTGTGTCTAATGTTAACAAGTGTAATTGGAGCAAGGTGAACTGAACCTAGAGAATTCTACAGCAAACCATATTTTCAGAGTTATCTGTTGGCCCAAGAAAACAATAAGATGCGCACTTACTCAAACTTTAAATGTTCTTATCAACTCTTAAGCTGATAATTGTGGCTCCACAGCCTGCTGTGTAACTTATTTGAATTTTCATGTTCCAAGGAAATCCCTGTGGCTTCAGTTGAGTAATCATTTAGGACTTACCCATCCCTAATCTCTCAAGTTGCTTTGGAAGACTCTTGCTAATCACAGCCTCTCTTGGTTTAGATGATTGGCAAATTCTTTGCACTCACAACTTGATTGAAATTCAGGTGATATTTTACATTCAAGATGAGGACTGAATGATTTACTCCTATTACTGACAGCTGAGTTGCCACACATCTGATAGCTACAAAAAGTGGCAGAATATTTTATACTTTGCAGTAACACTGAATCCACATACACACAGAGAGCAGATCTCATTTCAGGGGACTCAAAGATCTCTGAGCTGTCTGGACTTGCATTTGAGGTTTGATATTTTAGAAAGAGAAAGACAGACACTTGGCACTGCCCAAATGGTCATGGAAATGTCAAATCCAGTTCCAGCCATGCCTGTAAATTATTTCCTAATCCAGCCCTGCTCACCGATATCCATATTGTGTGATTGTTCTGGACCTGCAGCCTGTTGTTTCACTAGGAGTCCTACAAGAACGGTGACAATAGCTTCCCGGCTCGTCCTTGCCATGCCACATTGCTTAGTTGAAAGTATGTTCTTATAAAATCTTTTAAAAAATGTTTTATTCCTCGCACATTGCTTTAGGAATTTATTTCTGAGTACAGCTAGAGGATTAGGAGAAGGCAGATGCACCGGCATACTCTCTGATCTTGTTTTGTTTTAGTAAATGGGTAAAAGAAATACCATAGGTGGAATCAGTTTAGAACTTTTTTTCTTTTTCTTTCTTTTTTTTTCTGAGACAGAGTCTCACTCTGTCACCCAGGCTGGAGTGCAGTGCAGCAGCGCCATCTCAGCTCACTGGAACCTCCCCCTCCTGGGTTCTAGCAATTCTCCTGCCTAAGCCTCCCGAGTAGCTGGGGACTACAGGTGTGTACTACCATGCCTGGCTTTTTTTTTTTTTTTTTTTTTTTTTCCCCTTTGAGACAAAGTCTCACTCTGTCACCCAGGCTGGAGTGCGGTGGCACAATCTCAGCTCACTGCAGCCTCTGCCTCCTGGGTTCAAGTGATTCTCCTGCCTCAGCCTCCCGAGTAGCTGGGATTATAGGTGTGCCACCCCATCTGGCTAATTTTTGTATTTTTAGTAGAGACTGGGTTTCTCTATGTTGGTCAGGCTAGTCTTGAACTTCTGACCTCAGGTGATCCACCTGCCTCGGCCTCCCAAAGTGCTGGGATTACAGGCTTGAGCCACTGCACCCAGCCTAATTTTCGTATTCTTAATGGAGATGGGGTTTCATCATGTTGGTCAGTCTGGTCTTGAACCACTGACCTCAGGTGATCCACCTGCCTTGGCCTCCCAAAGTGCTGGGATTACAGATGTGAACCACCATGCCTGGCCAGTTTAGAGCTTCTATTTTAATTCTTGAGAAGAGTCTATTTCATAAACTTCTAATATTGTGAGAATTCACAGACTAACCATGCCATATTCAATCTGTAATTTGATATACTAAGACATATTTTTTACTTGCTTAGAACAAAAATTCTCTTTCAAAAAATAGCTGTTATTTTTCCCATAAAATCTACATTTGAGAGTTCCAAGGGAGGCTGATGTGCACTTTCTTTTCAACCTAATCTTCCTTTATTGCTATTTGGTTGATATCCTACTTGTTTAGCGGAGGTATATACTCTTGCAATAGGTTCTGAGGTGAACGGGAAATGTTATCAGAAGTGTGTTGCTTCGTGCTGAATTCCCCTGCTCTATCCATATGAGCTTTCTTCAGACATTGAGTTGCTTAATGAAGATGGGTAAAGATTAAAGACTAAACATCTTGGGGACTGTCCTGTGACCCTTGGCATCTCCCCCTTCCTTCGTGTGTGCGTTGGCGGCTCCACCAGTATGTGGTGGGTAAATGAGGGCTGGGCAGGCCCTTGTTGACTAGAGCAGTATCAGAGGAGGTTCAGACATAGGACACAAAGCATCCGAGGTCTGCAAGCCATGTTGATACTTGAGAATCCCACTGTTGATTGTTGTTGGTTTTGAATGAAAGTGGCAGTCTTGAGTTCCCTGTATAGGGAAAGCTGGAGTTTTTCCTTGTGCTCACTGACACTGGTTTTAGGCCTTTGCTCACTGGTTGATATATCTATGGTATGGTGAGCCTAGGATCTTTTCAGAACTATTATCTTCTCTTTTCTATGTTGGATAAAACATCTGAATGTGAACTTTCCACAGTAAGAGTTCTCTTTCAGGCATTTGAGCATTTTGCTGATTCGGCTGAATAAAGCAGAATGGCATTCCAGTGACGATGCTCTACTTATAATTAGCACAGGTGAGCAGAGGCTCATTGAGGTTTTTAGGCAAGTCATGAGGGCTCGTGTGGGACACAAGCTTCTATTATTATTATTTTTTCTTCTGAGATGGAGTCTCGCTGTGTCTCCCAGGCTGGAATGCAGTGGCACAGTCTCAGCTCACTGCAGCCTCCGCCTCCCAGGTTCAAGCAATTCTCTTACCTCAGCCTCCCAAGTAGCTAGGATTACAGGCATGTGCTATCACACTCAGCTAATTTTTGTATTTTTAATAGAGATGGGGTTTCGCCATGTTGGTCAGGCTGGTCTCAAACTCCTGACCTCAGGTGATCTGCCCGCCTCTGCCCCACAAAGTGCTGTAAGCCACCTCGCCTGGCCAAAGCTTCTATTATTTGAAGCCTGTTGGGAAGAGCATTTTTAGGAGTGTAGCCTTTAGCAATGCAATATTTTTCCTCTGTCTGAGGGTAATTGGCATCAGATTGGTCACTTGGTAACAAAATGCTTGGTGCTGGTTCTAAACAGGACCATTGTAGCATAGATTTTGAGGGAATTGGCCCTCTCAAAATCAGTTCCAAAAATTCTAAGGTCACAGTTTTCTGAGAGTTGTCACCATGTGTCCCAGTGGTATGACACTTAGGTTGGTATTTCTCTATTGCTAGTTGTTCAACATCCCCTCATAGAATCATCACCCTTATAACTAGACTCCTCTTGAAATATTGATTAATCCCATCTTTGCAGGAAACAGTGGCTAGGCATGGGTCCATTTCATAATCCTCCTTGCAGGATTTATAGGACTGGGAACACTTTAAACATGTTCATGGCCCATTAAAAAATGCAGATTTCCAGAAAGAAGACCCCAAAGCCAGAGGTGATCAGCACAGGATGTTTCATAAACTTTCTTCAATAAAACTGTAGGAAGAGGGCTGCCCTATTTTTTCACAGAGCTCTGTTTAGTTCTTTAGTTCACATATCCACTGGGTCTGAGTTTTGGGACATATAAATGTACTAAATTGACTGTTTCCTGTTGCACAGCCATCATCTCCTTTTCTGTAACCTGTCCTGGTCAGTAATCACAATACTGCTAACTTGATCATCATTTGGACTTTGAACCCTCTGTGCTATTATCAAGAGGTGTGGTGCATATTGAAATATGAACATCTATTATTCATACATCCCCATGGACAAGGGCTTTGCACAGGAAGCATTCAAGTGGATGAATCTGTTAAATGAATGGATATTTGTTTCTTGCTTAGGACAGCTTAGCATAGGCTGTGCATTTGTGAGAAAGGCTCATGGTTTTAGTTGAATGTTTAAGAACTCCTTCAATTTCTAATACATCAGGTAACAGGAGAGAGAATTCCCTGCATAGAGTATTTTCCACTTCCAGCTACAAATGGAAACTTATGCTCAGTTGAGGGTGTAAACAGCTAATGCATCAATCTTCTTTATTTGAGGAGGCGTAGAAGTCAAATAAAATATAGAGAGGAACCTCTCAACTTAAAATGTTTTACTTGGGAAGCAAGAATTGCAATCTGAAGCATACACAGTCCAGTGGTCTTCAGTATGTCTGAGGAACAAAGAGAAGATTGTGAGTTTTATTAGGAAAGGAAATGTTAGCTATTATTTAGAAAGAAAACTCATTGACCCTGGAGAAGCTTTTGGGAGCTGGCAAGCTCTGATTGGTGAGTTGACTGTGGTAGGTAAAACTAGTCTTAGAGTCACTGCAGGTTGTTTCAGCAGCTACTAGGTAAAACTGGTCTTAGAGCTACAGCAGGCTGTTTCAGCAGCTGGGGCTTGTGGGAAATTTAATTCTTGGAGCAGGTGCTATGTGTCTCCAGTGCTTTTTCCCTGGCTCCTCAACTCAGACGTTGAGTTGCTTAATGAAGATGGAGTAAAGACTAAAGACTAAAAGTCTTGGGGACTGCCCTGTGACCCTTGAATTCCAAGGACCACAGGATTTTATTGGGTATGACAAGAATGACCCAGTTTGTATAATCAGCTTTTGAAGAGGTAAATACATTTAGTCCAGATCATTTTTTATTTTTCTGTTTATTAAACTAAAATAAGTTCAGCAACATAGAAGAATTCCATGACCTCTTTTGGTTATGGGAGCAATTTTATTTGATAGCAAGACCACATTTTAGAACTCAAGAGCATGCCCCAGATCTACTAGGTCCCTTGAACATACTAAGCTAAGAACAGACAGGCAGGCAGAACCGACTAGAATCCCCTCTTTACCATTGTGGCTTCCTGTGATGATGGGAGAAAGGGTTCCATTCAGGAAGTAGAATTTTCAAAAACCCGTCTTGGACAGTGGCTCTTGGCAATGGCTGAACAGTAGAATCAGCTGGGATGTTTTGAAAAACCCAGTCATCTATGGGTATTGGGGAGTTGGGAATGTTTGGTTAAGGGTAGAGTATCTCAACGTTGCCTGGAGCCACTGGTTCCTCCTGCCCCCACCTCTTCCCCAGTACCCACCCCCGGACTAGGGACACCCAGGGGATTCTGATTCCATTGCTTCAAGATGTAGTCTGTGCACTAATACATTTAATAGTGCTTCTGTTGTGCAGCCAAGATTCAGAACCAGTGGATCAGAGGCAAATTTTTAAAATAAATATTGCCATCAACACCTAAGGAAATAATTATAACATTTATAAGGAAGCTTCTTGGAAAATGTACAGTCAAGTCTGGTTCCATGGGTTGTGGAGGCTGTCAAATATGTGGAAAGATGAGCGGAGAACACAGAATAAGAAGAAAGATGAAGTGAAATATGCATGAGAGAGAAAAGTAAATAGTCACCAGGGAAAAGCTGAGGAAACATGCTGTGTTTTTAATTTAAGTTTTCTAACCTCAGTGATAGATTGAATTTGGGGAAAAACAAGAATCTTTAAAGAAATTCAATTGTCCTCCTTTCCTTTTTCTTCATGCCCAGAAAAGATTAATCTTTTTGACTGCAAGGTACTCTATTATGTGTCTGAGGTTCCCCCCAAAATTTATTACAAACCCAGTGGGGCAAGTAGAAACAAGGAGGGTGATAGAAGAAAATGGAAGACTGCCCTCGACCAGCAGGAGAAGTTCTGGGATTTGCATCGGCCTTCAACTCCCTCTCCCAGTTAAGGGTAGCCTCTTTACTGGCTCCTCAATATTGATCTTAGGACATGCTTTAGAAGTCACCTTCCACGCCAGAACAAATATTTTGTTGGCATCATATTTTCTTCTGCATTCACTTATGTGGCATCTCTCAGCTCACCAGTCTTGTCTCAGCAAGCGTGCCACTGTATATGGGGAAAACAGATAGATGGCATCAATGTATAGTCCAATAAGCACAAACTCTAGAGCATTCATGCACCAGCCTTGATGACCCAGGAAGATTGTATGTGTGTGTATGTGGCACACTGTATAGACACGTGCATGCGCACGTGTACACACACACACACACACACACACACACAATGTTCATACATCTCAGATGTAAAATACTGGCACCATTGTCCAGCATAGCTGAAGGTCTGTTGGATAAGAGCTCCTGTGGGTGCAATCACTTTGACTGCTTGGCTTTCTTGGATATTAAAAAAATAACCACACTGTAATAAAACAGGAGTGCCAAGGATGTTCTGGTTTCCAGTGTGGTGCTACTCATCTGTGAAAATAAAAGGGAATTGCTGGCTAGCCAGACTGGCCACAAGGCCTGTTTGGCAAGGCACCAGCTGGATGGGATGGGACTGCACCGGGTCTCACTATGAGAAGTCTAAGGCTGATCACATTTTCTTCACTGATATTGGTATTTGAAAAGTGGGATTTTCTTCTCTTTTGTTTTCCCTCTCCTAGTGGACTAATGCCCCTATTAAGTCATACACAATTTTATTTTAAATAATTCTCATTTTATGGTTTCGGTCCCATATAAACAACTTGTAGTAAAACCTCCACTAACAGAAATTCAACTACGAACTTGAGCAAACTGGACTAACAGTATCATACATTTCATTACATTAATCTAAAAAATGGTACTTCTAGGGTATGTTCTGACTTCATTATACATTCAGCTTAATATTCTATACCTTCTTGTTCTATATTTTTGGGAAGTGAGAATTAATCATTTTCAAGCGTAAAGGCCATTTTTTTCATTCTTACAAAAATTATTTTGATTGTGGACTACGTTTTCTTTGATAAGGCAAAAATGAATTAACACATTAAAAATTTATCTTTAACAGTCTGGGCACAGTGGCTCATACCTGTAATCTCAGCGCTTTGGGAGGCTGAAGTGGGAGGATCACTTGAGGGCAGGAATTTGATACCGGCCTGTGCAACATGGTGAGACCCCATCTCTACAAAAAATTTTAAAAACTAATTATCCAGGGGCCGGGCGCGGTGGCTCAAGCCTGTAATCCCAGCACTTTGGGAGGCCGAGACGGGCGGATCACGAGGTCAGGAGATCGAGACCATCCTGGCTAACGGTGAAACCCCGTCTCTACTAAAAAATACAAAAAACTAGCCGGGCGAGGTGGCGGGCGCCTGTAGTCCCAGCTACTCGGGAGGCTGAGGCAGGAGAATGGCATAAACCCGGGAGGCGGAGCTTGCAGTGAGCTGAGATCCAGCCACTGCACTCCAGCCTGGGCGACAGAGCAAGACTCCGTCTCAAAAAAAAAAAAAAAAAAAACTAATTATCCAGGAGTTGATATTATGTTATGTGGCTGTCATCCTAGCTACTCAGGAGGCTGAGGCAGGAGGGTCATTTCAGCCCATGAGATTGAGGCTGCAGTGGGCCAAGATTGTGCCACTGCACTTCAGCCTGGGTGGCAAAGCAAGACCCCATCTCTTGAAAAAGCAATATATAAATAAATATACTTATTTATAACAGAAAGTCAAAGATTATCTTGTTAAATGGTAGTTTTCCAGAAAATTGCATTTATCAGACCAAATCATGTCTTGAGCAAACTTTTTACAAGAGGGTTCTGTTTTGCTGTTTTTCTTCCCATGACTCTGTAAATTGTGCACCTATTTTTTAAGATCTCCATCCTTTCATTTCAAACCTAATTATATTGATAACTCACAGTTGTAGAGAATCTATACAGCTACCAAGATAATTTTGTCTGTGCTATGTTATTATGTTAGAACAACCCATTGTATTGGAAAGACCGATATTAGTTCTTTTTTACAGTTGAAAGAGCTAAGATTTTGAGAGAGTATGTGGTGGGGCTGGTTCTTTGAGGAGGAGCTCAGGTGCTGATCCATTTCCAGCTCAGGTTCTTTGCACACTACAATGTATTCTTTCAGAAATTCTCTCCTTTCCGATTGCAACTGGACAGAAACATAGAGCCTGGAAGATGGGAGAGAAAAATAAGAGATCATGTGGGACAGTAAGTCTTCTGCTCTATCCTCATAGGATTTCTAGCCTCTGCTGGAGCACATCCAAGGACTGGAAACTCGTACCATTGTTGACAAGTTCTATTTGTTAAAATGATGCTTCTTATGTACGGAAGGTACATACCTCCATTGAACTTTCACCTACAGTTTTAGCCTGAAGCCTTTTAACAAAAATTGTCTTATCCCTACTTCACATGACAACCTTTCAAGTAAGTTTCAACAGTTGCCATGTGACCTCTTCATAGTCTTTTTTCTAGGGAAAATGTCTCTATTTCTTTCAACTTATATATGAAAGTTTGATCAGAGTAACTGTGAATTTAACAACAAGATACCTTATTTTTTATTCAATCATTGCCATTGTTTTCTGTTTCTTAGCTTCCACAAATTTCTTCCTATTTATTGTTGTTGATTTGAGAACCTTCATACTGGTTTCCACAGTGGCCGAACTAATTTAATTCCCACCAACAGTGCACAAGCGTTCCCCTTTCTCCACCTCCTCACCAATAAATGCTACTCTCTTTGAGCCATTAGTGAACTGATAGAAAACAGCAGTCTGGAGCGAAAAAAGTAGATTGTCTCCAAAAACTATGTGGGTAAGGAGCAATGAAAGAAAGATAATGCCAAGGCAGATACCTGGAGGATGTGAAGCCAAGAGCATCAGAGGAGAGAATGAACCATCAAGAGGTTGGTTAGTGGGTACAAACATGCAGTTAGAGAGAAGGAATAAATTCTCATGTTCAATAGCACAGTAAGGTGGCTGCAATTACTAATAATTTATTGTATATTTCAAAATAGCTAAAAGAATCTGGGTGCAGTGGCTCACACCTGTAATCTCAGCACTTTGGGAGGCCGAGGTGGGAGAATTACTGGAGTCTAGGAGTTTAAGACCAGCCTGGGCAACACAACAAGACCCCATCTCTAAAAACATTAAAAAGAAAATATGCCAGGCTTGGTGGCATACACCTGTAGTACCAGCTACTTGGGAGGCTTAGGTGCGAGAATTGCTTGAGGCCAGGAGTTCAAGGCTAAAGTGAGCTGTGATGGTGCCACAGCACTCCAGCCTGGGTGACAGAGTGAGACCTTGTCTGTAAAAAAAAAATAATAATTAAAAGAGAAGATTAGAAATGTTCCCAAACGCAAATGGTCAGTGTTTGAGGTGATGAATATCCTAAGTAAACATACATCAAAATATCACATGTACCTCATAAATATGTATAATTATTATGTATCAACAAGAAAATGAGAATGCGAATGTTGAAACAGGCGGAAAGATATTCATGTAGAGCCTTTGGGAAATGTTAGTCACTGGACATGGGAGGAAGAAAAATGGCGCTCTTCAGTTGCAGTGTCAGAGGCCTTCCACAATAAGCAGTGTTAACTGGCAAACAGGGGCTATGAGAAACACTCACATGATGAAAACCAGCCTAATTTCTACTGGAAACTCAGGTCTCACCTGACTTACCACTATCTAAGTTTGCATAGTCACCTCTCAAAGTGTGAGCATATTTTCTGCGCTTTGCTGGTTTGTATACAACTTTTATTCAGATATCTTTCACTCTAATAAGTAGTTCCTTGCATTCTGAATAGTTGGCTTCGTGAAATAACTCACCATTATTCAGTAAGGGAAAGGCGAGAGACAAAGGCATTCGGCTTCCATTAGTGTTTGGAATTACAGCCACAGACAAATCAAGGGTGAGTGAAAACAAATGCCCTCCTGTAGCTGCTGCTGGTATCTCTCCCCCCCCGTCTCTCTCTCTCTCTCTCTCTCTCTCTCTCTCTCTCTCTCTGTCTCTGTCTCTCTCTCTCTCTCCCCCCCGTCTGTCTGTCTCTCTCTCTCTGTAT
>NW_016821745.1:3792938-3796359 GCF_001698545.2 Rhinopithecus bieti | reverse complement strand
AAAAAAAAAAAAAAAAAATTGTGCTGCTATTGTGTTCAGTACTTTATTCTCTTTCTGTATCCCAGGAAGTCAGCAACTGGGCTCCATCTCCTACAGAAGCAGGGAGATGACTGTGGGTTGAGGGGCTTTTGGGGGTTTTCTAAAACTGTCAATCATCCTATGTGTGACAAGCAGAGTTTCCTGTGTCTCTGTTACCTATGCTAAGGAGGGGATGGGAAAATATTTTGCTAACTAGCGATCTATGATGAGGTTTTTTATTTTTGTTTCGAGATGGAGTCTCGCTCTGTTGCCCAAGCTGTAGGGCAATGGGATGATCTTGACTCACTGCAGCTTCTGCCTCCCAAGCTCAAGCAGCTCTACTGCCTCAGCCTCCCAAGTAGCTGGGATTACAGGCACGTGCCACTATGCTTAGCTAGTTTTTGTATTGTTAGTAAAGTCGGGATTTCACTCTGTTGGCCAGGCTGGTCTCGAACTCCTGAGCTCAAGTGATATGCCCACCTCAGCCTCTCAAAATGCTGGGATTACAGGCGTGACCCACTGCACCTGGTCAGTTATTCTTTGATTCTCCTCCATCATCTTTCAATTTCTTACAGTTGGGGCATTTTCCCTGTTCTCAGCACCCTAATCAGTATAGACCAGGACAATGGGAGAGGGTAAACCTGAATTCCTCCAACTCTAATGACTTTATTAAAAGACTTGAGGGGAGGGTAGAAAGGGTATAGTGGTAACAGTGAGCACTTTGAATCTCACTTACCCTAATCATATCTTGAATGATTGAAGGAGTAATGGGACCCTCCTTACTTCTTACTTCTAAATTCTCACTATTCATTGAGCGTCTCGTATGCAGGCACTGAGATACCTCAGTGAATAAAATATAGTCCTCCCCTTCCTTCTTGTGTCTTCCATTCTAGTGGCAGAAATAGACAGTGATTACACAGCTAATTATTTAATTACAAGTCTAATGCATTCTGCAAAACATTGTAGGGGCCACGGGAAAGCTTCTCCTTTGTCTTCTGAAGGTTCACTGAAAATCAACTGATGAAAGACAGGTGAACAGGAGAAAAGGCTTACAAATTTGTTTTATCACAGTTTTACACATGCGCTTTCAGAATGAAGACCCAAAGATAGGAGTCTGTCCATTTTATGCTTAGGTTCAAGAAACTATGGACAGCTGTGCAGACACAGGATTGGGCACCAAGGGTCTGATCTAATGCCAGTACACTGAGTGGGAAAACCCAGTGAGATCTGATCATCTAGATTCTTCTTGGCCGCTCTGCAGAATTCCTTCCTTCTGGGCATGAGGAAGCACCCTTTCTGCAATGGGGTCTTATGACCCACAGTTGAACAAGGTAGGTCAGGTAATTTCGTTATGGTCAGTTTTATACAGAAAGGCGGGGAAAGTTGGAGTAGTAGTTTTAGGTCTTATGGCTGGCTTTTGGGAGCAGAGGATCTGATTCCTATGACTCTGCTGGGGAAGAGGGTCCTAGTTTCTCTGGGCAGCCTCAGGAGAAAATGAGGGGCCAGAAACAGAAGGGCAGGAGGGGAGTGGGGAGAAATGTTTGCTTCTGAGGTCTTCATTTTGGGTTATCATTTTCTGGGCCCCAGCAAAAGCAGATTGAGATGATTATTATTATATTAACATAAGCATTGTGGTCTAGGTTTGGATGTTTCTACAAGGTGTTTCGAAGCGCATGACTCTGTGAAAGATAGAATGGATGAGAGAGATGGTTCTCTCAAATTGTTAATCCAAGGCAGAATAAAAAAAAAATCATGATTAAAGATGTTTCTTAAAGGGGATAAAATTAGTATGTATTGGCAATTTGCTACCACAGTGAGGTGTTTAAAAGAAAAAAAATAAATGAAATGAAAATGAAACCTGGCTATCTCTAACTTGCGAAGCCTGAGGAATAGAAGATACTTCACTAAGCAAAGGCAGAGGACTCCCTTGACTAGGTGTAAGGATGTGCTCTTGAGATGCTGAGGACGAGGAAGTCCGTGGAAGCAATGGGGAGGACCAACACATGAGCAGCATCTGCTTTGAAAAGTGGAGACTGAATTGCGATTTGATCCTGGGAGCAAACACCAAAGAACTTAGAGCTAATAATAGCGAAGCCGTAGGAAGAACAGCAACAGAGAAGGTTGGGTGGAAGGACTTCTAATACATAAAAGTTGGAACAAAATAAACCAAGGAGACAAACAGAAGTGTTACACGGGTTTTCTTTATAAGTGAAATATATTTTAAGAGCACTAAAGGGCCTTTGAACTCAGCTTTTATGAAGAAATCTGTTTCAAGGTAGAAGAGATATGTTGTAGGTTTCTGTTGAATTCATAGCAAATACCACTAGCTAAGACAAAGTTAGTACTTAAGAGCTAAACATTTTTTTTTATTTTAATTATTTTATTCTTATGGATTTAGGGGTACAAGTGCAGTTGTGTTATGTGGATATAGTGTGTAGTGGTGAATCACGTCTGGGCTTCTCGTGTGTTCATCACCCATAGAGTGTACATTGTACCCACTGCATAGTATATTATACCCCACACCCCTCCCACCCTCCAACTTTTGGAGTCTACAGTGTCGATTATTGCACTCTGTATGTTGCTATGTATCCATTGTTTAACTCCCAATTATAAGTGAGGACGTGTGGCTTTTAACTTTTAATTTCTGAGTTAGAGTCTCACTTTGTCTCCCAGGCTGGGGTGCAGTTGCATGATCTTGGCTCGCTGCAGCCTCGGCCTCCCAGGCTCAGGTGATCCTCTCACCTCGACCTCCTGAGTAGCTGGGGCCACAGGCACATCTTACCATGTCTGGTTAATTTTGTAATTTTGTAGAGTCAGGGTTTCTCCGTGTTGCCCAGGCTGGTCTCAAACTGCCAGACTCAAGCAATCCACTCGCTTCAGGCTTCTAGGGTGCTAGGATTACAGGCGTGAGCCATTGCTCCCAACCCCAGTTTTAACTTTTGTTTTCTAGCAATTTCACTAAGGATAATGGCCTCCATTTCTGCCCCTCTTGCTGGAAAAGACACGTTTTCATTCTTTCATATGGTTGAGGAGTATTGCATCGTGTGTATGTACCACATTTTAAAAATCCATGCATCGTGTGTATGTACCACATTTTAAAAATCCATGCATCGTGTGTATGTACCACATTTTAAAAATCCAGTCATCCATTAACGGACACTTAGGTTGCTTCTGTGACTTTACTGCTGTGAATAGTGCTGCAATAAACATATTAATCAGGTGTCTTTTTGATAAAATAATTTATTTTCCTTTGGATAGACACCCAGTAGCATTATTGGTAGATCAAAGTATAGTTCCATTTTTAGTTCTTTGAGAAATTTCCATACTGTTTCCCATAGAGGTTGTATTAATTTACATTTCTACCAATAGTATATAACCATTCCCTTTTTTTTTTTTTTTTTTT
>NW_016821745.1:3779222-3792173 GCF_001698545.2 Rhinopithecus bieti | reverse complement strand
TGGGTACTTGCTGGGTGGGTCCTGTATCAGAAAATTCATACCCTTTGGGTTTGCTTATTTTCTTGCAGTATTTCATTGACAATTTTATTCTCCTTCCTCCCTCTCCCTCCCTCTCCCTCCCTCCCTTTCTCTCTCCCTCCCTCCCTTTCTCTCTCCCTCTCTCCTCTTATTTATCTCCTTCTCTTCTTCCTTCTCCTCTTCCTCTTCCTCCTTTACCTCCTCCTCCTCCTCCTCCTTCTCCTTCTCCGATTACCTTAAGCCAAATGTATATTCTTACCTGGGTTTGTGAAATGCCTACCCTTCTTTTTACATTGGGAAACTTAAGGAAGCTGAGCCAAGCTCCCAGGACAGTTTGATCACCTCTAATCATACATTCAGCCATAACTCAGGCTGAAGGAAATCATTCATTGGTACTAAAGAGAGCTGAGGAGATAACTGACAGAGGAATGCAATGGATCTTCTCTCTCATCCACCTTTTGTCATTTGTTTGATTTTTTTTCTTGCAATATGTTTTATTCTGGTCAACTTGGCCGGAATGGTGGTAAATGCTGTTTTTATATGTGGACTTACTTGAAAAACTGATCTATCTTAGTCGTGGACTTTGAATATCATTAAAGTTCTCCAAGGACCTCGCAAATAGCTGCTTGCAAAACACAACAGTTTAATTTGATCTCTCACTGCTGCTTAGCTTCTGAGAAACATGTTGTGCTCAAAGTGCTCAAGCATTAATTAAAATCGAGGGCACTGAAAGTATCAGCACCCACTGACTCCAGGTGAGTGTGAATGTGTGTGCATAGGCAGGTGCACGTGTGTACTCACATGCGTATTAATGCTTAGGAAGCTGAACTTTGCATCTTTCTCATTAAGAGTTGAAGGCTATTATCTAAGCATGCAAGCAAAACCTGTGATAGAATTAACTTGATGTTGATTCTCAGTTTGATTTCTGAAGATAAACCAGAGTCATTTCTACTCTGAAATATTAATATATTCCAGAGAGTGGTTCCCAACGTGATGTAACACTAGACCTGCATTATCAGCATCAGCTGGAAGTTTTAGAAGAACAAAATCTTGAGCCCACTCAGACCTACTGAATCCGAAGCTCATAGGGTGGTCGATTCTGATCTGCATTAAAATTCAGTTCTAAATGTGTCTATTCGCAAACTCTCTGTGGTGAAGTACCAGTGGTTTCATTTTTGTGTTTAAAATTTCCATCCCATTGTGGCTCAGCACTTTCTCCCATCTTTCTGTTTCTTTTTTTCTGAGCCCTCCAAACTTTTTCAACCTCTGCCCTAAATCTGCTCTCACATTTTCCGGTATCTTTGTAGCAATGCCCCACTCCTTGGTACTAACTTTCTTAGTCTGTATGTGTTGCTATAAAGACATGCCTGAGGCTGGGTCATCTTTTTTATTTTGCTTACGGTTCTGCAAGGTGTACAAGAAGCACGGGCACCAGCATCAGATTCTGGTGAAGTCCTCAAGCTGTTTCCACTCATGGCAGAAGGTGGAGGGGAGCCAGTGTGTGGAAATCACATGGCCAGAGAGGGAGCAAGACAGAAAGGAAGGAGGTACCAAGTTCTTTTTAACAACCAGTTACCCAGGGAATGAATAAACGGATAACTGACTCATTTCCTGGAGGATGACACCAAGCCATTCATGAAGCATCTGCCTCCATGACCCAAATGCCCCTCATTAGACTCCACCACCACCTCCAACCTTGGGGGTCAAATTTCAACATGAGGTTTGGGGGGGATAAACATCCAAACTATAGCAGCCCCCAAGAGCTGAAGATGCCATGTCTTATTTTTTATCTTCAGCCTTATCCTTAGCATGCTTTGTGGTAGCAAAGAGGTCTACAAGCGGTGGCCCCAAAATAATTTTACTTTCTTACTGTAACCTTTCCATTTTAAATTTGATTCACTATAGAGTGTTTGCATGGGTAGAATTAGGGTCAAAGAGAAGTCTTTCATTTTAGAGTTTTGTTATTCAGGAAGAATTGGGTATTTTCATACTTTAAAGTTTATTTTTGGCTATGATTACTTACAATGGTTCATTTTTTACAGACATCTAGGAAATGTTAATTACTGCAGATAAAATTCCCAATTCAAAAGCCAACCACAAAGGCTTTTCTTCTTCTTCTTCTTCTTCAATATATATAATAAAGGAGATAATGTTAAAATGCTCTTATGCAAATTTTAAAATTCCCTAGTACATTAACAATGCTAATGACAGTTAATGCATTCCTGAAGCTTCTGTGTGATCCAAAATATTCAAAGCGCTTAGAAATGTTTTAGGACCACCCTGCAAATATATGGGGAGTAGAATTTTGTTCATGGAAATTAGTTCCTTGAAAATAGATTCAGTACCAAATTTAAGAGATGAAGAAGAGCTGAAAAGTCAGTGTAGTGCAGTACAGTCATCTGCAGATAAAGGTCGAAACCCTCTTCCCAGACCACCATAATGGGTAGGTACAGAATCTCAGAGAGTCACTGCAGTGTGGTTGGAAGAGGAAATTGCCCTTCATAAAGCAAAGCAGAGGAAGGTAAGGAGAAAGTGGAATTAGATTGATAGGTCAACTAATGATCATGAAGAAACTTTCTCTTGCTGACGGTGATGTCAGCTTCCACCAGGACTAACTTCAGTGAGCACAGGAATGGCATTGCTGTTCAGTAGGGTTATGCCCTCAGGTGGAATGACAGAAGACAGACCCTTGTTGTTCCTTTGCTGACCTAGGGAATTCTGCAAAGCAGAAATATGAAGAGCGAGGATGCTGACTCTTTACAGACAGCTTTATTTAGGTGAATTCAGGTTGTTACATGGTCTTGTCACAAGTGCATCTTATTCCAGAAGTTTTCTGACTACTTCAACATGCATTTCTTCCCTTCTTTCTTCCTTGAGCTCCTTAATATTAAATGCAAATGAGGGGAGGCATGTTCAACTTACACTAAGGTTTAGTTGAAGCAAGAATGCCCTTTGTGCACCTACTGGAAATTCCCTTGTGGAATCTTTATAGTAATACCTATTGGGAAAATATAATTGAAAACAAAATCTTCTCCCAACCTAGAAATCCTCTCCACAAAGGTAGCAGAGAAAGAGAACACTTTTTTATTTGAATAAGCATTAAACCAGGATGGTGATGCACATCACAGACAATATGCTAAAATATTACAAAGACAGAATTCTCTTATATAGCCAGGCAGATGCAACCCATTAAATACATGTTTTCAAGATAAACAGTAGCTCACCCTTAAGTAAGAGGATTTGACAACATCATTTGTCAAACATAGTTCATCCTAACTTTACTAGCTGCTTACTGTCTTTATTTAGAGGGGGGGAAAGCCTCTCATATCTTCACGATAGAAGGTAGTTTTGCATATTAGAGCAAATTGTCCACCAATGTTAGGCTCCAGAAACTGGGAGACAGGGGTTCTGTCTCCTTTGATGTTTGCATTTTAAAAAGATGGTTCCAGATCTTTGGGAACAAGATCCCTGGGTCATAAAACTGACAAAGCCCTCCCTATTTAGTCTTCACAAGGATGCACTTCAAGAGATGAAAAAAGTGCTTATAGACTGGGTGTGGTGGCTCACACCTGTAATCCCAGCACTTTGGGAGGCTGAGGCGGGTGGATCACCTGAGGTCAGGAGTTCAAGACCAGCCTGGCCAACATGGTGAAACCCCGTCTCTACTAAAAAAAAAAAAAAATACAAAAAATTAGCCAGGTGTGGTGACAGGTGCTTGTAATCTCAGCTATTTGGGAGGCTGAGGCAGGAGAATCGCTTGAATCCAGGAGGTGGAGGTTGCAGTGAGCCAAGCTTGTGCCATTGCACTCCAGCTTGGGCAACAAGAGTGAAACTCCGTCAAAAGAAAAAAAGAAAAGAAAAGGTGCTTATAATTACAAGTTTTCTAAGGTAAAGCTCAAAGAAAAAGAAGAAAAAGCTTTCTTCCTGATTTTCAACAGGAGGAAATGTCTTATTTCTAGTTTGTATTCGTCCTTACAAGCCAGAGCATTCAAATGAGTAACCTCTACAATAGCCAGCAAAGCTACAGACACCCAGCAAGAGGGGCTGGAGCTTGTCCCAGGCTTGCAGATGCTGAGTGCTTCAGATGTTGACACAATTTAGCCAAAATTGAGGATCAGGAGACTGCCAAGGACACTAGTGCTTGATGGAACCATTCCCTCTTCCAAGAATTTAAGAGCAAGAAAAATACTCAGCCATATACTTGGAGCAGTGGCTTTCATATTCAGGACTAAGAGCATTTGGGTTCTGCAGGATGTGGGATGGAGACATGGCTAAGGAGCAGCAATAGGGGTGATTGGAGCAGCCACAGGGGTGATCAGGCCTGAAAAACCTGCTACTCAGAAGCCTTTCTTCCAATAGTCATTGTTTATTCACTGCTTAGCAAAGAGATCAGCACTTTGCCTGCTGCATCTCACAAAGCCCCCCAACACCCCTGGATGGAGGTACTAACATCTTTACTTTTCAAATGAGGCTTAAAGAAGTTAAATGAGAAAACTGCCCAGATTCACCTAGGTAGTAGGTAGAAAATCAGTATCCCACTTAGATGTGTGTCACTGTGTCATCTTAAGAGAAGAGATTAAGCATTGGGCTTGCTAGACAACAAGGATACTCTTCAACATATAAAACATCTTATTCAATAAAATATTCTTAATGCCCTATTGACTGAGGTCGCATTGAAAGCATTTGGAAGCTTATCCAATGTTTCCATTCTCCGGTCTCTACTTGTGACTTTGCTTTTTATTTTCTCTTCTGTGCTGGAAGTGCTGGAAAGCACTTCATCTTTTGTCTTTTCAGTTGTTGAATTTAGGTTCCATGATTAAGAGTTGTGTTGCAGCCGGGCGCGGTGGCTCAAGCCTGTAATCCCAGCACTTTNCGTGCCACTATGCTTAGCTAGTTTTTGTATTGTTAGTAAAGTCGGGATTTCACTCTGTTGGCCAGGCTGGTCTCGAACTCCTGAGCTCAAGTGATATGCCCACCTCAGCCTCTCAAAATGCTGGGATTACAGGCGTGACCCACTGCACCTGGTCAGTTATTCTTTGATTCTCCTCCATCATCTTTCAATTTCTTACAGTTGGGGCATTTTCCCTGTTCTCAGCACCCTAATCAGTATAGACCAGGACAATGGGAGAGGGTAAACCTGAATTCCTCCAACTCTAATGACTTTATTAAAAGACTTGAGGGGGAGGGTAGAAAGGGTATAGTGGTAACAGTGAGCACTTTGAATCTCACTTACCCTAATCATATCTTGAATGATTGAAGGAGTAATGGGACCCTCCTTACTTCTTACTTCTAAATTCTCACTATTCATTGAGCGTCTCGTATGCAGGCACTGAGATACCTCAGTGAATAAAATATAGTCCTCCCCTTCCTTCTTGTGTCTTCCATTCTAGTGGCAGAAATAGACAGTGATTACACAGCTAATTATTTAATTACAAGTCTAATGCATTCTGCAAAAACATTGTAGGGGCCACGGGAAAGCTTCTCCTTTGTCTTCTGAAGGTTCACTGAAAATCAACTGATGAAAGACAGGTGAACAGGAGAAAAGGCTTACAAATTTGTTTTATCACAGTTTTACACATGCGCTTTCAGAATGAAGACCCAAAGATAGGAGTCTGTCCATTTTTATGCTTAGGTTCAAGAAACTATGGACAGCTGTGCAGACACAGGATTGGGCACCAAGGGTCTGATCTAATGCCAGTACACTGAGTGGGAAAACCCAGTGAGATCTGATCATCTAGATTCTTCTTGGCCGCTCTGCAGAATTCCTTCCTTCTGGGCATGAGGAAGCACCCTTTCTGCAATGGGGGTCTTATGACCCACAGTTGAACAAGGTAGGTCAGGTAATTTCGTTATGGTCAGTTTTTATACAGAAAGGCGGGGGAAAGTTGGAGTAGTAGTTTTAGGTCTTATGGCTGGCTTTTGGGAGCAGAGGATCTGATTCCTATGACTCTGCTGGGGAAGAGGGTCCTAGTTTCTCTGGGCAGCCTCAGGAGAAAATGAGGGGCCAGAAACAGAAGGGCAGGAGGGGGAGTGGGGAGAAATGTTTGCTTCTGAGGTCTTCATTTTGGGTTATCATTTTCTGGGCCCCAGCAAAAGCAGATTGAGATGATTATTATTATATTAACATAAGCATTGTGGTCTAGGTTTGGATGTTTCTACAAGGTGTTTCGAAGCGCATGACTCTGTGAAAGATAGAATGGATGAGAGAGATGGTTCTCTCAAATTGTTAATCCAAGGCAGAATAAAAAAAAAATCATGATTAAAGATGTTTCTTAAAGGGGATAAAATTAGTATGTATTGGCAATTTGCTACCACAGTGAGGTGTTTAAAAAGAAAAAAAATAAATGAAATGAAAAATGAAACCTGGCTATCTCTAACTTGCGAAGCCTGAGGAATAGAAGATACTTCACTAAGCAAAGGCAGAGGACTCCCTTGACTAGGTGTAAGGATGTGCTCTTGAGATGCTGAGGACGAGGAAGTCCGTGGAAGCAATGGGGAGGACCAACACATGAGCAGCATCTGCTTTGAAAAGTGGAGACTGAATTGCGATTTGATCCTGGGAGCAAACACCAAAGAACTTAGAGCTAATAATAGCGAAGCCGTAGGAAGAACAGCAACAGAGAAGGTTGGGTGGAAGGACTTCTAATACATAAAAGTTGGAACAAAATAAACCAAGGAGACAAACAGAAGTGTTACACGGGTTTTCTTTATAAGTGAAATATATTTTAAGAGCACTAAAGGGCCTTTGAACTCAGCTTTTATGAAGAAATCTGTTTCAAGGTAGAAGAGATATGTTGTAGGTTTCTGTTGAATTCATAGCAAATACCACTAGCTAAGACAAAGTTAGTACTTAAGAGCTAAACATTTTTTTTTATTTTAATTATTTTATTCTTATGGATTTAGGGGTACAAGTGCAGTTGTGTTATGTGGATATAGTGTGTAGTGGTGAATCACGTCTGGGCTTCTCGTGTGTTCATCACCCATAGAGTGTACATTGTACCCACTGCATAGTATATTATACCCCACACCCCTCCCACCCTCCAACTTTTGGAGTCTACAGTGTCGATTATTGCACTCTGTATGTTGCTATGTATCCATTGTTTAACTCCCAATTATAAGTGAGGACGTGTGGCTTTTAACTTTTTAATTTCTGAGTTAGAGTCTCACTTTGTCTCCCAGGCTGGGGTGCAGTTGCATGATCTTGGCTCGCTGCAGCCTCGGCCTCCCAGGCTCAGGTGATCCTCTCACCTCGACCTCCTGAGTAGCTGGGGCCACAGGCACATCTTACCATGTCTGGTTAATTTTTGTAATTTTTGTAGAGTCAGGGTTTCTCCGTGTTGCCCAGGCTGGTCTCAAACTGCCAGACTCAAGCAATCCACTCGCTTCAGGCTTCTAGGGTGCTAGGATTACAGGCGTGAGCCATTGCTCCCAACCCCAGTTTTTAACTTTTTGTTTTCTAGCAATTTCACTAAGGATAATGGCCTCCATTTCTGCCCCTCTTGCTGGAAAAGACACGTTTTCATTCTTTCATATGGTTGAGGAGTATTGCATCGTGTGTATGTACCACATTTTAAAAATCCATGCATCGTGTGTATGTACCACATTTTAAAAATCCATGCATCGTGTGTATGTACCACATTTTAAAAATCCAGTCATCCATTAACGGACACTTAGGTTGCTTCTGTGACTTTACTGCTGTGAATAGTGCTGCAATAAACATATTAATCAGGTGTCTTTTGATAAAATAATTTATTTTCCTTTGGATAGACACCCAGTAGCATTATTGGTAGATCAAAGTATAGTTCCATTTTAGTTCTTTGAGAAATTTCCATACTGTTTCCCATAGAGGTTGTATTAATTTACATTTCTACCAATAGTATATAACCATTCCCTTTTTTTTTTTTTTTTTTGTATCCTTGCCAACATCTGTTGTTTTTTGACTTTCAAATAATAGCTTTCTGAGTGCTGTAAGATGGTATCTCATTGTGGCTTTAATTTGCACTTCTCTGATGATGAGTGATGATGAGCATTTTTTCCTATGTTTGTTGGCCAAGAGCTAAGCATTCTGATGGCTTTGTGTTGATCAAATCACAGCTGGATTGTTCAGTTTGGGATGCCAAATACAAAGAGGGGTAGACAAACTGGCCTTCATCCAGAAGAGAGGAATCAGGATCACAAAAGATTAGAAGTTGTATTGGGAAAGGGAATTTGAATAAATGATGTTGTCTAATCTAGGTGTGATAGCTAATTTCACGTGTCCGCTTGGCTGGGCTGCAGTGCCCAGATATGTGGTGAGACATCATTCTGGATATTTCTGTGAGTGTGTTTTGGATGAGATGAACACTGAAATCAGTGGACTTTGAGTAAAGCAGTTTACCTTCCCTGGTGCAGTGGGCCTTGTCCCATCAGTTGGAGGTCTGAAGAGAACGAGAGACTGACCTCCCAGGAGTAACGGGGGAGTTCTGCAGCAAACGGCCTCTGGGCTTGAACTACAGCACTAGCTTTTCTCTGGGTTTCCAGCCTGCTGGTCTGTCCAGATTTTGGACTTGCTAGCTCTTATAATCTCATGAACGAATTCCTTAGTATAAATCTTTCTATATGTGTGTGTCCATCCCATTCATTCTGTTTCTCCTGAGAACGCTGACTGATACACTAGGAAAGCAGAGACGTGGGGTGGAAGCATGGCAAGTGTTTTTAGGTATCTGGAGGGCTTTTAAGGAAATAGACACAGATTTGTTTTCTATGAATTTGAGAGACCCAGATCCCTGGATTGAAATTTAGAGGCTGGAAGTTTTTTGCTTAATTGAAAGAAGACAACAAGAATTGATACATCAATCCTATTCTTTTTTAGCTGAGTGTGAGATGCAAAATTCACAACATTGAATTTATAGCTTCAGTGTATCACCACTTGTGCAAGGTACTGTAGAATGGATTCAATGTGCCTGTTGGGAATTAGAATTATAAAGAATTTTGGAAGTTTCTAGTCTGTTATTGTTTCTGGTAATGCATGCTGTGAAGGGTTAAGAAACATTTGTTCATTCTACAGAGGATGAAACAACAGACTTGGTCAAAAAAGTATAGTTATGGTCCTTTTAAATGGAAAAATTGAGACCACAGCTGGATAGGAACGAAATCCTGAAAACAGTGACAGATTCAGTGTTTGGTTATTTTAATACTACTCACTTGTAGACATGGATGGAAAAATGCAGATAGTAGAGTACCAAAAAATACCTATTGGAAGTACAAAAAGAATGGTAATTAAATGATTTCTACAGGCAAACAATACAGAGCTTATTCCAGAGAGACCTCATTTTATGTAGCTCTTTTACTGAAAATGTGGCATGTATTTTTCTGTATTAATTCAATATATTTCAAATGAACTAAAAACCTGCCATCTTCAAGGATTTCATTGTAAGATTCCTTATGAACACTGTCATAAAATGAACAGTTAACTCATTCAATTTTTTGTGAATGAAAATATGAATGGTCACATATTGGATTTACTTTATATATTTTTTTTACTTTTTTGAGACAGAGTCTTGCTCTGTCGCTCAGGCTGGAATCAGTGGCGCGATCTCAGCTCACTGCAACCTCCGCCTCCCAGATTCAAGCAATTCTCCTGCCTCAGCCTCATGAGTGCCTGAGACTAAAGACATGTGCCACCATGCCTGGCTAATTTTTGTATTTTTAGCAGAGGCGAGGTTTCACTATATTGGCCAGGCTGGTCTCGAACTCCTGACCTCATAATCCACCCATCTTGGCCTCCCAAAGTGCTGGGATTATAGGCATGAGCTACCGTGCCCAGCCCTGAATTTACTTTCAAAGGGTTATACATGTGTTGGTAAACAGCATCAAGAAATACATTCCTTCTATGTTATGGGTGTTTTAATTCTTTATGTTTGTCCCCAAAAGATTTACTTACAGATCTCGATGATCTTGGGTCTTGAGTGGGCGTGCTGAGGTTCTACCTCTGGGCAGGAAGGTAGGTGTGAAGCAACCTCTAACAGCTCGTGCAGAACATTGCCCCCAGGTTAGCACCAGTGCAGCACAGTTCAGCAGAGCAGGGGCCTGGCATTGTTGCAGAGCAGGGCCACGCCCCTCCGTTCCAGGGCGCTTGGAGCAGTTGGTGTTCCTGCTCCTGAGTTGTTTTTATTGGGGGACAAACATGCTTTTACATTTTTCTATCTCGAAAAAAACTTAAAAACTCACAAGACAACTTCCCTGATGTGCCCTGTACCCTTCCAGCTACCAGTCTTTCCCTTGAATAACCTGGTAGTAAAATGCCACTATTTTTAACTCCTCATTTCCTCTTAAAACTCTCCCATCTGACTTTGGTTCTTACCACTGCATGGAAGAATTACCTGTCCACATCAAAAATGACCTCCTTCCCACCATATTCAGAGGTCAGTTCCCACTTAAGTTGCTGAAGGAGATCAGGAAATGACACCCCAAAATATACTGCTTTGGACTTCAAACTCCCCCAGTCACTTGGGGAACAGCAAATTCTGGGAGGAGCTTTCTGAGTACCTCTTACCTACAAGGTAAGATCCTTCAGAGACAGATCCTTCAGAGGGGACACAATTGTCATGAATCCCCTCCCTAGAACCTCATCAACCAGGGACTGCTGGCTGATATCATAGGAGAGGATATTGGAGGCTGACACTGCACCCAGACAGGTTTTTGTCTCAGGCTGTCTTCTGTACTGCTAAGGGGCCATTCACCTGCCCCAGAAATCATTTACTCTCCCCTAAGTTGCCTACATCCACCCTCTCTTTCCTATGGAGAGGGTATATAAGCTTCTAGATGTCTCTGAGTTTCGAGTATTCATTTTTCTTTTGTGATGCTCCCAGGAATGTAATACATGTGTATACTTTTTCTCTTGTTAATCTGTCTTAAGTCAATTTAATTTGTAGCCCAGCCAAGGAACTTCCAAGAGTGGAAGGAGGCCATTTCCACCCCTCCAGGGCCTGCTGGCAGCACTTTTTTGACTTCTTTTCTTTTCTTTTCTTTTTTCTTTTCTTTTCTTTTCTTTCTTAGATGGAGTCTCGCTCTGTCACATAGGCTGGAGTGCAGTGATGCAATCTCATCTCACTGCAACCTCCACCTCCCAGGTTCAAGCAATTATCCTACCTCGGCCTCCTGAGTAGCTGGGACTACAGGTGTGTGCCACCATACCCAGCTAATTTTAACCACCATGGAGGGTCACCCTTCCCTCCATCTCAGGTATTGCTCGTTTCCTTTATCCTATCCTGGCTGCCTCTCCAGCCCAGGGCTCAAGCATCATTCTTCTGCCTTTTCCTAGATGACCTCATTCATCTTAGTAGCTTTAAGCAGAATTTATGTTCTGAAGACTTCCAAATTTGCATCTCAGCCTCTAAGCGTCAGGCTTTTACACCACATTTCCCCCAGACTTCACCTCTCATGTGCCTAATGGGTCATAAAACCCAGCAGAGCCAAAACAACTGGGTTCACCTCCTCCACCGCTTTCTCCCTGGGCTTCCTGACCTTGGTGCACAGAACCATTGTTCATCCTGATATTCAGGCTCTGAAGCTTGCAGGGACCCTTGGTTTCTTTCTTCCTTCATAACTCACAGCCAATCCCTGCATCAACAGCAGCTCTGGTTTCAGATGCATCACTCTGACCATGTCTCCCCTCCCTCAGGGGTCCCAGTTTAGTCAGTGCCGTCATCCTTTCCTACCTGGACTGCAAGTGGACTCTTACCTGGCTTCCCTGCTTCCACTTTGGGTCAGAGATAGATCATGTGTCCTGAGAGACAAATCATGAGCCAGAATGATCTTTTTAGACACAGGTCAGATTATTTCACTGACTAGCTCTGCAGTCTGCTAGGACAAAACCATATTTCTTATTGTGACACTGGCTGGCTGCTGTAGAGGCCTCCAGCCTGACCCCTGGCCTTGCTGGGGTCCCAGGGTCACATTGAGCCTTATTGAGTCCCAGCTCCTTTGCACCTGCTTCTCCTTCCCTGGAACTGTCTTCACCCAGATGTTGGCTTGCTCTTTGTGGAGTGCTCTCCCTGTAGACCTTCACACTCAAATCATTCTCCACACTCTGTGCCCCTTCCCCGGTATCATGATCCCTGCTCAGTCGCTCGCCGTCTACACCCTTTCCTTTCCTTGAGATCATAGTGTATGTTTATTGGTTGGCGTGACTATTATCTATCTCCACAGCTACGATGTCGGCTTCACTCTCAGGGATCCTGTCCTGTCTCAATCACGTTTTGTATCCCTCGTAGGTGCTCTCTCAAATTTAGAAGGAATGAATTAATGTGGGGCAGGAGTTGTTCAGAATAGGATTCAAGACATAAAAAACTTTTGGCTCCCCACTCCCTTCCTCTCTTAGTTTGCAATGGAAAGTGATTGCAAGGCGAAGATAGTACAGATTGGTAATTTGGTAATCACTGTGTCAGTGTGGCTCACAATGGTGGCATTATCACATGCAGATTAATAAACTGAGGTCACAAGAAGCTGCTTCTGCATGCAGAGAATATAGGAGGACTGAGATGCATATAGTGTTATATTACGGTCACCAATTCGGTTACAATGCTGTTAGGTTTTGACACCTATTTTTAAATAATTTTCCTGCTACATCTTTTCTTTTTGCAGGAGGCACCACTTTAGTATAGTTGGTGCAATGGCTGTCCATTAAAATCTTAGCAAGGTGATAATCCAAACCAGATGCTGTATAACCTATGCTGGTAAAAGTCCCAAAGTACTTACCTGAAAACTTTGGGTTAAATTAGGAATTCAGAACTTTTCAGAATTCAAGAAGCTAACACAAATTGGTTTTTATTATGTATTAGGTAACACCCCCAGTGGTGTCTGAGGCACCATCCCATAAACCCACAAACCCATTGTAATTTCTGCAAAAAAAAAAAAAAAAAAAAAAAAAAAAAAAAAAAAAAAAAAAAACCA
>NW_016821745.1:3762038-3778910 GCF_001698545.2 Rhinopithecus bieti | reverse complement strand
AATCAGTAAAATTACCAATGGCTTCATATCAGTAATTTTTGCCACTGAAGAAGTTCAGGGCAGAAAAGATTTTGTTTCCAAATGAGTTTTAAGGAGCTTTATTGGATGAAATTATTGAAACATCAAAACATATACACACTCAAATAAAATGAACAGGAGCCATTGCAAAGGATGCAGAGGAGGTGGCCTGACATCAGCTGAGAGGGGAGGTCAGAGAGAACCCAGGGAGTGAGAGCTTCATGAAAGAGATGCAGCTGGAGTTGCACTTTAGTTGAAGGACTCCTCTGCAAAAAGCTGAATCCTCCCCAGCCTGGATCCAAATTCTCTTTCCTATTACATTTCAGCTGCCAAAATAGCTCTTTGAATTTGGTGCTTAGAAGGATTTAGAGATACTAAAAATTGCAGCATTTCCTACAGTGCTATTTGTAAGAGGAAAGCAATGGAGGTAGAGAAGTGGGTTGTTGAGAATAATAGGGTGAACTTGAAAGAGGAAAAGATGAGGATTAAAATAGGGGCAATCTTCCTCATACTGAAATTTCTCAAATTCAGTATTCTCTAAAGAGTTGCACTCTAATTTTTCTTAAGGGGGAGAAAATTAAACTTTCCAAATCATACACACACACAGACACACACACACACCTGTATTTTGCAGGGAGGAATCGCCGAGCTGTTAGCGCCCCAGTCATCAGGTAATCTCTTTGGCCTCCTCATTAACACTCTGATCAGCCCCTTTGCAGCCATTCTAACTTAAGAAAAATAGTAAACCTATGAAATAGCCTTAAAAAAGTTGAGTGTAAACCTCTTCAGTTTAGCTTTTGAACATGGTATCTATTGAAAACCCTATTATGTTAGCTGGTAACCAAGGATGGAGGTCTCTTCTCCAGTAGTAACTGTGTGTAAAGGTTTTTATACTTAGGACCGTGTTTAGGAGTTGTGATACATTTTCTTTTTATTTATTTAATTTTGACATAGAGTCTCATTCTGTGGCCCCGACTGGAGTGCAGTGGCATGGTCTCAACTCACTTCAATCTCTGCCTCCTAGGTTCAAGCAATTCTCCTGCTTCAGTCTCCTAAGTAGTCGGGACTACAGGCAAGCACCACCATGCCTAGCTGATTTTTGTACTTTTAGTAGAGATGGGGTATCACCATGTTGGCCAGGCAGGTCTCAAACTCCTGACCTCAGGTGATCACCCACCATGACCTCCCAAAGTGCTGGGATTACAGGCATGAGCCACTGTACCTGGACAACATATCAATTGTTTGGTTTGAGCTAGCTTATAATAAAATAACTCTTACAACAGAGATTCATTGTTTCTTCATGTTTCTGTCAGCTGCATTTAAGTACCATAAAGTCTAAAATTGGATAAAACATATTGACTGACCTTAATTTCTACCTCCCTGGGACTTGGTTCTAGAGCTGTAGTTTGGACCACCACTAAATCTGTCTTATCTTTTTTCCCCTGATAAATATTCAGTATTTGAGGAAATCATCACATCTACCTTTAGCATTCTTTTGGCAAGGTAAAAGATTACTGGAAGCCAGTTTTGGGGACCATTGTTAAACTTTGCTTTTTCAGACCGTAGAAACATGTTGAAGTCTTGCAAAGGAGCCCTTGGCATAACTGTGTGACTAGATGTGCTCCACAACTCTAGAACATGATGATGTTCCATATATGTCTCCATCTTAGTAAGAATGAAAAGAGGGCTTGGCTGGTGCTGGTTGGTTCTCATTTGCAATGCAATACCAAAATCTTAACATTTGAAATTATATAGTAGAAATATGGACTTTCTTATGAATGCCAAGAAACTGGTTGCTTCTCCTATCGTCTGAATAGCCAGAGAGAATATTTGCACTTACTATTCACTGAAAACTGACTTATTTGGTGATATGGTCTGGCTGTGTCCCCACCCAAATCACATCTTGAATTGTAGCTCCCATAATTCCCACATGTTGTGGGAGGGACCCGGCAGGAAGTAATTGAATCATGGGGGCGGGTCTTTCCCATGCTGTTCTCATGATAGTGAATAAGTCTCACAAGGTCTGATGATTTTACAAGGGGGAGTTTCCCTGCACAAGTCCTCTCTTCCCTGCCACCATGGAAGATGTGCCTTTTGGCTTCTGCCATGATTGTGAGCCCTCCCCAGCCATGTGGAACTGTGAGTTCACAAAACCTCTTTTTCTTTATAATTACCCAGTCTTGAATATGTCTTTTTCAGCAGGTTGAAAACAGACTGATACATTTGGCTAAGTCAGATCCTAAGTCCAGGAATTCTCCAGTTGTCCATACCTTCCCTGGAGCTATATGTTTATAAAGAATTTTCGCTTCAGGAGGAGCCCTTTTAAGTTGCAGAATTGCTTTCTTCTGACCACAGCCCTGTTTTCGAGGGAACGGCTTTATTGAGTTATTGTTTGCATAGCACATTTCGAGTACAATTCAATGAGTTTTAGCATATTTACAGAGTTGTGCTACCATCACCACAATCTAATTTTATAACACTCACTGCATTCGGAAAGGAAACTTTGTCCCATTTCATGAGCTTATTTTGAATGTGGATCTTCTTGGAAAAATAACTGATTCCTCTTCTTTACAGATAAAGACATCAACATTCAGAGAGATTGAGACTGCCTTTGTTCTTTATTCCACAAGGCCCAGAGTGCATCACCCGAGAAAGCTCTCTGACCATGCATGGTCAAGTATAAAAGAGGGTACGAATGCTAAGCTAGTGTTAGATGATTTTTTGTCTATACGGTGAGGCTCGCCTCCCCCATCTCTCCCAGCCTCATCCATAATTCGGTCTGAACTCTTGCTTTTATTTATTATTTAAAATTTCAAACTATTTTGATGTCGTCTAGATAAAATTGCTAATGCCCTTTTTAAGCTTTACTTAAAGGGATTTAACTGTTCCGCAGCAGAATCTTTTCTGCTGTACATGTGATTTCCCTTGGAGGAAATGAATTCTTTCTTACAAGTGAGTGTCAAGGGGAAAGCACAGAACATCAGCCTTAAAGCTTGAGTCAGGGACATATGATTTCAGATCCATAAGCAGAAATCCATCCCCCCCAACAAAGAACCTTCTAAGCATTCCATAAACTTGTCCTAAAGTGACTCTACTGTGTAGCAGATCAGAGAAACCAAGTTTCTGACCCATTTTCTGACATCCTAAAGGATATCTAAGTACCCAGTGATGACACCCCCAGCCCCCAGCTCCTACCCCCATGCGGAGCTGTCTCCCATTCATCATCTCTGGATCATGGTGCAACTTGCCACTCCAGGAAGATCCACACGTGAGATAAACTCATGAAATGGAACGAGGTTTCCTAGGGCCATGTCCTACTCTCATTTGAACGACCATAGTTTTAGCAAGATCTTCTTTTTAAGAACAGTTTGCTTCTTTCTGACACCAAAGTGAAATTGGTAGAAACAGAGAGAATCAGGATCAGAATTAAGGAGACGAGATAGCTCTGGAGGCCTTTGAGGACGGTCAGTCCCAGGTGAAGTGAAAACAAAGCAAGGGTGGCAGTGGCTGCTACCTGGGGGCAGAGATGCTGGTTGCTAGAATGGCACCGGGAGTACAGAAGGTCATCTCCTGCCCCTGTGACTTGCTGATCCCAGGCTGCATGGGTATGAAAGGTTCTGATGCTACTCTTTGTATTTTTTGGTGGAGAGACAATGAATCAGCATTTCAAGCTACAGGTAAAATAAATAGTATGTTTAGACATGTCTTTAAAGGATTAATACTTCAGAATTTGAGAAAGCAAAATTAGTAAACCCAACCTGGGCCAGTGGTGAACACACTAAGATAAATAGCTCCTCTGATTTTAAATAACATGTTCTTGGAGAAAGTGGGGCCTGAACGGTCAGTCACATTTTCTTCCCCTATCTTCCCCTCCCCTCCCCTCCCTTCTTTGAAGTCCAGCTCTGTCACCCAGGCTGGAGTGCAGTGGCATGATCGCAGCTCACTGCAACCTCCACCTCCTGGGTTCAAGCAATTCTGCCTCAGCCTCCCGAGTAGCTGGGATTACAGGTGCCTGCTATCACACCCAGCTAATTTTTGTATTTTTAGTAGAAATGGGGTTCCACTGTGTTGGCCAGGCTGGTCTCGAACTCCTGACCTCATGATCCACCTGCCTCGGCCTCCCAAAGTGCTGGGATTGCAAGCGTGAGACACCGCACCTAGCCTTTTTTATTTTTACATATCCTTAAGGCCTAGGAAACATTTAGGTCACACTGGCTCTTACATTCAAACCTATAAACAGGAATTAATGTATTTCCATGCTGTTTATTTTATAAATTTTATTACTCTCTGTGTGTGTGTGTTTTAAAGAAGAATTTCTGGTGAGTTTTCTATTTTTGTTTTGTTTTGTTTTGTTTTGAGACCGAGTCTCGCTCTGTCGCCCAGGCTAGAGTACAGTAGTACAATCTCAGCTCACTGCAAGCTCTGCCTCCTGGGTTCACGCCATTCTCCTGCTTCAGTCTCCCTAGCAGCTGGGACTACATGCGCCCACCACCACGCCCAGCTAATTTTATTTTATTTTATTTTATTTTTTTGTATTTTTAGTAGAGATGGGGTTTCACTGTGTTAACCAGGATGATCTTGATCTCCTGACCTCGGGATCTGCCCGCCCCGACCTCTCAAAGTGCTGGGATTACAGGTGTGAGCCACCGCACCCAGCCGAGTTTTCTATTCTTATTTGTAGCTATTGCTTACCTCAATAGCTTGTTCCAATATGATTGCTGTGTCTAAAAGTAATTTGTGAGTAGATCATCGCTGACTAGTGTTGTCACGATTGAGTGGGTGTGTCCCAGAGCTTTGCTTTTCACACGTGTGTGCACATATGGATCATCTGAAAATCTGAAAATCTTGTGAAAATGCAGATTCCATTCAGTGGGTCTGGGGTGGGGCCTGGGATTCTGCATTTCTCACAACTCCAGAGAGATGTGGATGCTGCATCTGTGAGCCGTGCTTTAAGTAGCAAGTTCTTATAGGGTCTACAGGGTGATGAACCAGACAGGACCAAGCAATGCAGGTTCCCACAAAGATGAGCACTTCCTGCCCCCCAGTCCATGGGGATTAGGACACATTGCCTATCGTAGTTGGCCTGCAGGAATATATTCTGGGAGCAAAGGCCTGCTTGGAGAAAAAAATGTCCTCTTTGCTACATTTTGCCAGCATTCAAATTGATCCAGCATGGGACTGTACAGATAGCAAGAAATGCATATGACCTTGGGCAGTGTTAAAACCTGGATATCTTCCATGAAGCAGATTGGGTCTGGCCCATGCTGGTGGCAGTTTACCTCCTCCCGCTGTTCCCTCCTCCCTCCCTGGCCACTGAGGGTTTATGAACTCGGGAAGGCGTGGAGGCTCTCAGGAAGTTGCTGTCACATTTCTCTCTCTTATAGACACTAAGATTCCCTTTCAGTAATCAAAAGTGGTCCGAAGGCTCTGGAAAGACAGAAATGAAGGGCCTCCTTTAAAAACAAATGTTTACGGCACCTTCTCAAAGATTCAAATTTCCTGGATTATATGTGGTTATTCTACTGTAACATGCCAAGGGTGGATGGGCACCTGTTTTAAAAGGTATTTTTGTTTTGATATTTCCTATTTCCACTATTTCAAATTGCATCAGACTGAAGTCTTAGCAAAAGTATACATTACTTTTATCTTTTCATTGATGGGAAAATAAAAGAAAATGTTTCAGAGACTTTTCCAAAAAGATTTGATCTCCTCAGTGTCAATATTCTTAGCTACACAATTCAGAAAATTACAGATTTCCTTATAATCAGTTTACTTGGTTATTTAGGATGTTTTCTTCATCCTGGAGGATGTAGAATGTATGTCTGATACAGTGATTGTTTTAAACAAATAAGAACATGCTTTCTGTGACACATGCAGACCTCATGAGCTGAACTGATACTTTTGCACATGGCACATTTATTCCCAAAGCTATTGGCTCAGCTACCATTTTCTGGAAATAACCGAGTCATAAATGATGGTGTCTTATTGGTCTCTACAACATGACCCTGGGAGACTGACTGCTGTGGAAACTGGTACTTAAAATAGAGTGTAATATAATTTAAAATTGCACCTTGAAGATTTCTTCATCATTCCTTATTAGCTGCAGAAATCATGTGTTTATAGACCTTTTTCAGTTGGATATCTTTTGTTATTTTAAAATGATTGACTGTATTAGTCAGTTTGACTATTTCTGCCAAGGCAAAAGGAAGAGGTAATTAAAACACACACACACACACACACACACACACACACACACACACACACACTCGTCATCTCTGTGTAGCCAAGCAGACCACTACAGATCATTGCCTTTCCTTAGAAATTATAGCCGGCTGTAGTGGCTCACGCCTGTAATCCCAGCACTATAGGAGGCCAAGGCAGGTAGATCACTCGAGGCCAGGAGTTCAAGATCAACCTGGCCAACATGGTGAAACCCCGTCTCTACTAAAAATACAAAAATTAGCTGGGCATGGTGGTGCCTGCCTGTAATCCCAGCTACTTGGGAGGCTGAGGCATGAGAATTGCTTGAACCTGGGAGGCAGAGGTTGCAGTGAGTTGAGATCATGCCAATGCACTCCAGCCTGGGTGACAGAGCAAGACTCTGTCTCAAAAAAAAAAAAAAAAGAAAGAAATTTTGAGTAATAAAATCAGAACTATCCTGTGTGCCTCGGTACAGTGGGGTAAGAATGTCGGTTCCTCATGCTGTTCCCCATTTCAGAACAGCTGCCAGAATGCATGGGTTGAGAATGGGTTCTAAACCACAAATGGATTTCCTTGGCCTTATTCTTGAACTGTTTGTAATTGGTGAGAAAGCGGTGAGCCCAGCAGATGGAGAATTTGCTACCTGAGGACACTCGGTGTCATCCAGGTGCTAAGTGATCTGACTGTATGTCATCCTTGCACCAGCGGAGGGCTGGGTTGTGCTTTCCCCTAGCAAACTCTCACGCAGCCTCTTGGGGCGCCGAAGCATTCATCGTCAGAATGCCTCGCTGGGAACAAGACCAGAGGGCCCAAAGGAGAGCTGGCTCCACGAGGAACCCGGGCTCATTCCTGGCCTCATGCATGTGAATCCTTAAACACCAGTTTGCACATGTTCACTACTACACTAAACTCTACCTCTGCCCAAGTTGAATGGTTTGTCTACTTTGATGGAAAAAAAAATATGTTTAATAGAGGACTTCCTCACGTAGAAAAGCAGAAATGGTAATTTGCAGAGGATAAGAAAAATATACATGTTAATCCCAGAAATACAAACTCAGGTGGATAAATTGTAGAGGCCATGAGTCGGGGGAAAAAGAATTACCCCCAGTTGATCTATTTTATAAGCACAGAGAACAACGTGCACGTAATATTGTGTCAAATACTTTTAAAAAATGAAAGCTTCGGCCTTTATTTCATGAATTTCTCAGTGAAATCATTCAGTCTGATTTATGAGCTATTGTTTAATATATTTTAGATCGGGGAAAGCAAGTAAGAGTGGTGTGGTTGTAATTGTATTTATTACAAATGTGAGTTGCTTGTTCATTGAGATTACTATAAAGTTGGCCACAGAATGGATTGACTTTTCGGGCCCTAGACACACCTGTCCAGGAAATAACGTCACTAATAATAATAGTAATAGTACCTGGAGGTAGCATGAGCTTATTGATTTATTTTTACTTCTGCCTGACGCCAAAATGTCCTGCAGCAGTAATGATTCAGATGTACCTCATGGAAATCAAGTGAGATAATGCAAAGAACATGAAGTCCACATACTGGCTGCTGTTGACAGAAAACTGTTCCATGCCAGGCAGGATCTAGTCAACGGACCATTCTAGATCACTGGTAATTAGCTTCCCTGAAAGTCAAGAGGGGGTGAGCACCTGTAGACATGCCACTGGGTTAATAGTTTCTGTTTTTGTTTTTATAACTTCCCTTGAAGCAAAGTTCTTTCCTATGTCTGGGTCTTCCCAGAATTGGCTGAGAGAACCGACAAGCAACTGGCTTGCTATGTGGAGTGCTAAAGGATCTATTGCGGTGCCATGTGGGAACAATCCTGTCATGTTGCAGTCATTAATAGAACTGATCTAAAAGGAAGAAAGAGGGAAAGACAAGAGGCTGGAAAGCAGCAAGAAAGGGAGAGAAGAAGAGAAAGAAAAGAGAGGAGAGGATGGAAGGATGTGTGTTCTCTGAATGGCACCTCCTGTTCTAGAGGTACTGTTCCAGAACGGGTTCCAGAACTCCCAGCTGGTGGACCCCTCACTCACTCACTTTTTTTTTTTTTTTTTTTTGAGACAGAGTCTCACTCCATCCCAGGCTGGAGTTCAGTGGTGGGATCTCAGCTCACTGCACCTCTGCCTCCCAGGTTCAGGCTATTCTCCTACCTCAGCCTCCTGAGTAGCTGGGATTACAGGCACATGCCACCACGCCTGGCTAATTTTTGTATTTTTAGTAGAGACAGGGTTTCACCATGTTGGCCAGGCTGGTCTCGAACTCCTGACCTCAGGTGATCTGACTGCCCTGGCCTCCCAAAGTGCTGGGATTATAGGCGTGAGCCACCACACCTGGCCCTTTCTTACACGTTGTTAATATTAATACAAATGTGTCACCAATTTCACTATCATCATGCACCAAATAAGTCACTTCGTAGATTAAAATACTAAGTCTCGGGAGGCTTAAATAATGGCATCTACCCACACGATCCTGAAGGTCTGTGGGAGGTTGTATTTCTCTTTCACAATTATTGAATTTCCTGCTCTATAGCAAGAAGATCTGGCCACATGACTTTCCCTGGCCAATGACATGTAGGAGAAAGTGACGAGTGTTAGGAGCCACTTATGGCTGTGTCTCCCTTTTGCTGCTGTTAGATCAGCATGTATTTTAGGTAGAGGCTGTGCTGTCATCTTGGGTCCCAGAGGGAAGAAGACACAGAGCAGGGTACCCTTGGTGGACACTCGGCAAGAGCCAGGAGCAAACCTCTGCTCTTCAGGCCCCTAGGGTTCTGGAACTGATCCTTATCACAGCATCACTCAGCCCAGCCTGACTGATAACAGACACCTTAAGTACTAGGATCTTTGGTTTATATTTATTTAAAATGATGTTATCTTGTCACATTGTTCCAAAAATGATTACATGCTGCTTACCAAATACATCCAATTCAGTGGAATTAAAATGCATAAAGCACATAACTCATAACAGTTTTGAGTAAAAGAAAATGAGGGTAGAGAAATCAATCAAGGCCAAGGTTGACACCGTTTGATCCAGTAAAGTGTGTGAAGTGTCTGCCCAAGGCCAGCCACAGTGCCATTGTAAAGAGGGAACACATTGTTCACAGCCTAAATATACCTGACTGTTTTCATCTCCAGTAAGCTCTGCACACAGTGAGTAATAGCAGAGTGAGAATTAAGGTGTGCTACTTTATCAGTAGCTGAACGGGTACATAACAGCCCTTTAAATAAAATGCTGGATTAGGACACATTCCTTAGGTCTCCAGACTTAGTAGGGTGTCTTACCTTCCCCTGTTTCTTCTCAAACTCCAAGTCTAAATTTTGATTCAAGCAAACTTGAAAGTATCTGCAAGGCAAGAAAGATAGCTGGGTTGAGGAGCAGGCTCTGGCCAAGCTGACACACCCAGCTGTGCATTCGGAGAGTGCTGCAAAGCAAAGTCTCACCAGGGCCTGCCTCTCTGCTTACGGCGTGGGAACAGGAAGCCTACCAGAGCTGATGGCTTTGCTCGTCAGGCCCAGCAACCCAAGGCACTATTGATCTGGTTCAGCTGATATGGTCCTGAGTGGGAGTCTAGAGGTAAGGACACGGTGTGTAGAGTCAGTGATGATGACTTGATGGCAAGGTGGAAACACTTCCCATGCTCATACAAACTGTAAACCCAAGTGGGTGTACTTTTCTTTGTTTAAAATAAAAAGAATAATTGGCTGGGTGAGGTGGCTGATGCCTGTAATCCTAGCACTTGGGGAGGCTGAGGCAGGCAGATTGCTTGAGTCCAGGAGTCTGAGACCAGCCTGGGCAACATAGTGAGACCCCGTCGCTATAAAAAATTCAGATTATCTGGGCATGGTGGCATGCTTCTATATTCCCAACTGCTTGGGAGGCTGAGGTAGGAGCATCACCTGAGCCTGGGAGGTCAAGGCTACAGTGAGCTGTAGATAGCACCACTGTACTCCAGCCTGGGTGACAGAGTGAGACCTTGCCTCTAAAAACAAAATGAAACAAAATAATAATTTCAGCCACCTGTCACCAACTTAACTGCATTTCTCCAGGTCTAAGAAACCAATTGTATACATATTTTATGTCTCTAATATCATTGTATATCTTATAAATAATGGTATGCCATATTTTAACTGGGAGTAATTTTTGTTTATAAAGAGGTCCATAAAACAATGTTGCATATTACAATCAATGATCTCTTAGATTCGATGAAATGTGGTAAAAGAACATTTACCATGGCAAAAATATCACCTTGCCTCAGGGGAGAAAGGGTTCTATCCTGAATAGTCCACGCTGGGTTTAAGGAGAGGCCTTAGCAAGTCCCCAACACTCTGGTGTGTCTGACATCCAGTCTTTGGAGTAAAATCAAAAAAGGGAAATCCAATGCTGGTCCGTTTCAGAAGAGGCAACGCAGACACCTGCAGTCCCCAACATCAGTGATTCCAAATGGGTTAGGACTCTTTTATTATTTTTACTAAACCCAAAGGTTGCAGCTCAAAATGGCCAGAGCCATTTAGTGAGTGATTTGTAGAAGCAGGTGCTATGCTTGGTCCTTCAGTCCCCAGAAAGCAAGGATGGAATGTTGAAACCAGCTGCCGCCAAACAGCCAGGCAGCAGGCGTCCTAGTGGGAAAGGGGAATAGAGAGATTTCAGATTAAGTAGGCACTGAACACCTAGGGGACCATCCTTAGAACCCCAGTCTCTTCATGTTGAAAATTATTGCCTGTTAGAAAGACCTGCTTCCTAAGTCAAAGGGCAAGGTGAATGTAACATCCAAGGCATTAAAGTGCCTAATGCCAAGTTTATTATGGTATGTATATGTGCACATATTTTCTATTCTGCATGCTAAGCATTTGAAGTGGAACTTGCAGACAACCATGCGGAGTGGCGGGTTAAATTGCCCCTTTCGTAGGAAGTTCAAAAGTCCAAGGAGGCAGTGTTCATGAATACAAGATTCCTTCGTCTTAGCAGGGAGGATCTGAAGGAGTCACCCTGCTTGCGTCTTTGTATCTCACCCTCACAACGCTCATTTAGTCATCAGTGGATCCCTTTAAATATCGAGTATGGGATACAAAAGGATAGTACTCGAAAATAAATACTAACTCGGACATGCTATGGTTTGAATATCACCAGACACAAAGGACTCAATAACTGCTTTTCAGATCAGTGGACATAGTTTTCTACAGTCATTTTCTAGCTGGGTAACCTTGAGCTGGTTATGCAATCTCTCTGTTAGTTTCCTCATATGTGTAACATAAAATAACAGTAGTGTGTATCATTGAGGATTTTTTTTTGAGATGGAGTCTTGCTCTGTTGCCAGGCTGGAGTGCAGTGGCATGATCTCTGCAATCTCCGCCTCCCAAGTTCAAGCAATTCCCCTGCCTCAGCCTCCCGAGTAGCTGGGATTATAGGCACACGCCACCACACTCAACTAATTTTTTGTATATTAGTAGAGACGAGGTTTCACCAATTTGGCCAAGATGGTCTCGATCTCCTGACCTTGTGATCTGCCTGCCTCAGCCTCCCAAAGTGCTGTGATTACAGATGTGAGCCACTGTGCCTGGCCTCATTGAGGGTTTTGAGGAAGTTTAAATGAATTGATATTGATGTTTGATGATGATGACAATGATGATGAAAGTTGTTACTAAACGGTCGCTACCTCCCTGTGGCCAGCCTTCCCTCCCTCTTGGAGATCTTATTCAATCTTTTAACTCTATGCCCTTTTCAGAGCTTTCCTTCTGCTTCCTGGGTTACAGCACCAGGCATGTGGATCTGCTTTTAGATCAGTGCTTTGAGAAGTAGGAGAACAACTGTGGTCATGGTGGTTGGTCTTTGATGCCAATGAGCAGCAGATCATCTGCCTGGTTGTTGATCTGAGTCATGGGGGGCCAGACTGAAAGAGCAGAGGGTTCCTGAGACCCCGGGGTTGCAGGACATTGTGTTTGCCCACAAGCCAGGCTACATGGCTTAGAGCAGCAGCCCTAGTGCTCCGTTGGTTCAGGGGGTAGCAGGGGTCCGTGGAGAAGTCAGAGTCCTGACTGTCAGTGTTTGGAGGCATGGTGTCTATAAACTTGTTGCGCAGCAGTCAAGAAAGATCTGGACTCAAGGACACCAATGTCATTTTCACCTACCTAGCTACACTTGGTCTGGATATTGACATTGTACTTCAGAGCTATGGGTCTTCCAGGGCCAGGGTCAGGAGCCTGCTGATCGACCCCAAGTGTGGATGATGGAAGCTGTGGAGCAGGGCTGAGGGTGAGGAGAGAAGGAGCCCATTAACCACAAGCTTAGAGTATACTCTGATTCCCTAAGAAGGCTGGTCCAGGACCTGCTGAGTCAAGACTGAGGTTCTGATGAAGGGAGACTATCCACATGGTGGAAGGTCCCCAAGATTCTGATGAAGGGGGACTACCCACATGGTGGAAGGTCCCCAAGGTTTCTGATGAAGGGAGATCATCCCACATGGTGGAGAGTCCCTGAGGTTCTGATGAAGAGAGACCATCCTGCATGGTCGAAGGTCCCTGCGATTCTGATGAGGGGAGACCACCCCGCATGGTGGAGGCTCCCCAAAGTTCTGATGAGGGGAGACCACCCCGCATGGTGGAGGGTCCCTGCGGTTCTGCTAAAGGGAGATCATCCCACATGGTGGAAGGTCCAGCCTGGCAGTGTGACCCAAAGTGGCTTCCCTAATCTCTCTGAGCTTCTGTTTCTACAAACTCTAAAATGCCCACTCATTAGGGGTAACTGTTGATTTTTACATTGGCTCCATAATGTGAGTGTCTGGTATATTTCCAGTTACATTATAGGAACTGTTGTGACGGGATGAGGAGGGTGAAGGTGATGGCATCCCTTGATGGCTCCCATCAACCACAGCAGGTACCTGCAGTCCCTGTAGTTCCTCAGGGACACTCCTCACACCCATTAGAGAAAGTTTCACCACAGCATCGCTCCACGTCTTCTCTCCAGGTGAATTCAGAGATCCGTTCATTCAACAAGAATTGATGGAGCACCCGAGTCATTCTTCTAAGGTTGTTGACATTCCCAGTCCTGATTCATGGCTGCTCCATCCTCGCCTCATCTGTTACCTGTCACTGATCATGTACACATTTCTGTCTTTGAGTCTCTTGTGCACATATATACAAGGAAATCACATCAAAGTACAAATTGTCTCCTTAATTTGTGAAATGTGATTACAAAATTCTTGAAATCACATTTCTATCCTGTTAGGAAATAAAAAGGAGAAAAAAAAAAATGTGAAGCCTAACTCCTAAGAGAATTGCTGTATTACAAGGGCACAGGGGTGCTGTGAATTCGTTAGAGGAAAGAGGATATCAGCCCTCATGCCTTTGTCTCCCAGGGGGCTGGACTTTCCTCCACTGGGTTTGTAGAGCATGTTTTTGGAAGATGGGTGTGTTTTATTTGATGGTGCAGGTGTCGGAAGGGAAGAGACGTGATGGAAGTTGATAGGTTACTGTTACTTGATGGAAGGGGGAATGAAGTATAAAAGGTTAGCTACACATTTGATCTCCCTGATCTCCTTCTGATGCAAAGAACCAAGAACATGTCTTTGTAACAAAAACTGGTTGTTACATGGACAGTGATCAGAGAAATCACTTGCTGTTTAGAATTTTTCCCCATGTAGCATTCCATGAAATAAACAGATAGCTGCTCCTGGTTCCCCAGAAAATACACATTTGTAACAAAAAAAAAAAAAAAGAAAAGTACTACTTGTTACCAAAATCTTTTCTGAGTATGTCCCTTTATGTTATAGAAAACATTTACGTATTTTAAATTCTTGCTGTGGAAAATGTATACACACACCTACACATTCATTATAAGAAATTCCAAAGTAAAAGTTTACCTGAAATTCTGTCATGCTGACATTTATATTTTTAAGTTAAATTTTATTTTTTACTAAAAGTAATAATTGGCTGGGCATGGTGGCTTATGCCTGTAATCACTTTGGAAGACCAAGGCAGGAGGATTGCTTGAGGCCAGGAGTTTGCGACCAATCAGGGAAACAGAGTTAGACCATGTCTCTAAAACATATTAACAGATTGTCTGGGCATGGTGCTGTACTCCTGTAGCTCTAACTACTCAGAAGGCTGAAGTGGGAGGATCACTTGAGTGCAGGAGTTCGAGCCTGCAGTGAGCTATGGTCGTGCCACTGCACTCTAGCCTGGGCGACAGAGCGAGACCCATTCTCTAAAATCGATGAGTAAATAAATAATGAAAATAAAAATAATTGTAGCTATCTCTGGGGTACAATGAGATGTTATGATACATGTATACTTTGTAAAATGGGATATATCAGCTTTAATATTTTGGTGAACACCCTTTAATTCATCTCTGTATGGAATTGTGTGTATCATAAACGAAACCATGGCTTCTACTTCATTTATATCCATTGTAACATCTACTGGGAAGGTTGGATGCCCAGAAGATATGGCCAACTAAATTACTAAGTGTGTGAACAAGAAGCACATCGTGTCATCTTAAAAGTGATTGTGTTCTTATACATTTTTATTGTGGATGAGTTAGAAAATATGGAGAAGATGGAAAAGGTGCTAACAGTATAATCCAGCCACCCTAAGAAGACTTTGTCTTAGTCCCTCAGGGCTGCTATAAAAATGCCATAGATCTTCTGGATAACCAAACAATGGGGGGTCCTGGAGGGTGGGGCTTCCAGACAAGGCATGGATACCTTGCCCTACCCATCTCTTCCTTTGGTGTTCATCAGTATCCTTTGTAATATCGTTTATAATAAACAGTAAACATCAATGCACACTTAAAAGCATGATAATCGCCAAAAGAATAGCTTCTGAAGACCATGGCTTCAGAGGTCTGAAACTTGGAAATCACTCAATGGACTCTCCGTCTCTCTTTCTCTTGCACTGCCTCCCAGATGCTGCCACAACCAGTTGAAAAGTATAACATAAACAATAACAATTAATTAAACTAAATTATATCATAGACTGTGTAGATTAAAAACAACAGAAATTTATTTCTCACAGTTCTGGAAGCTGGAAGCCCGAGATCGAAGTGCCAATAGATTTGGTATCTACTGAGGGCCAGTTTTCTTTTCTTTTTTATTTTTGTTTTGGGACAGAGTTTCACTCTGCTGCCCAGGCTGGAGTGTAGTGGCACGGTCTTGGATCACTGCACCCTCTGCCTCCCGAGTTCAAGTGATTCTCCTGCCTCAGCCTCCCAAGTAGCTGGGATTACAGACGTGCACCACCATACCTGGCTTTTTTTTTTTTTTTTTTTTTTTGGTAGAGACAGAGTTTCACCATGTTGGCCAGGTTGGTCTTGAACTTCCGACCTCAGGTGATCTGCCCACCTCAGCCTCCCAAAGTGTTGGGATTATAGGTGTGAGCCATTGTGCCTGCGAGGGCCACTTTTCTGATTCCATGAGTGTGCCTTCTTGCTATGTCTTCACATGGTACAGGGGACAAGGAAGATCCTTCGGGCTCTATCAGGGCAACAATCCCATTATGACGTCTCCATCTCTGCAGCCTGATCACCCTGGAAAGCCCCACCTTTCAATACCATCACGTTGGTGATTACATTTCAAGGTACAAATTTAGGGGGACACAGACATTCACACCATAGCAGACTTACATTAATTTTGTGCTGTATTTTCTTCCTAGACCTTTAACTTATATATTTAAAAACCTAATTAGAAGAGTATGGTTGAGAGACAGGATAGCCAAGTGGGCAAGAGTCCATGCAGAGGGAGCGACTCGTGGGGAGACCCTGGACAGGAAGTCTCCCTGCACGTCGATTCGGAGAAAGGTAACAGAACAAACTTGGGACATCTTGGTGGGAGAGGTCAGAGAGAACGCAGAGGGCCAGACCCCGGCACCTTACAGCCTCCTACACACTTGGGCTTTACCTCCAGAGAGAGGACGTGACTGGAAGGTTTGAGTTGAGGAGTGAGGTGGCCCGACTGAGGTTTGATGGGACTGCCCTGTCTGCTGTGTTGGGAAGAGATCACAGGTGACCAAGGGCTGAAGCAGGAACACCCCTTCAGGAGGCAGTTTCACTAATTCAGTCAACAAGTGACTGGTGTTCCTGTACACTAGGGGGGTGGTGATCAGGTATGGAAAACAGGGTTCCAGGTCAGATAAGATGTGGGGAATGAGACATGAAGATGGGCCAAGGATGAGACCAAGATCTGGGCCTGAGCAACTGAAAGAATGCAGTTGCTTCCTGCTGAGATTGGGAAAGCTGTGGAAGAAGCAGGTTTGGGGTTGAAGTTTTCTGTTTTGCATGTGTTGGGTTTAATGTCCTGGGAAGTAGAATAAATGAGTTTGAGAGCAGGCTAGAGGTTGGGCTATCTTCTTAGAAGTCATCACCAGCTGGGCGCGGTGGCTCATGCCTGTAATCTCAGCATTTTGAGAGGCCAAGGTGGGCAGATCACGAGGTCAGGAGATCAAGACCATCTTGGCTAACATGGTGAAACCCTGTCTCTACTAAAAATACAAAAAATTAACCTGGCATGGTGGCAGGTGCCTGTAGTCCCAGCTACTTGTGAGGCTGAGGTAGGAGAATGACGTGAACCCAGGAGGCAGAGCTTGCAGTGAGCCAAGATCCCTCCACTGCACTCCAGCCTGGGCGGCAGAGGGAGACTCCGTATCAAAAAAAAAA
>NW_016821745.1:3758954-3761777 GCF_001698545.2 Rhinopithecus bieti | reverse complement strand
AAAAAAAAAAAAAAAAAAAAAAAAAAAAAAGGAGTCATCAGTAACTAGATGATGTTTACAGCCTTAAGATGGATGAGCTGAGGAAGGGAGTGAATATGATAGAGGAGAGAGGAGCCCTGGGGAAAGTACAGACTTGTGAGGCTATTGATAGCGTGTTTGCAAATGGCTTTGAAGAAAGACCCAGGGCACTTTCCGAGCAGCAGTGGGTGGGAATGAGTGCCGTACTGCACACTTGTCAGTTCTCTGTATTACTAACTTTTTAATCATGACCACCTTGAAAGAAAAGCTTTTCTTGCTAAATTGCTGTTTGAATTGTAATTTATTTGATTGTCAGACAGGGTGAATTTTCATAAAGGTATTAGTCATTTGCATTACTTATAATGAAGTGACTTATGTTCATTTTCCATAATTCTATGTCAAAGAGATTATGTTTTATTCTGACATCGTGGAAGCCACTGAACATTTTTAAAGCACGCAGCATGATGCAGATGGCTATTTGGGAATATTAATAGGAAAGTTCCTATCCTCACATCCTCTTTTTATTCATTCATCAGTGATTCTGACTCCAGAGCTTCCATTTTCTGAAAAGTTTGGAGAAAACAGCTTTGGATAATTATTAGTCAAGTGCAAATGAGTTAACTGGGTATTAATGGAAGGAAACTACTGCCATTGCTGGCTACAATATGAAGCAACCATTTAGGGTCATCAATCAGCCTTGAATCAAGACACAGAGTACAGGAAGACATATTTCCATCCTCTTCTTTGCCTTTCTTCTTAAAGTCAATTATCAGCTCGATCCTTTATTTCACCCCTTCCTACAACAAAATGGGATGCACTGGCATTATTCATATCCGACCTCCTCAGTATGTAGTCGGGGTAGTCACTGGTGGGTCATTGTCTTCAGGGAAGATGGTGTGACTTCCATACTTAGAAACCAGCATCCTCTGATGTTCTCAGCAGGATATGGCTCCTGTATTGAATTGTATTTTTCAATTGACAAAAGTGTATGTATTTTTCATGTACAACATGATGTTCTGAAATATACATACATTGTGTAATGGCTCCATCTAGCTAATTAACATACTGCACACCATGGCAACTACAGTTAATAACAATGGTTTGTATTTTGAAAATCTCTGAGAGAGTAGACTTTGTGTTCTTACTGAAAGACTTTTTCAAAGCATAAAACATGATGGGGTCACCTGCTGGCTCTCCCTAATGATGCGATCGGCTCAAAAATCATGGAGTAGGCAGTTCAGGGAGGCAGAGTTTGGCTTTTGGAATTGCTGTCAGGACCTGGGATATGTTGTAAAGACATGGTCTCTTGAATATGTGGAATCTGCAAAAAAATGAGGGTCATTCAGTGGTGGCAACTGGGGTAACTGGGTTTGGGGAAACATCTCTTGAGCTTGGCTTACAACTAAGCCAGCAGTGCCAACTCTGCTTCGGAGGCACAGCTTGTTTTAGAACAATGTGACTAATTTTCTTATACAGTTCTGAAAGCAATTCTCAAAAGGAATTCCAAAATATTTTGAACAGCAGCATTATTAAGATTAGCTGTGTTCCCTCCCAAGGTGACTCCTGTAGAGGAAATGACGCTCACTTGGATGTGTCTGTCTTGCTTGGCCTTTCAGAAGCAATCTCGGGAGATGATGGTCACACTTGTGTACTTGCAGCTTTCCCGTGGAATTAAAAACACTGACTCATTACCGGAAACCCTGCGTTTAAAATCACTGTGGGTAAGAGTCAGGCTAGAACTACAAGATCGTGTTACCCACTTTCTGTAAGGAAGTATAATTCAGCATTTCAAATCAGAATGGAGGTGCTTCAAAGATTTGCCATTTTAAGAAGAAGAAGGAAAAAAAAAAGGATAACGTTCATCACAGCATTTGCCAAGGGACAGTCTTAGCACTAAGTTAGCTCTCATCCTTCTGGAAGCTTGACAGTCTTACCATGATGGTGAATGATACAAGTTTTACCATCATTTCAGGTTCATTGCTGTGCTGTAAATGTAACTTTTCTTTCTTCAGGTGAATGTCCTAGGAAGAAAAAAAAAAAAAAAAAAAATATTAAAGTATTTCATGGGAAAAAAACTATTTAAATTCATTATTCTGTCAGATTCCGTGGAGGGCCTCCGAGGCTGCCAGAAACAGCCCTTTCTCTGAGCACTTATTTCTGCCGTACCCTGAGTACACAAATTCCTTTTACAAATGACTTTTCCTCAGACAACAATTGAATTCTAATGTGTTTATCTTGAACTTGCATTATGGCTGGTAGCCTAAGCATTGTATTTCAACAGCCTCTTAAACGTGTCAGTAATAGATGTGGAAAATCAAAGTGCCACACATCCAGTAGTTTTTCAGCTTTTGGTGCCTTAATTTGCATCGCCTGATCAACTGATGATCCGCTGAGTGCAGAAACAGTCTTCACCTGCCGGCTAATTTATAGCATGGCAGAACAGTTGCTTTCTAGACAACTTGTAAGGAAACTGCTCCTCATTTGTTTTTGGATCGGAGCTGCACAAGTGCTCTTGATCATTTACAAATGATGAAAGTGAGACTTGTAAAAGGTAAGAGTAAATCTTCTCTTATTTTGTTGTTTGCTACTTGACTTTGATTTATCATTTTGTGCTTTTTTTTTTTTTTTTTTTTTGACGGAATCTCATTCCATCACTGAGGCTGGAGTGCACTGGCATGATCTCGGCTCACTGCAACCTCTACCTCCCAGTTTCAAACAATTCTCCTGTCTCAGCCTCCTGAGTAGTTGGGATTACAGGCATGTGCCACCACCCCTGGCTAATTTTTGTATTTTTTTTTTTTTTTT